>NC_060277.1:72663818-72963818 GCF_021613505.1 Equus quagga | reverse complement strand
CTGTGGGCAACTGTCCCTGTGGACCCTTTGACAAGCTCTGTGGAACAGACCTCAGAATCAACTCCAGAGGGGGAAGGAAGCTTAAATTTATCCACCAACTTCTGTCCATCACTGGTTGAGGGGCAGTCTCAGGGTGTTGACTCCCCAGCTCTTCCAGCTGCCCTGTGAGGGCGGATGCACTCTCTCAGTCCAGCTGCCAATGTCCAGGCAAAGACACTCAGGAAGTCACCTGCTATATGGGAATAGTTTGCAAGTGACCTCTAGGCAGGCCAAGAGGATGTGGGTAGGGCAGTAATATCAACTCCTACAACTGGATATTAGATGATGTTAGGAAACAATGGTTAATTATTCTTAGGTGTGATAATGGTATTGTAGTTATGTGGGAGAATGTCCTCATTCTTAGGAGATGCCTGCTGAAATATTTCCGGGTTAAGTGTCATGAAGATTGCAACTGACTTTCAAATGACTCAGCAAAAATAAATACACACACAAAGCAAATATAGCAAAATGTTAACATTTGCTAAATCTAGAATCTAGATAGGGGTATATAGATATTCATTGTACTGTTCCTTCAACTTTTCTGTATGTTTGACATTTTCATTACTAAAATTTTGGGGAAAAGTATTTAGCAGATATTTTTTGAGTGTCTACTCTGTGCTGAGTACTCTGAGCATTGCGGATGCCAGTCCCAGCCAAGGCAATGTGGTATCTTTGGCATGAATTAGTAAGAGACTTGGCTTCTCAAGTCACTCTACTGCCATCTGTGGAGAATTGTTTTAATAACTATATGAAGAATAGTGCTCCCTGAATTCCACAACATTAAGCAGGTACCCTGGGAGACACAAAGGTGAGCAAAACAAATCTCCTGGTCTTCAAGGGTCTTTCATTCTAGAGGGAAAAGTTAAGGTGGTTAGGAGCTAGGTAGAGAGCACTCAGTGCTGGGAAGGGATTTCAGATTGAGAAAATGGTATCATGGCGCCCCTTCTGGAGAGTCAAAGAAGTGATGAGATTGGTCAAGGTCCTGTAAGTCATCCCTGGAACATTCCTCTTTCCTAAAACTTACAGAGAGGGAAAGCCATTTCGCTATAAGTAGTCAAGCCTAGTGCTTAACCATTAAGCCTAAGTAGTTTGGCTAGTTGGAGTATTAATAGAGTCCAGTGCTCCACGTCTTCCATAGGTAGCTCAGCCCCAGACGGAGGGAAGAGAGGCGGCCTTGAATCTGGAAATTCCTGGGAGTAGAAAACATTCTGCTCCACATCAGGCCCATGCATTTCTGGACAGAGAGGTAGGGGTCCAAGAACTGGCAGCCATGGCCTTTCTGTTTTAGGTGAGCATCAGAAGCACTTGGGGAGACTCCAAGTACCTTTCCTTCATCAGTCCTGATGAGATTCAGGAATCTCATCTTTAATAACCTCCCAGGTGACTGACGCAGTGGTTCAGGAATCTTATTTTGAGAACCACGAACTATGGGACCGAGCATTGATGAGGGTGACGAAGGTGGAAGCCCCTCAGCTAAGGGGAAGTGCCCAGCACAGTGCCTAGCACATGGTGGGTCCTCAAGAAACATTAGCAGAAAAAAGGAAGGGAGGGAGGGAGGAAGGAAGGGAGGGAGGGAGGAAGACAGGAAGGAAGGAAGACAGGAAGGGAGGGAGAGAGGAAGGAAGGGAGGGAGGGAGGGAGGGAAGAAGGAAAGGGGAAGGGTTGGGAGGGAGGCAGGAAGGGAGCAAGAAAGGGAGGCAGGGAGGGAGGAAGAGGGGGAGGAAGGAAGGGAGGGAAAGAGGGAGAGGGAAGGGAGGAAGGAAAGGAGGGAAGGAGGAAGGAAGGGAGGGAAGGAAGATGGAAAGAAGGGAGGAGGGCAGGAAGGTGCGAGGGAGGGGAGGGGAAGAGGAGAAAGGAAGGGAGAGAGGAAAGGATGGGGAGATACCCACTTGGAGATAAATTAGAGGTGCCAGTTGGGTGCTCTGCCCCAGAAGCGAATGTGTACACAGGGCTGCCCTGTGGAAAAACTCCTCTCACAGGTGCTTCCTGCTGTGTGGGAATGAAGAACAGGAGAGGGAAACAAGCAACCAGAAGGTGGGAAAGCCTCAGGGGCAGCACAGTTGACTGCTGACCAGCACCGTCCCCAAAGGCCTTCAAGCTGCAGCCTTCACATCTGCTGTCACCAAGATTGATGTGACAGAGGCAGCAGCTCAGAAAGCTGGAGGTCACAGGCCAGCAGGGTCATCTGGCCAGGTCACTGAGAATACCACTGAGGGTTTTAAAGTGACAGAAAAGCTAGAAATCTGGCAGTCACAGCCTAGCAATGATAGGGTGGTTCTTTGAGCAATGCAGGGACCCAGTGTAGGGACTTTCCATCCAGAATCAACACAGTATCCACTAAGTTGCTTAAAATTGGTCATGGCACTTCAGAATTTCCAGCTTATAAGCAATGATTAATGATTCTCTAACTCCCCATCCTCCAAAAATCTTAGACCTTAAATCAAGACCTGCAAAGCCACCTGTCTAGGGTTGGCAGATTTAGCATATAAAAATACAGGATACCCCATTAAATTTGAATTTCAGGTAAACAGCAAATAGTTTTTTAATATAAGTTTGTCCCATGACACCACTATCTGTTAATTCATGACAAAGCCAATATTTGATCTATAGTTATTCTAAAAAAATTGCTTATCTGAAAGTCAAATTTAACCAGGTGTTCTGTCTTTTATCTGGCAATCTTACATCTGGCTAATTCTCCCTTTTTTTAAATAGGTGAGGAAATTAAGTTCAGAGAGGTGAAGTTACTTGTCCAAAGTAACACAGGAGTTAGAATCCATTCAAGATACCTGGCTGCCACACTGTATCCTTTTCCAAATGCCTTATTTCAGAGTTTCTTAACTTGGCTTCTTGAACCCCTGTGGATGGGCTTTAGAGTGTCAGTGAAATCCCTGAACTTTAGGCAAAGATGTGTGTGTGTGTGTGCAAGCGCACATGGGTATTTTTATGGGGAGATGGTCTCTGATTTTTAATTAGCTTCTCAAAAGAGTCATGATTTTTTAAAAAAGAATAAAATCCACTTTCACAGTATTATGCTCTGCTTTCAAAATGCAGAACATCTACTGCTTTGGGCTGAGGTCATGTTTCAGCTTCCCCTGTACCCCTTCATTCCTTGGCTCAGCACGGGGCCCAATCATCCTGGGAGACAGGTAGGTTTTTTCTGCAAGTACACAGAAGGATATCCACTACATCCTCTACATGCCGTGCAGCAGAAGCCATCCTATTCTCCACGGCCTACTTATATCAAAAACAAAAATTCCTCTGATTTATCCTATATTTTCCTTTCTCCACCTCTTGGAACTGACAACCCAGAGTTGACAGGCCAGAACACCTTTAAGAGAATAGGTAGGAGAAGCTGGCAGTGACATGACCTTTGGGATTGACCACTAGAGGTCCCTTCTCGTCCACTGTGATTCTGAAATTAGACTTGGCTGGGGGTTAGAGAAGATATTTCCTCGGCCCAGTGAGGCGAATCTCTGCCTGCTACAGGCATGACTGGTGCATTCTGTCCCAAGCAGTGGAGGAGTAGCTGTGTGCTGCAGTAGGAGTGATGCAGAATAAAATAGCTTCCCGAGAAAAAGTTGGATAACGTTTTTCAGTATCAGGCTTGGAAAGCAGAGTATTCAAGCAGGAGCAGGGTTCTGGAACTTCCTCCTTGTCCAAAAGGAAAAAAAACTCAGGACATTCCACCACTCACTGTCACCAGGCAAACATCCAATTTCCTTCTGAATATAGTCTGGCTCCAGGAGCGTGTTTACTGGAAGTTAATGAAGCTTCTGCTCGAGATCCTCATTTGCACAGGCCCCTTCTAAAGCCCCTGACCCTGTAGCTTTATATTTGCAATTTTGTGTTCTTTTCCTTAAAGAAGGCCTCCCAAAGTATATAAACATCAGGCCCCATAGGGCCTGGACCTAGCCCTGTCTGGCTCCGGATGCAGGATTTCAGAGAGGAAAGAGGTGGGGGCAGTTTCAAAGGGAAGCCCTCCTGCAGGCTAATGAGAGAGGGTTTCCTGTGAGATGAAGAGATTCGTACATGCACCAAAGAACCAGGCAGCCACTTAATTTCCAAAGAGCTGTAACCGTGAGGTCCTGGTAGTGAAGGAGCCCCCTCTTGCCTGCTCAGAGCTTTCCTTGGCCGCAGGAGTTGGGCAAATCTTTAAGGGCATGGTGGTTCACTGACAGGCCTGTAGCATCCTGTTGGCTGCTTTCTGAATAAACAAATGGTCTTGCCAACCATTGTGTAGATTTTGGAAAACAAAACCAGAGTTCCTATGAGCCATGAACTTTACAAAGGAGTAAATAACCAATCAGGGTTGAATGAACAATTCTGCTGGGGGTGTATAGATGGATTCTAGAATAAAAGCTAAAGCAATATCCATAACTATAGAAGCACGTCAGTGTTAAGGAGCTGGGAGTTTTTTCAATTTTTGAAAGAAAATGGTGCTGGAAACCTGCAACCAGCAATGTGCTAAAATTGGCCTGTACCGACTAGTGAGCACTGACTCTGCGCATTTCTTCTCAACTCTGCGCATTTCTTCTCAACTCTGCGCATTTCTTCTCAACTCTGCATTCACGGACCTCCATTTCAGAGCTTGAAATTGGCCATGGTGGGAGTATTTACACCAGTGAAATTGGCAACTGCTACAAATTAGGGCTCTCCTCTCCAGGACTGGTTGTTAGACCTTTACCAGCACATTACTGCCTGCACCCACCCCAACCTACTCTCCCACCCTCCCACAAACACACTGATATGTCAGAGAACCTATAAGCACGTCTCCCTGTGTATTTGTGTGCATGAACACGCAGAGGATCACATATATACACTTTCCCCTTTACAGCTTTCCCCTTTTCCCCTCCTTGCTCTGTCTTGCTGACGTCTTTTACATTCTTCTATTAATTACATCCTTATCCCAGACAGTGATCTCTCTCTTGAGTCCACAATTGTTCTCTCCCTTACACCCCGAGGCCTTCAGTTCCTCAGGGATTAAGTAGCTGATTGTGAAAGCTTCTGAGGCAGTAATATAGTCAGGACAAATTACCTTAGCTGTCCCTAAGTGTGTAGCAAAGATGCTGTCAACAACTACACAGTCTTGTCCAAATGGAAAACGTGTTAATCTTTGGTCAGAGTTCTTTGAAGACACTCAGTTGTCACCAATGTACATCCCATTCCCCCAGCACTCAGAGAAATCTGAGATGCGCATCTTTGTGTCAGATGGACAGAAGCAGGCAAAGAAAAGTCATGCAACTTGCTCAGGCCAGACCCAAGGATGGATGTCACTTCTCAGCCTGAAAACCTTGAGCTGCAAAATATTACATTGGAGATGAAAAGGAGGGGACTGACATTTTTCTGCCTAGTTTATGCCAGGGACTTCTGTAACAAATAGTCTTTGAGGGAAGTGTTGTTATCCCCAATTTCCATACAAAGGAACTGAGGCCCAGGGAATTTAAGTAATCTATTCAAGAATAGATAGCTAGCAGGCAGTAGAATATTTTGTTAATAATTTTAAATTTTTTTGTATCTAAGTATTAAGCATCTACCTATCTATCTATACTTAAAAAATCAAATAGCATAGCAGAGCTTGTCAGGAAAAACAATCCTTTGCCCTATTTCTCTCCACCCTTCCCGGTGCCTAAATCCACTCCCTAAGGCAACTCTTTTTAGACTTGTTACTGTTTCTTCTGGTAGTCACCTTAATGTCTCTATCTTTAACCCATAGTCTTAGTAGTAGAATAATGAGTGCAGCGACTTTTTGAAGTTTATTTTATGTCTGTATCCTCACAGCCAAGAACCGTGCTTGGCACATCATAAATATCTGTTGAAAAAATACCATCATTTCTTGATTTATCAATTGACCTGCTGCTACAAGAGATAAGGACCTAGTGCACTAACAGTATGCCCCTTCTCCTCCCCAAGTGCTTCTCATTAAGGTTTTACCAATATTTTTATTTCCTCAACCGGCCACTTTTGTAACTCTAAGATGTGCTCCTTTTCCTTTATTTCCTGTTCCACAGCCGAAGATAATATGTTTATGCTCTGACATGAGAGAGTTATGTTTCAGTGCAGGTCTGCCTGACTTGAGGACCCACGCTCTTTCTGTTCCACACTGTGCCTTCCACACTGAGCACTTCTGGACCAGTGAGTGTCCCTCTGCCTAATTTTGGGAAATATATTTGAAAATAATAGGCCCTGGGAAGTGGATTTTGAACTAGAGGCCTTTTGGGCCGGCGTGTAGCAAGATAGAACAGTCTGAAGATAATGGAGTGAGTTTATCAAACTAAAGTTTCGTTTAGAAGCATTCCAAAAAATATGCATAGTCCAGAACTTTGATGGCAGGTTATAATTTGCTGAAAATCTCCTGTTCCCTAAGGTGAATTCCCGCCCTTTCCACAGGCAGGACTTGCATTTTACAATAGGGATACTTTGGGCATAAGAAACTGGCGGAGGGGCTGGCCCGGTGGCGCATTGGTTAAGTTTGCATGTTCCGCTTCGGCGGCCTGGGGTTCGTGGGTTCAAATCCCAGGTGTGGACATGGCACCACTTGGCAGGCGATGCTGTGGTAGGCGTCCCATATATAAAGTAGAGGAAGATGGGCGCGGATGTGAGCTCAGGGCCAATCTTCCTCAGCAAAAAGAGGAGGATTGGCAGCAGATGTTATCTCAGGGCTAATCTTCCTCAAAAAAAAAAAAGAAAGAAACTGGTGGATACTCTGGGTTCTCCACTCTTATCATCAGCACAAAATACCCCAGAAATGCCTCCATGTGTGCCCTGAGGCAAGCGATTTCCTTGGCATGCTGTGAAAAGGAGAATGGGAGCTGAGCATAGCCTGGCATAGGCCTGGGTGTGGGTTTCACTAGAGAAAGTCATTGACACCGTGGGGCAGAGGCCATGAAAGGAAA
Organism: Equus quagga; assembly: GCF_021613505.1. Lineage (NCBI taxonomy): Eukaryota > Metazoa > Chordata > Mammalia > Perissodactyla > Equidae > Equus > Equus quagga. Next base: position 72,956,886 of record NC_060277.1, on the reverse strand, counting down.
ACAGACGTGGCCTTTGTTTCTCAGGGCCCTCTGGCTGGCCTTGCGCACACAACGCAAACACTGTCCACGTTGGTGCTTGATACGGACTTTTTGTTTGTGTCTGTTCCCTGCCTTCTTCCAGAAGACAGCTTCACTTGTCTTTTATCTGTACTTCCTTGTCCCTGGCAACTCCCACTCCTCGTTCTTAAAGGTACCTGCCGGCTCTGTGTGTCTAAGTTAGACAGGGACTTGCCCTGCAGATCTCAAACCTGCCAGGCCTTTGGACTCGGGCAGCACTCAGGGCAGATGCAGGAGAGCTTGGTTCAGGACCCCACAGCCTCCTGCTAGTCCTGCTGCCTGAAGAGAACCCCAAGGACTAGCCACTGCCCTGACCTTGCCCCACGCCTGCAGTTCCGCAGAAGCATCCAGTTCTATAGATTGTCCCATGATCTGGATGCAGCCGGTCAGCACATCCTAGGTCCTCACCCGTTACCAGTGGGAACCTGGTTGTGTTTGCTATAACTTTTTGCCCTATATTTAGAGACAACACCTGCCCACTGGGAGAACACTTTAGGAAGTAGTGGGGCAGCTCAGGTTGCGGCAAGACTAGATTTGAATTGCATACGTTTAGGATCTGGACTTGAACAAAGCGACATCATTACTTAGGATTAGATTCAGTTAGGAGTAACAGAAAAATCTAGAAATGACTTAAAGAAAAATACAAATTTATTTCTCTCTCATATTTAAGAAGTCCGAAGATAGTCATTGCAGGATTGGTGTGGCATGCCATACTGTCCTTCTTTCATGTTGCTTTATCCTGCATGACTTCTATTCCCAAGGTTACCGCATGGTTCGATATGACTGCTAGAGTTCCAGTCATTGTATCCATATTCTAGCCAACACAAGGAAGAGCAAAGCAGGGCATACTGCTTTCCTCTAAGGCCATTTCCTGGAAATTGCTCATACCAACTATTTATACTGCTCATACCAACTACTGCTTATATCTCATTGGCCAAAACATAGTCACATGACCATACCTAACTGCAAGAAAACCCGATCATTGTTGTCTTCACTCCAGGCAATAACTATAATTATAATCCCCTATAATTGGGGATTTTGTTACTAAGAACAAAGAGGAAAATGGAAATTGGGGTACAATCAGCAGTCTCTAACCCCTAGAGGAGCAGATCAATAAGAGAGTCACTGCCCCAGTTCAGGCTGCTCTTATTTGGGGTGACTACTCTAAACGAACAATGCCTAAAGCTTGGGAGCCGACTCCCAAGCCTTAAAGATAGAACATCCTCTCAGGTTAAACCCATTCCATTGACCTCTTAGGTCAGATCAAACCAACTTCATTTGAGGAACTGGGATGAATTAGTTTTCAATGTATCCTGGCTAGGAGTGCGTGCTAAATAAAGACAGCCTTTGTCTCTGCCATGGAAAAGAAGAACAACAGGCTTAGACCTGTCCCACCAAACAGCCATGCCAGCTGGATGGGACAGAGGGAAACCATCAGCTCTACAATAGATGTGTACCCAAGGGCACTGGACTTCTAAACGAGGATTTGACTTAGACCTTGCACACATCTTCAGCAACTGACAAAGCTGGTCAAGTTCTGCCTGCTGGATCACAGAGCACTGAGAATCCAGGCCGTGCCAGATGCAGTAGAGAGCTTCGTTGACCAAGACCTAGTGACTCATGTGGCACCCTGGTCCAGGTAAAGCCGCACCTACGGTAGTATGTGGGTTCTGTGGTAGGCAGCCTCTGAGAGGGCCCCAATGATCCCTACCTCCTAGTATCCATACCTGTATGTAATCTCTTTTCCTTGTGTGTGGGCGGGTCCTACTGACTGGTTTCTAACAAATAGAATAAGGCAGAAGTGATGGGATATCAGTTATGAGATTAGGTTACAAAAAGACTGTGGCTGGGGCTGGCCCAGTGGTGCAGCGGTTAAGTTCGCATGTTCTGATTCTCACCAGCCTGGGGTTTGCCGGTTCGGATCCCGGGTATGGACATGGCACCCCTTGGCAAGTCATGCTGTGGTAGGTATCCCATATATAAAGTAGAGGAAGATGAGCACAGAGGTTAGCTCAGGGCCAGTCTTCCTCAGCAAAAAGAGGAGGATTGGCGGTAGTTAGCTCAGGGCTAATCTTCCAAAAAAAAAAAAAAAAAAGACTGTGGCTTCCGTCCTTCTCACCATCTGTTGCCCTTTTGTTCACTTGCTCTGGGGGAAGCCAGCTGCCATGTGGTGAGATGCCCTTGGGGAGGCCCATGTGGCAACAAACTGGCGTCTCCAGCCAACAGCCAGGATGAACGAGGCCTGCCAACAGCCACTGGAGTGAGCTTGGAAATGGATCCTTCTCCACTCAAGCCTTGAGATGACCACAGCCCCAGCCGATAACTTGACCATAACCTCATGAGGGACCCTGAGCCAGAATCACCCAGCTAAGCTGCACCCAAATTCTTGCTCCACAGAAACCATGAGATCATAAATGTTTGTTGTTTTAAGCTAAGTTTTGAGGTAATTTGTTATGCAGCAATAAACAAATACGTGTTGATTATATCAAGAAATTCTGCTAGTTTATTCTCATTCTCAACTTTCAAATTTGTTGCTAGGTCAGTCTTGAAGTGACAGCTTCAGATCATGCAAGAATGTAACCACAGAGCCGAGATACTCCACTTGAAAATAGAGAAATATCTCTACAGGCATTATGAGTGTCACAAAGAAATACTATAAATCATTTCCTTTATTTAAAAATATTTGCGGGAGCTCCTTTCCCCAGCAGACAACATGCCCTGCATAGAAAAGCAGTCTTATGTCTTCTCACAACTTTCTGAAAGGACATTGACTCAGTGGTTGTAACCTGATCATATTTGCAATCTTCACTCTTTCCTTCATCCCTGATTCAAGGTCAGGGTGCATGCTATCTGCTAATTGTTCTCTGTGAATGAAGCAGTGTGTAGATTGGTGTTTAGGTGCTACCTTTTATTCCTATAGTAACACTCTTTGCTAAACATACGGCCAGGTTTCCATCAGTACTGACTCCAACATATATTTTGTCACAAAATAATGATTATAGATGAAAAATCTCTTCTCCTGTAGCATGAGTCTGCAATGACAAATAGAGTAAGATATCAGGAAGCATTTTTCCATCATATCTGTAGCACATATGTGCCAAGGGCTGGTTCGTACATAGCACATCAGCCATTTCCCTCCTACGTGAAGAGAAATTTCTTCCAGGATGCACACGGTAGTAATTGCTCTTTCACGTTGTATGCTGTTGAATTTTTGCAACAGCCTAAAGAGTCACTAGATAAAAGACTTTTATGTGCTTTCTCCTCAAACATAAGATGAATCATTAGCTTTGTAATTGGATTTATACCTTTGTAGCAATAGAGTGATTTATAGCCTTGTTTTGCTGAAGAAATGTAGATGTCAATGATGTTGCTATAGTTTTGATATTTTCTCTGTCTGCCTTTAGAAACAAAAGTCATCAACTTGGAATGTATTATTTTGTTCTTAGTCTAGAAAAAAATCATTTCTTTATTAGAGAGGTCACTGTGTTTTGTTTGAAAGAGACAATAAAATCATGGGTGACTGTATGCTCACTCATGAACATGTCCGTGATAAACAGTACACTGGGGAATAGAGATGAATAAACGCTGTCTCAGTAAAAGCCAATTTTCAGATACTCATCATCTCTTTTACTATTTGCACTGTTATTCTTTGGCTACTTGTGCAAAATAATCATAGTTTCAGATGCTTGTCCAATAACATACAGAATCATACTCTATATTTTCACTAGAGTCCTGTTCAGTATTTAACTTTATAATGCTATTCTTTTTTCTTTTTTTTTTTTTTGAGGAAGATTCTCCCTGAGCTAACATCTGCCACCAATCCTCCTCTTCTTTTTCTGAGGAAGACTGGCCCTGAGCTAACATCCACGCCCATCTCCCTCTACTTTTTATGTGGGATGCCTGCCAGACCATGGCGGTGCATAGGTCCACACCTGGGATCCAAACTGGTGAACCCCAGGCCACCAAAACAGAATGTGTGAACTTAGCTGCTGTGCCACTGGGCCGGCCCCTATAATGCTATCCTGATTTGTGGTATTCATATTACTATATTCATAATTATTTTTTAAAAACTTTAATAACAGGTTTATTGAGGTATAATTCACATAAAATTTGCCCTTTTAAAGTGTGTGATTCACTGGTTTTTAGAATATTCAGAATTGTGCAACCATCACTACTATCTAATTTTAGAACATTTTCATTACCCCAAAAAGAAACTTTGTGCCCCTTAGCAAGTCACTCCCTATTTTCTCTTTCTTTCCAGCCCCTGGAAACCACTAATCTATTTTTTGTTTCTACAGATTTGCTTATAACGGACATTTCCTAGAAATGTAATACAATGTGTGGCTTTTTATGTCTGACTTCTTTCACTTAGCATAATGTTTTCAAAGTTCATCCATGTTGTAGCAAGTATTATTACTTCATTCCTTTTTATGGTCAAATATTATTCCATTGTATGGATATACCACATTTTGCTTATTCATTTATCAGTTCATGGACATTTAGATTGTTTCCATTTTTTTAGCTATTATGAATAACGTTACTATGAACATTCATGTACAAGTCTTAGTGTGGACACGTTTTCATTTCTCTTGTGTATATATACCTATGAGTCGAACTGCTGGGTCATATGATAACTCTATGTTTAACATTTTGAGGAACTGGCCAACTGTTTTTCAAAGTGGCTGCACCACTTTACAATCCCACGAGCAAGGATATGAGGTTTGCAATTTTCCTACATATTCATCAAACGCTTGTTATCTTCTGTCTTTTCTATGTTAGCCATCCTAGTAGGTGTAAAGTGGCATCTCGTTGTGGGATCTTTGGTGACAGCTTTATTGGGATATAATTCACCTGCATACAATTCACTCATTAAAAGTGTACAATTCAGTGGCTTTTAGTACCTTCACTGTTGTGCAACCATCACCACAATCAGTTTTAGAACGTTTTCATCATGCCCAAAAGACACTCCGTACCTTTAGCAATCGCATTGTGGTTTCATTTGCATTTGCAGAATGAATAATAATGTTGAACATCTTTTCATGTGCTTTTGTAAATTTTCTTTTGAAAAATGTTTATTTAAATCTTTTGCCCATGTTTATTTGGGTTATTTTTCTTTTTGTTGTAGAGTTATAAGATTTTTTATGTATTCTAAATACAAATCTCTTATCAGATATATGATATGCAAATATTTTCTCCCATTTTGTGGATTGTCTTTTCAAACTCTTGATAGCGTCCTTTGAAGCAGAAAAGTTTTTAATTTTGAAGAAATCTAGTTTCCTACAAGAAAAAATAGTTTACCTATTTTTTCTTTTGTCCCTTATACTTCTGTTGTCATATCAAAGATAACATTGCCTAATCCAAGGATGCAAAGATTTATCCCTGTGTTTTCTTCTAAGAGTTTTATAGTTTTAGCTCTTACATTTAGGTCTATGATCCATTTTGAGTTAAATTTTTGCATATGATGTGAGATAGTAATCCAAATTCATTCATTCCAGTTGTCCTAGCACCATTTGTTGAAAAGACTATTTTTTCCCCATTGAATGGTCTTGACACCCTTGCCAAAAGTCAATCCATCAAAAATGGGAAAGTTTATTTCTGGATGCTCACTTCCATTCCATTGATCTATATGTCTGTTGTTATGTTATTACCACACTATTTGATTACTATAGTTTTTTACTAGGTTTTGAAATCAGGAAGTATGTCTTCCAACCTTGTTCTTCTTTTTCAAGATTGTTTTGGTTATTCTAAGTCCCTTGCATTTCCATATGAATGTTAGGATCAACTTATTAATTTCTGCAAAAAAAGGACACTGGTATTTTGATAGGAATTGCATTGAATCTGTGTAGCAATTTGGCACATTGTCATCTTAACAATATCAAGTCTTTCAATTCATGAGCGTGGGATCTCTTTCCAGTCATTTAGATCTTCTTTAATTTCTTTCAATGATGTTTTGTATTTTCATTGTACAAGTCTTTCACTTCTTTTGTTAAATTGATTGCGAAGTATTTTAATTTTTTTTATGCCATTGTAAATGGAACTGTTTTCTTAATTTCATTTTCAGGTTGTTCTTTGCTAGTGTACAGAAATACAATTGATTTTTGCATGTTGATCTTATATCCTGCACCCTTCCTCAACTTGTTTATTAGTTCTAATAGTTTTTGGTGGATTCCTTAGGATTTTCTATACATAAGATCCGATCAGATCATCTGCAGATAGAGACAGTTTTACTTCTTTCTTCCCTATCTAGAAAATATTTTTTTTCTTCTTTCTTGTTTAATTGCCCTAAATGGGACATCTGGTACAATGCTGAAAAGAAGTGGTAAAAGTGGACATCCTTGGCTTATTCCTGATTTTAAGGGAAAGCTTTCAGTCTTTCACTATTAAGTATAGTATTGGATGTGGGTTATATTAACATTTTAATGAACCACTTTTGAGCTACTAAACCTTTTTTTTTAAATTTTGGAAATATAGCGCACTGTGAGAGTAACAATGAACGTTGCAGATTTAATCATTGTTCAGCCAGAGTTCTTAGTTGTAAGCAACAGAAACTAACTCTAGGTGACTTAAGCCCAAAAAAAAGTGTACTAAAAAGATATTGCTGGGAAGCATGGTGAAATAGACTGAAAATGGTCAGAACGACGGGGGGTTCCCAGCAGCAACCAGGACCACCGCCTAAATATTGCCATAAATCAATCCAGGAAGATGCTGTGACCACGACTGCTAAAACATTGAATGCCACAGGTTGGGCCATTGTCCCCAGATGCACTGGACACTGCCCCGCTGTTGAAACTGGAGCCTCTGCAAATGGATGTTTCTGCTACCACTGCTGCCAGTAGGCACGATAACCAATTCCTGATTCTTTGTGTGACTCTCAATTCAAAGTTGGGAGAAGGAAGGTGCAAGGGCACTTCTAGTCTTGTCTTTCTTACCTGTTGATGCTTCCCAGTGGTGAGGAGTTATGGAGCTCCATGGTTAAGAGCCCATCTTTGGAATAAGGCTGGGGCAGCTCGAGGATGCAGCAACCCGGTTGGGAGGAGGCCTTGTGATAAAATTATGTTTACAGAGTTAACACATTGTTTTTCCTTAGATTGTATATTTATTTGCGGGTGGCTTTGGGCGTATAATGGAAATTATGAAGATGCAAGCCACCCTTGAACATAATTCAGACATACGTAGGTTCAAATCCTGTCTGAGCCACTTAATTTAGCTATGGAGCTTAGGAAAATTACTTGAATTTTCTGAGCCTCTGTTTCTTTGCCTAGAAAATGAAGACATAATGGTACCTTCTTTACAAGGTCATTGTGAGAGTTAAAGGGACAATGAACATAAGGTGAATAAGACAGTGTTTGGGACATAATAAACATTAATAACTGGTAACTATTGTTCATAATCCTCTGTCAGCCTATTTCTTGGCCACCAGATGCTTTCCTTGGAATCAGCCACCGTCTCTGTTTTTCACTCTGGGTTTTATACCATCTCTACCTCCTAGTCTTCTTTCATATTTCAGTTCCCAACCAGTGCCACTGTTCCTGAACTTGAGTATCTGAGCCACTCAGACGCAGCACTGCCTCATATTGCACTCGGTGTTGGACTTGTAGTCCTGGCCGTGCTGTTGGCTAAAGCCGTCTGGCTTAAAAATGCCTCTCCACCCCTACCACAATTAGCCGTGGCAAGTCGGCGTGAGACAGGGCGGAATAATCAAGAGGTTCTGGAGTTAGACTGTGTTGACTCACACCCACTCATCTCCACCACTTACTATTTAGTGACTTTGGGAAAGTTATATAATCTCTGTGTCTCAGTTTCATCTTCTGCAAAATGGGAATAATAATAATGTTATTTCATGGAGTTATGAGGATTTAATAAATAAATATATGTAAAGCACTCAGAATAATACCAGGCAAGGAGTAAGCTCTATCGTATTTCTATTATTGTGGTGGTGGTGGTGATTATGATTATTTTATTATTATTCAATCTGGGGCTCCCACCCAAGCACTGAAGTATGAGAACACAAGGCAGGAAAACCGTAACTGGGAACTAAGATGCTAAGGTCAGACCGTGCCCGGAGAAAGACTGCCTCAGGCCAAACAGTGAGTTGCTGACATTGTCCTCTGGCAAGAGAGTGACAGGGTCAGAGCAGCACTTTATGACAGTGGTCTCCAAAGTGGGTATGTGTGCCCGTTCCTGGGGGTGCATTAGATGCTGCCCTGGGGTACAGAAAAAATATGACAATATTTATTTTTCTTTAAAAAAATAAAATTTTACTGATGTCTAATATATTGATTGATGCTGGCAGCCACACTTGTCTGTACATGAGTCAAATGTCACAAATGGTAAGAGAAGTCTCCTGAGATGACTTTATGTGCTGCAGGGTATCATTGTTAAGGCTATTTTTGTAAAAACAAAACCCAAAACAAAAAGACAAGACCTTTAAGTAGTAGAATCTTTCTAATATTGTGTAATGACATGTGGAGCGACTGTAAAAATCAATTGTATCAAACAGGTTCACAGGTCATTTGGGAGAAAAAGACTTAAAAGAACTGTCAGTTTAAGATGAATTACACACATTGTCTCTTACAAAAAGACTAGCGTTCCAAAATTTTTTACCTTTTCTGTTATGCAAGAGCCTTTCAATTCTGTGCTACCTAGCAGGTGTCCCACATATAAAGTAGAGGAAGATGGGCATGGATGTTAGCTCAGGGCCAGTCTTCCTCAGCAAGAGAGGAGTATTGGCAGCAGTTAGCTCAGGGCTAATCTTCCAAAAAAAAAAAAATTAAAAATAATAAATACATTTAATCAGTCCCTTTAAGGAAGAGGTGGTGTTTAACAGTGAATGTAAAAGTAACTGCTTTTGCAAAGAAACTCTTTATTGAGAGAGCATTTTGAAAATGGATGCCTGGATATGTTTCCACTATTTTTCATTCCTGAAATTGATATAACTGTGTCATTACCTATGAAACCTTTACATCTGCATGCTTAAAAAAATTTGGAAACAGAGGGCCAGCCCCAGTGACCTAGTGGTTAAGTTCAGCATGCTCTGCTTCAGTGGCTAGGATTCAGTTCCCAGGTGAGGACCTACACCACTCTGCGGTGGCCGTGCTGTTGTGGCAGCTCATGTGCAAAACCGGGGAAGATTAGCAACAGATGTTAGCTCAGGGCGAATATTCTCCACCCCCCAAAAAAATTTGGAAACAGACTTCTAACCTATTAATATTCCAGACATAGACTTATAATGCCTTTCAGTTAGGTTGCAAGAATAATTCTTTGACATCAATAAACTTATTGGCTGAATTTCAATAAAACTTTGCATAATTGGTGGATGGAAATGAATATCAGGATTTAGTAATGCAATTTAGATGCATTTGTAACTATGTAACAAATTTGGTAATATCTTTTTCCTGGTATGATAACAATTAAAACTTATTTTCGAAATAAACCAGTTAGAAATATGGTTGTGAATCTCTGAATCACAAATTATTTATTTTTTCCTGCTCTTTCTCCCCAAATCCCCCCAGTATATAGTTGTATATTTTTTCAGTTGTGAGTCCTTCTAGTTGTGACATGTGGGCCACTGCCCCAACATGGTCTGATGAGCAGTGCCACGTCCTCGCTCAGGATCCGAACTGGTGAAACTCCAGGCTGCCGAAGTGGAGTGCGCAAACCTAACCACTCAGCCATGGGGCCGGCCCCCTGAATCACAAATTATTAAACCAATATTAAAACAAAAGCAGTGAAATTTATTCAAGTATAGGGAGAAAAAAATATTTTGTACCTCTAAGAAATCAAATAAAAATTTAAATTAAAATATTTATTACCTCTCTATTTCCTTTTAATTTCTATTTTTGTGCACATTTTACAACGTACATATATGTTTAGTCATATGTGTACATTATTCAGAAATAGTAAATAAATAAATATACTGGAGATTCGTGCTCAAACATCTTTATTGATAGAGTGTGCTTTCAAAAGGATTTGAAGACCACTGCTTAGAAAGTCTGAACCTATGTATGAGATTAAAAAAAAAAGAAGAAATGGCAGAAAGATGACAAAACAGGAGACTAGTCAGGCACCCTACAATGCAACATTCCAGGTCAGTGGAAATAGAGGCTGAATTAGGGTGGTGACATTTTGAATGGAAAGGAACAGATTCAAGAAAATGAAGTAAGGAGAAGACCAAAACAATCAGCTTTGACCACTAAGGGCATGTAGAAAGCACGGGAGAGGGAGGTATCAGTGACTGAATTGAGAGGAAGAAAAAGTTATTGGAGAATAAAACAGTGAATTTCATTTTAAATATGTTGAACTTGAATGCCTTTTGGGACATTAAGTGAGACGATCTAAGGAGCAGCTGAAAAAATAAACTGGGTGACAGTGGCTAAAAATGGCTTTTTAGAGAAGTTTTACAGTCCATATGTTTTACAATTCTAACATATACTTCTGTAAAGATAATATGCATTTTTGGGAACCAACAGATTTGACTTCTTAAAATATGAATACCCTTTAGAGGCACACACATCTTTTTTTCCTTCAGGACTTCCCACTTTGGTAGAAGACAGGTGAGGGAAAGAATATAGAAGGTTAAAGTGGAGACGCTGCTTTAAGAAACTCAGATTCCAAACCCACTCTGTCATTTAGTAGAAGGCAACTCTGGTGATTTATTTAACTTTTCCAAGGCTTAGATCCCTCATTATTAAATGAGGGCATAATAGCACTTATAAATAGCTACTGTGAGAATTGAATGAGCTAATGTGTGTAAAGTGCTTATGTCCTTGCCTTGTACAGTTTTTAAGCATTATTTAAGCATTAAATAAAAATTAGTTCTAATTACTGTCTGGTCATTGTAGTTCTTGGAAAACAAATTGGCTATTATGTTATCTTTAATGTCAGCCTACTATATTGTAGTCTACATTCTAGACATTACATACTAAAGTTTTTAGTACCTGAGACCTGGACTAAGAAAGAACATAAAAATTCCCATATTTGGATCATACCTATAAAAAAATTTTTTTTTGTCTTTGTGATTTTTCTGAAAGTGTGTGACTATTTTTTAAAATGTGCCTTAACATATCAGATTTTTTTTTTTTTCTGATATTGCAGCTACTTACCTGGGAGGAAATAACATAGAAAATGTACTTAAAGTCTTATTTGATGTATATGTATACAAATGCTGGGATTATCATACTAATCACATGACACTGATTCCTTTCAACTATGTCTTGCTTTTCTCATACATAAATATTTTTGGATATATCACTAAGAAATTTTGTTATGCTAATTTAATAAAATATTTTAATACTACTTAAAGAATATGAAGTGGGTGGACTGCATGTAGACCTTGAGAGTTCCTGGACCACCCCACTTTGCAATACCCATTCATCTCTTTCCTAAGCAGGCACATGAAGCTTAGTCAATGTTCAGGCTCCCAGACTATTCTGAGACTCTACTCACTGCACAGGTTGACCTTTGGAACCAACTATGAATTTCCTTGTGGTTTCACACTTGTTGCTTTTTCCTCTCACCCTGCCACCACCCATGCAGGCTCAGCCTCCCCTACCGTATCAACTTTGGGTTGCTTCACTTCCTGGTTTCTGGGAAGCCGCAGCCGTGAGAGCTTTTGCTGGCTAAGCAGGCGCCCCATAAAAGGCACACAAATTAGAACATAGGTGCAGGAGAGCCACAAGTGCATATCTGACAGCGTCAGTGTGAGAAGCACCAGCCCTTGTGGTCATTCTCTGGTGAAGAGTCCTCTCTGGTCTTCAGTCTTTCAATAGCTGTCTCTGGGACATTCGTGCACGATGTTCTTCTACACGTGAATGAAAGCATGCTTTCAGGACGCCATAAATATCATATTGGGGCAGAATAATAGTTCGGTGGGCTCAGGCGTTTTATCACTGGTGGTGCCATCAACTCCCACTTTGTAGTATCTACTGGGAGCAGTTCCAAACTCTGGTCTCCCAACTGACGCTGCTGTGGGAGGAATTTTTAAAAATTATTAATCTGTAATAAAATGAAAAGAGTAAGAATAACGTGGGAGAACATGTCCAAATGTCAGTTTTAGGGAAAGAACTGTTTTTATCCTGAGACTATGCCCTTATTACATTTTTCAGTTTCAAAAATATCCCTCCTTTAATGAGATGCAGGTGATAGTAGATGGCAGGTTGTTTGTTGTTCTTCAGTCTCCTTACTTGGCAAAGTAAGAAGTAGACAACTTCATGTCAGTCCCTATGCAACGTTTTTCCAATACCCTTTTTTTAAGTTGTGGTAAAATACACATAACTTAAAATGTATCGTCTTAGTGATTTTTAAGTATACAGTTCAGTACCTTCACATTGTTGTGCAACCTTCACTACCGTCTAGCACTAGATTTCTTTTTATCTTGCAAAGTGAACTCTGTACCCATTAAACAATAATTCCCTGTTCTTTCTTCCCCCATCCCCGGCAAACACCATTCTTTCTGTCTCTAAATTTGATTACTCTAGGTACCTCGTATGAGTGGAATCATGCAAAATTTGTGTTTTTGTGACTGGCTTCTTTCACTTAGCACAATGTCCTCAAGTTTTTTCCATGTTGTAGCATGCGTCAGAATTTCCTTCCCTTTTCGGGCTGGATAATCATCCATTTTATGTATATACCATATTTTATTTATGTATTCTTCCGTTGAGGGACACTTGTACTAACACCTTCTGGCTATTGTGAATAATGCTGCTATGAACAAGAGTGTACAAACATCCTTTTTAAAAACTGAGGTATAGGGGCCGGACCCGTGGCCGAGTGGTTAAGTTCGTGCACTCTGCTCCGGTGGCCCAGGGTTTCACTGCTTTGGATCCTGGGCGCGGACATGGCACCACTCATCATGCCATGTTGAGGTGGCGTCCCACATGCCACAACTAGAAGGACTCACGACTAAAAATAAAATATACAACTATATACTGGGGGGATTTGGGGAGAAAAAGCAGAAAAAAAAAGATTTGCAACGTTGTTAGCTCAGGTGCCAATCTTAAAAAAAAAATTGAGGTGTAACTTACATATAATAAAATGCACAGATTTTAAGTGAACTGTTTGACGAGTTTTCACAAATATATTGATCGACAAAACCACCACTCTAATCAAAATACAGGACATTTCCATTACCTTAGAAAAGTCCCATGTTTGTCCTTTCGATCTCTCCTCCTAAACAACGCCTATTCTTATTTTTATCACCATAAATTGGTTTTGCCTGTTCTAGAACTTAAAATAAGTGGAATTATACGGTATGTACTCTTTTGTCTCTGGCTTTTGTTCAATATAACGTTTCTGAGATTCAGCCATGCTGTTGTAATTTATTCCTCTTTATTGCTAAGTGTTATGCCATTGTATGACTATAAACATAATTTGTTTATCCATTCTCATTTGGGTTGCTTCCAGTTTTGGGCTATCATGAATAAAGCTGCTATGATCAATTTTGTATATCTTTTTGTGGACATATTTTTTCATTTCTCTTGGGTAAATGCCCAGAAATAAAATTGCCCTCATAGGAGGGGTGTATGTATAACTTCACTAGAAAATGCCAAACTTTTCCAAAGTGTTTTCTTTTTACCATTTTACCCTCCACTCCCCAGCAACATTTGAGAATCACAGTTTTTCCATATTTTTGCCACTTGGTATGGTCAGTTTCTAAAATTTTAACCATTTTAGTTGGTGTGTGATGATACTTGTGCAACTTTTTATAAATTCCCCCAGGCAATTAATTTCAAGGAATATTGCCAGACTGGCTTTTTGCTAGGACAGGACTGTTTGGATAAAAGTTAAAGAAACACGACTTAAACTAGTTTAAGTGGAAAGCAGAACTTACTGCTTCCTGCACCCTAACCCTGGAGGGCAGGGACAGAGCTGCCCTCGGGAGTGGCTGAAATCATCTTCAGATCACCTCTTTATATCCTCTTCTCTCTGCTTCTCTTTGCATGTTGACTTCATTCTCGAAATTCAGTTGTCCCCACTAAATTGGAACCTTGTCTTCAGGCAGGTCTAGGCTTTCATCTACACAGTCTTCCAACTGAATAGAGAAGAAAGCGTCTTCCCATCAATTCCTGTTAGAAACTCTGATTATTCCGGCTTGAGACACATGCCACCCCTGAACCAATCACCATACTGACGGTGGAGGCTAGCCTGGGTTGTGTGCCCACCCAGTAACTGAAGAACGGAGAAACTATGATCGGGCAACCCCACCATAACTGTGTTTGAAATGGCGAAGGGGCAGTTCCAAAGAAGGAGAATACTCTTAGAGGGAGGTAAAATAATACACGTGTATATACTCACCCTAATTTTTAAGAAAAGTTTATATTTCCATGAAATCCAAAAGTCTTGGAGCTCTTGTTCTTCAATTCACTGACAACCATGAGTCAGGGATGTATGAGTTTATGTAGCCATACTGGAACAAATCCTATTTAGGTTTTGGCCTGTATGACCTCTCAGGCTAACTTAAGAACTGGAAGAGGAGTACCACATTCTGTTGGGCCTAGTAGCCAAAATTCCACGTAGGCCTCCTAGCAGGCCTACCCTACCTTGCTAACATGTTGACATTCTCTCTTCCCATATACTCCTTTGGCTCTTTAATCTTGCCTTTAGAACACAACGCTACTCAGTAAATCATTGGCTTTTATTTCCTCTTCCATTGTTTAGCTTTTAACTTTAGAAACTTTATTTTTTACAATTCCCAAGTTCTAAGTCTAATTTTGGCTATTAGAAGCCATCTTGGGAACTCTCTTTTTCTCTCCGGCCTTGACCCCTTCCTCTTATACTCCTTTTCTCTGGACTTGCCATCCATCAAGTCTTGCCTGGTTTAACATTATCTCCAGACTTTAGCCTCTGGACTCCACTGGTACCCGAGTTCAGTTTCAAGAAGTGACCTCTAATTCTAGTGTTCAAGGATATAGTGGACAAGGCCAAATTTGATGAAGTCATATCTTTATGATTTGGGTCATATAATCTCCTAATTTCTCTATTTCTAGATAGTTTTCAAAAAGTATGAAATGATTTAGTTCATCCTAAGATGGAAGCCATTCTGCCCCTCTGATATACTGGTGTTCTTTTCAAAACCTTCTTCACATTTTGAAACACAACTACCAAAAGTTCACTCAGCATCCCCACATGAGAGACTAATGATTTTGTTAGCAAGCAGGCTGGCCCCTTTTCCAGAATGTTAATTCCTCCCCTGTTGCCACCCCATCCTCCTCCCACTCATTAACAACCATGGTCGCTAATAGAAATTGAGAAAGAGAAGTGCAGTCATAGTAGCCAGAAAAGTAAGAGTCATCCTCCCATGAGCTTTTTAAAGGCAGGGAAAGTGTCCATGGCTGGGTCACCGCTTAAGACATCAGCAAAGCAGGAACACCAAAGAGAGAGCGAGGGAAACACTCATCTTTAATTAATGTAATCTGAATTTTGTAATCCTCAAATCTAGAAAGAAGCTATTTTAATTTTAGCGTATATGTAAGGTTTGTATCATTTTGAAAAAGAAAATTTTATTTTGAATTTTTTTGGGGGAAGAGGTAATCTCTTCAGTGCTTAAGGCCTCTGAGGGTCTTCTTAACCTGGCTTTAATTGTGTTCTCTTCACTTCTATATGTCCAGAGCCTTGTACTGGGTCTAGCATAGAGACCATGCTTAGTCAAGTCATGCTGGATGAACTAATAAATGGACAGAAGACCTGCAGAGCAGAATGAAGTGCTGGGAAGGGGACAAAGATGGGAATGGGGGGTGGAGTGGTATTGCGAAGCAGCATTAGAGAACATGACAGGAACATCTACTATGGTGCCCTCCGAGATTTGCTATAATTTCCACCCGTTCTGTCTTATCTTTGCTTGCATCAGTTCACCCTGTCTTATCTGGCTTCATTTTCTCTTCTTTCCTTTCTTTGGGTGCTGTGAAAAGTATTTCCAAATGAGCTGGTAATTGCTTCTTACGAGGGTCATTTTGCAAACACACTGCCTTGCTCTGTGTCCCTAGCACTTGGGGTCTCCTGGGGAGCTTTGGCTCTTGTGTGGGCTTGCAGCATTTCAGTAGCTGCTTTCTCCCTGTAGCTGCTATAATTCCCTCGCACCGTCTTCACCCAGACCTACAACAGAGAGATGACTGCAGATTGTTCCCATAAATAGCATCAGTCTCTTCACCTTCTGGAGCGTCATCCTGTGCTCTTGAGATGGAGTCCAGCTGGCTGGGTGTGAATGTGCTTTATTTGTGCCAATTCAGTCTCGGCAAGTGTTTTCATCAAAACTAGAGGCTGCAGTTGCTGGCTGCCGGAGCCTCCCTGGTAACTGAATATTTTTTCTGGTTAGGGGGCGTGAGTTGCACTTGATGTCTTTATGCAAGAGTGCACAGTCTCAGTTTCTTGCTGTTTTTATTGGATGATGTCTTCGGATCTGGGCATACCTCACTACATCTGGGCAAGAGAGCACTTGGTCCCACTTGAATTTGTTGCTAAATCTAGGGCCAACCTTAGGCAAACCTGTAAAATAGGTATAAGGTATAATCCAACTAAAACTAAACTATATTTAGCTCTGTCTTAGCTAAAAGGAATCCAAATCCAGCTCCTGTAAAAGCCTTGAAAAGGAAAGTCTGGTCAGTCTCCACTGAAGTTATCTTGGAGGCATCTAGAAGGAAGTTACAGAGCCCACTGCAGAGCCACCCTCGTTCCGAAAGTCTCACTTCTCAGGAGCTTTCTCCAATCTTCCTTTTCTCTTGGAAACTCCTCCACCCTCCTGCATGCTCTTTAATACCCTTGCCTCTCAGGGAATGCAGGGTGCTAATATTTTTTTCTAATATAATTGAGGTAAAATTCACATAACATAAAACCATTTTAAAAGTTTACAAGTCAACGGCATTTAGGACATTCACGATGTTGTGCAACCATCAGCCTTATCTAGTTCCACAATATTTTCATCACCCCCAAAGGAAACCTCGTACCCATCAAGCAGCCACTCCCCATTCCCCCTGCACCTGTATTTTGTAAAAGTTCCCTAGGTGATTCTAAAGGGTAACCAGGGTTGAGAACCATCAGTATCAAGCAATCTAGTCTTTCCTGGGGCTTCCCTACAGACATCTCCACTCTTTACACTGTGGGCTAAGCAGCTGGACCAAAGATCCTCCTTTGAAGTGCAGAGGCAAGTTCTGGTTTTTGCCCCCATCACATGGCAATGTTATTCCTCTTTTAGTATTCCTCTTCCTCTCCTATCCCCCTCACCTGTATCCCACTCTCAAGGGCCCTTGGTCTCAAGCAGCTGTTAAACAAGTCCTTTCTACGGTAAGAATCCCCACCTTTCCCACCCCATCCCTGGGGTCAGCTGCTAAGATCCCTGGAGTATTTGCCTTTTGATTGAGGGAAAAACCTTTCAGACTCAGAGGAACCCCTCTCTAATGGTACATTTTAGGCACTAGACATATAGGGAGAGGAAGGGACAGTTTTGGGAATGGAGGAGCCTTTCTCAGTTTCCCCTTCACATACGAATGAGGCATATACTGAAAAAAGTCTGGGGTTTGAAGATGGAAGATAGTGTGGTCCTAGGCACCAGATACTTAATCTCTCAGAGCCTGTATTCTCACCTGAAAAATGAGGATGATAATACTGACCTCAAAGGGTTGTATTTCAATAAGTTTCAGCCTCAGAAACTGAGTCTGATTAAAAATGGAATTATTGAAAAGATATTGGTTGGCTCACAGAATTGCTAGGAGGGTTGGAAAAATCAAAGGTTATACAAAGATAGGAGTAATGCCCCAGAGCAAGCCGCAGAACTTAGGAAATGGCTGCTACTGTCATCAAGTCCCAGCTGCTGCAGCTTGTCCTGCCACCACCACTGGCACTGGGAGCTGGCTGTCCTCTTTGCCCTTTCACCTCAGAAGCTCTATGTTGCTGCCATGCTCACCTCACCACAGCCCAGTAGAATTATCCACAGTCTCTGCTTCTTTGTGTCATTAGCTCTCGATTTGAAGTCGGTCACAGGTTCATCTGCTTGGCCAAACCTAGGCTGTGTGCCCATATCCTGAGAGGGCAAGCACCTGGCACTTGCAGCCTGTGTAGTGGGAAAAGACCCTGCCTTCCACCAAGACTCCTAAGGTAGAGTGTTCCCCAGAGGAAGGAAGGGGTTGAGAGGCTGGGCAGCCAAAAAAAAAAAAGAGGACAAACGTTCCTTTTCAAATTGTGAGGATTAGTGAGACAAACTGTATGAAAAGCATACTGTAAACTCTTAAGCCCCATGTAGTTTTAGTTCTCAGCACTCTGTATATACTGTTATGTATTTCGCTGCATTGCAGCACTTTTTCTTCCTCCTCTCTCTTTTCTTCCTTCTGTCTCATACACAGTTACATGCTCCCCAGGACAGGGCACACAGATATAGCTCATAATGTTGAATGAATAAAATGTTCTGCTGCTTTCTCTCGTATGGTGAAGCAGGTTGGTACTGCTTCCTCGTCTTTGCAGCTTCCTTTGCCCACTTCCACTTTGCCGTAAGCCCTGACTTCCATCTGGGGATCCATGTAATTCCTGGGAAGCAGACTGCATCCCTGGCCCCAGCAATAGAGGTCATATCCTAAGCTAAGCCAATCAGTATTCTCCATCTCCCTGGCCCTACTGATTCGTTCAAAAGTAGGCATGTGACCTCCGCTGATCCAATCTGAGTGAAACCCAGCAATATTGATAGGACAAGGGCATCCTCTGTTTCTTGCTGAGTATGAATGAGAAAGTATGTGGCTTTGGGAGCTTCTAGCAGCCCTCTTGGGACCACAGACCTCTTGAGAGTCAGACTTGGAATAAAGTGAACATTGTAGAAGGCAGGACCAAGAGACAAAAAGAAACCAGGTGCTCGGTGACCATTTAGCAAAAGGATTAAGCTATGCCTAAATCCAGACTTCTCCTTTGGACTTCTCAGTTATATGAGCCAATAAATCCCATTAATTAGTCACGCTAGAATGAGTCAGGTTTTCTGACGTGTACAACCGAAAGAATCTAATACCTGCTTTCCTCCCTCCCTGCCTCATGAGACTAGAACTGCTATCCATTCGGCACTGGTTAATAGTGAGTCTTTTGGAAATACAAATCGAAATCACTGTCATGGCCTCATGATCGGGCACCAGCATATCTACGCCCTAGAAACACGCCTAACTAAAATTTAGAATAGAACAGGCTTTCCTAGCCAAGGGCAAATTTTGAAGGAGATTTCAATAAACACCTTTCATTTCTCTTTGGCCTGGAAAGATAAAGCCTCCTAGGAAGTAAGAGCAAACTCTGTAAAAACAAAAACAAAAAACAACAACAAAAACATAAAACAAAAAGTATTCCATCCAACCCATAGAGGGAAATACTATGGAGTTACATCCTGCCTGGCTGTCTTAAGGCAGGTTTTCTAGAAGCATAGTCTGAGACAGGGATGCTTGTGTGAATGATTTACTGAAGGAGTGCCCTTAGGAAAAGACTATAAGGGATTAAGGGCAGCAAGATAGGGGAAGAAGCTAAGTGAAGATGAAAGAACTCTCACTGCAGCCTGATTCCACAGAAATCTCTGGAACATAAATTGCTCCAAAGTTTATCCCATCTAGAGGCAATGGCCCCTGCATCTGTGACACAGTAGGATGACCTTGGCGGGGGCAGGGTCCAGGTAGCGTATGTAACTTGGAAGGAATTTCTGGGCAAAGGAGCTCCTGTCAGCTCAGGGAAATCTTCTGGAAGAGGGTGCAGGCATAACTGGCAGCTAGGGGATGGGTATGATGGCCTAGTAAAGAGGATCTGAGCAGAGAACCAACAGGACCTGCAAGAACCAATGTGGTCAAAGTTTCTCTTGAAAATGCCCATACTTCGCCCATTTTGAGGCCTCATTTCATTGAAAAAATTCTTCTTCAGAAATTAAATCGTTCTTGTTTTTTTTACTGCTTCGAACACATCAGCAAACTTATGAAAATTCTAATTGGATGCAGCTTCATGTTTTCATCATCCTTGTGTCCTGTAGACAACTTTTTGTCAGTTCCTCTAATTTTTCTTTAAGTTAATATGTCTCTCTGGCCCTCAGTAAATTCTTCAGTTTCTTCCTCCACAGGCACTAACCATGTGTCTGGTCACCTGAATAGTGTGTTTCATTTCTTTGCTAATGATCAGTAAACCCTTAAAATTATTCCCACATTCTTTCCACACTTTTTACCAACTTACATATCTGTTTTAGGTTTGGTTGCTTATTTCTTTCTCTCACTCTTTCTCATTGTCATTTAGATGTGCACACGATGCGCGTATAACTCAGACTCAGCTAAGGGCAATGAACCCTGGGGTGTGATGGCAGGAGCTCTGGATAGATTTTGCAGATAGGGCTGGAGTTGAGCTCTGCTGTGTGCCTGAGCTGGTTTGTGGCAGCTTAAAACTAGAAGCTTTCTAGAATGCCCTGCTACCCCTCAGAATTGTTGTGAGCATTGAATAAGATAACATACAAGAGAGCACATGTAAATATAAGGTGATATTATTATGCAGACTGTGATTGACACGATATTTATCTTTCAAATCCCAAATTTTCTTTCAGATGGTTGCTTTGGGGTTCTGAAATGATTTAATCTCTTACTAGTGTTTCTTGGGCTGCAAGTTGCTAGGATTTGCCTTTCTCTTGCAGAGGTGATGCAAAGCAAGTGGTCACTTGTCTGGGGGAGTTAACACTAGGAGGACAGGGGCATGGAGCAAAACTGAAATGGAACTTTTAACCGTAATGCAGCCCTTCCTCTCCCTTGTCTATTTGCATCTTCTCAGGGACCTCCCATGCCCTTAAGGCTGGCTTTTCAGAAGCCAATTCTTTGGACTCTAACCACACGTTTCACACTACCAGACAGCTTCCTCATCAAACAAACAAAACAAACAAACAAACAAACAAAAAACCCTTCTGTTCCATGTCTTATTAGCTTTCAGGTCTAGAGGATATGTTAGAAAACAGCTGGTCCCTACTAAGTGTCAATGGCTGAAACCTGTTGTTAATCTTCATTTCTCTCTCCCACTCTTAGAGATTTTATTTTTTTCTTTTTCTCCCCAAAGCCTCCCAGTACATAGCTGTATATTTTTAGTTGTGGGTCCTTCTAGTTGTGGCATGTGGGATGCTGCCTCAGCATGGCCTGATGAGTGGTATCGTGTCTGTGCCCAGGATCCGAACCCATGAAACCCTGGGCCGATGAAGCGCAGCGTGTGAACTTAACCACTCAGCCATGGGGCCCATATCTCTCCCCGACTCTTTGAGATGATTATTTCACACCTTTCTCTCTTTCCTCAAACCTCCAACACCTACCACAACATCCTTACTCTCAGCTGATGGCCTTACTTCCCATTTCATTAAGAAAATAGAGGCAATCAGCAGAGAACATCCACCAGCTCTCAACACCTCACCTACTCACCGGATTGTACCCATGCCCATATAGTCTGCCTTTCCATCTTGACTACAGATGAAGTGTCTGTGCTCCTCCCTAAGGACAATCCTTCCACTGGTGTATTAGATCCCACCCTTTCTCCACAACTCATGTTCAAAGGCATGGCTCCAGGAATGCTCCCCATCTCTCTAATGCATCATCAAATTTCCCCTCTTTACTACATCATTCCTATCAGTATACAAACAACCTGTAATTTCTCCCATCTTAAAAAAAAAAAAAAACCAAAAAACTCTTGGCCTTATATCCCCTCCAGTTTTGTCCCATTTTTCGACTCCTCTTATAGCAGGACTCCTCAAAAGAACTATTTCACCAACTCTACTTCATCGTCTTCTAGTCTCTCTTGAATCCACTCCGTCCAGGTTTTCCCTGACAGTTTGACCACAACTGCTCTTATAAAGGGCATCACTAACCTCTGCATTGCTAAATCCAAAGGTCAATTCAATTTAGTCCTCATCTCAAAGAGATTTTCTCCTGTCTTCATTGTCTTGGATAATGGCAAGGCCATCTACCTGGTCATCCTCACTAGCTTGTGAAATCATCTTTTACTTCCTTTTCTCCCCCCTTACCCAAGCAATTGCAAACTGTCGTCAACCCAATAACCCAAACATCTTCCTAATTTATCTTCTCCTTTCTGTGCTTGCTAATCTTGCCAGGATCAGCTTTTGTCTGCATGGTAACTGCTTTTTAGTCTACCCCACACAGCCCTTGGAATTCTCTTGCTGAAACATGGATGTGGTCCTCACCACTCCCCTCATAAACAGCTCTGTAAGTTTTCCATTTGCTGTGGAATAAAGCAACCCCCCTAGCATGGTGTTCAAGGCCATTCATCATCTGGCACCATCCTACCTTCATAGCTGTTGCTCCTGCTGCTCCTCCCAACACATCTTATATCCCAGCCACCATTCACTACATGCCTCTGACCATCTATCCCTGTTGGTTCCTCTGCCTGGAGAACTCTGTTCTCCTTTTTTTTTTTTTTTCCTGTTTGAGAATTCTTCTCATTATTAAACACAAAATAATGATTTCTGAAAGCTTATTATATGCCAAGTATTACATTAAATATTATAAGTGTATTATCTCATATAATTCTCAAAAATATGAAACGACATCCCCAAGTTAAAACAGCTAGAAAATGGTTGATCTAGGATTTGAACTCAGTTCTGATGCCAAAGCTCATGATCTAACATTACTGGTGAAGTTTATCTGACTCCTCATTCCAGTTGATTGCTTTTTCCTCTGGGTCCAAACCACAGGGGGTTTTTGTTTTTTATTTCACTACATAGAAGCAGTTTTATTATAGAGGTTAAAGACAAAGACTCTGAATCCAGACTCCCTGGGTTTGATCCTGGATCCGTGGCTCGCCAGCTGTGAGAACTTGTGACTCAGTCTCTTTGTCTTTGAAATGGGAATGATAATAGTACCTACCTCCGGATTGTTTTTTTTTTTTAATTGTGCTTTTTATTTTTGTTAACCATTCTGAGGATCTCTGTGTTTTTTTTTTTCTGCTTTTCCCCCCCAAATCCCCCCAGTACATAGTTGTATATTTTAGTTGTGGGTCCTTCTAGTTGTTGCATGTGGGACGCCACCTCAGCATGGCCTGACGAGCAGTGCCATGTCCGTGCCCAGGATCCGAACCAACGAAATCCTGGGCTGCTGCAGCAGAGCACACGAACTTAACCACTCGGTCACAAGGCCGGCCCCCTCAGGACTGTTTTGAGGATTAAATGCATCAACCAACGGAAAGCGTTAACCACAGTGCCTATTACATAGCTCTGGCCCTGTGGACACATCCTGTCCTGTCTATATTCTATCCCTCTCTACACTCTGGCCTCCCGGGAGAGGAGAATCCTTCGTTCATTGTCCAGTCTGCCTGCGCCCAGCAAGGCAGACTTTTCACTAGAGTGGGTGCTCCATAAACGTTTGTCAAACTGAATGTGAAAGTCTGTGGGTGTTTGTGCCAGACACTGCGACGTTTACAAACAAGTTCATGATCTATCCTGTACTTTCAATTACCTACGAGTCTTTTAAAGAAAGTGGTTACCGAAGTCAGGCAGGCCATCCAACAGCTTTGTCCTGTTTTTGAAAAGCCAGGTCATTACTATTGTGCTTCTGTGAGCAGGAAGCCTTTTTACTTTCAAGCTTTTCCCAGTTCCTTCACTGGTGAGGCCAACACTTTCTTTGGGGAGAGGAGGAAAGGGACACCTGTCACAAGGTTCAAGACTTCTCTGGGACAGCTGGAGGTGGTTAGCTGGAGGTTTCCCCTGTAGTGAGCAGTGATGGGGTCAGGAGCTTTGGGTTTCACTTCCAGCAAGTGACACAGCGTATCCGCTAAGGATGGAGGCTCCAGACCTGAAAGAGACTGCAAACGCTCCATGGGAGGTCTGGGGCTTCCTAGGAGGGCGCTAGCTCAAGTTACACCACATTATTTTATTGTCCTCCTGCTTGTTTGTTTACAATGCAAGCCTACCTCACCAGGGAGGCTGCAGGAGAGAGGTGGCAGGAAGAGGTTTCAGAGGAGAGTGAAAATGGTAGCAAAGGAAGTATTTGATTAGAGGTTAACACGTCCCCTGGGGCTTCTTTGATTTGGATTATTGTAAAAGTGCATAGTGTAATGATTAAGCACTCCCGGGACGGAGGGGTCTCTGTGCAGAGTTGGGGCTTTGTTTCTGATGAGTTGCAGCTGCTGTGTATGATGCAGACTGAATTGAACGGGGCATGGAGGAGAAAAAGTGTTCACAGGACCAGAGTGACTGTGCTAAACTCATCATCTTCACCTAAGCCTGCCCTTTCTTCTGTTGTATACCTCAGCGAACACCTGCAAATTGCTTAGGCTGTAACTTGGAGGCAGCCGACAATCCTCTCTCTCTGTCACCAGATCCTGTCCACTTTCCCTCCTAAGGGTCTTTTGTATCCATTTCCTTTTCTCCACCTCCACTGGCACTGGCCTGAGGGTTCAGAGCCTCATCACGTGTTCTTGGATTGCATCTTCCTTACGCGTTTCTTGGTCTAGAGTCTTACGCTTCCACTTCATTCTCTGTGTTACTGTCAGAAGGATTTTTCTAGACGACCTTAAAATCCATCAGTGGTTTCCCATGGTCTTTCGGCTCAAGCGCTCCTCCGAGCCTGCTTTTGAGGCTCTTTGGGTTCTGGTCCTGCTTCTCTGGCTTGAGTCCTCTCAGGTCACCTCCACACCTGTGAGCTCCTTCACATCAGTAATCCTGATCTGCATGCAGTTTCCAGAACATGCAGTATTTGTTCTCAAGTCTTGCAGCCTGATGTGCTTGCTCCTCCTCCCTACCTCCTCCTCAGGTTGAATGAAGTTTCCGTCACCTGGGCCCCCATATCTCTATTGTCACACATCACAAACTGATCCAATCCCTAAGTGAGCAGAATGAATTGCTTGCCAGCACCTTGATCTGACATACAGTAGCTGCTCAATAAATATTTGATAAATGAATGAATGAACTCTTTACTAGTCCTATTAGGGTTCAGTCACTGTTCAAGGAAGGGACCTTGAAACGCCTGGCTCTGAAAGAAGGAAATACAACAATTACTGCAATTATGTTTTTAGATAGGTAGAATTTCACTCTTTGATAAAGGGATTGTGAGGTTTTTGTGTTTCTTCAAGCTAAAGTGACTAAAACCTACTTTTTAAAGACGAGTTTAAAAGGTCTCTTCTCTAGACAGTAAAATATTGTATTTGCCAGCTTTCACAGAACATTCAGGAGTTCAGGAATTATACTCACCGACCAAGTGTTTCGAGAAATGTCACAGCTCTGCTTTTAAAATGTCATTCTAAGGCCACAGTTAAACAAATAACTCGCTCAGAAGAGGTGTGAGAGGTGGGCAAGTGAACTATGAAATGAAGTCTGCCTACAGAGGGCAGAGAGAAGCACACACACGAACTATACTGGCAGTGAGATAAGCTGGGTGACGCCAAAGAAATAAATACATTAACACACAGGGAGCCTACTACATAGCAGGTTTCCGCTAAATATAAGGGAGACACATTCTTTCAACACAAAAACTAGAAACTAGAATGGACTGCCTTGTGAGGTAGTGAGCCTTCTGTCACTCCAAGGGTCCCATTCTTTTCAACCACTTGCGGGGCGCTGGGCTCGAGCCAAGGCAGGACGTCACCAGTGGAAAGGGCTAACTCGTCCTTTGGCTCTTCCAAGGTAGATTCTTTCGAACCTTCTGATTTGTTTCGAGTCCTTTGATTCTTTCGAACCTTTTGATTCTTCCGCTTCTCGGTTCTAAGCGTTAAAGCGCAGCTGGGAAAGCTACAACAAAGATGGGAAGGGAGCTAGCAAGAGTACTCAGAGAAAAAGGGGTGAGCATTTAAGGGGTAAACCATAAAGGAGAGACTGAGCGAGTAGAGGAGAAGCGGAGCAAACGCAGAAGAGGAAACGGGGAGGAGGCAAAGAGCAAGAGGAACCCGAGAGAAGGAAGAGAGTGACCAAACTCGTCCGGGACCGGAGGAAGGCACGCCCGGGGGGGAATCGGCTGCTTTAAGGAGGCCCCGCCCCCAGCGTGACGCCACAGCAGGCCCGCCCGCGATTGGCTGAGGCCGGAGGGCGGGATGGGGTTGCTAGGCGCGGAGCGGATCCGGCGGGCTCCGGCCGCCCGGAGCGCGGAGCCGCGGGAGCGGAGCCGGGGTTAGCGGCGCTGCTGGAAGATGGCGAGCGGCTGGGACGCGCGGCCGCCCTGGCGGCCCGGGCGCCTCCCGCTGCTGTTGTGCATGCTGCTGCTGCTGCGGCTGCGGAGCCCGGCCCGGGCGGCGCACATCAAGAAGGCGGAGGCGACGACGACGACGACGAGCTCGGGCGCCGAGGCGGACGAGGGCCAGTTCGACCGCTACTACCACGAAGAGGAGCTGGGCTCGGCGCTGAGGGAGGCGGCTGCCGCGGGGCCCCCGGGCCTGGCGCGCCTCTTCAGCATCGGCCGCTCGGTGGAGGGCCGGCCGCTGTGGGTGCTGCGCCTCACGGCCGGCCTGGGGCCGCCGCCCCCTGACGGCGACGAGGGGCCCGACGCGGCGGGGCCGCTGCTGCCCGGCCGGCCGCAGGTGAAGCTGGTGGGCAACATGCACGGCGACGAGACCGTGTCGCGCCAGGTGCTCGTCTACCTGGCCCGCGAGCTGGCGGCCGGCTACCGCCGCGGGGACCCGCGCCTGGTCCGCCTGCTCAACACCACCGACGTGTACGTGCTGCCGAGCCTCAACCCCGATGGCTTCGAGCGCGCCCGCGAGGGCGACTGCGGCCTCGGCGACGGTGGCCCTCCTGGCGCCAGCGGCCGCGACAACAGCCGGGGCCGCGATCTCAACCGCAGCTTCCCGGACCAGTTCAGCACCGGCGAGCCCCCGGCCCTGGACGACGTGCCCGAGGTGCGCGCCCTCATCGACTGGATCCGCAGGAACAAGTGAGTGTCGCCCCCCCCCCCCCCCTCCCGTTCCCTTCTCTCCCCTCCCCATCCACGTGAGCCTCCGGGGCCAGGGGCTGGGCCTGGCACTCGCTCGGCGCTCAGACAGTGCTTGCAGGCCTAAGGAGCGAGGGCAGTGAGAGGAGAGGGTGACCCCCCGTAACGGGGACAGGGCCCAGGCCGCTCAGCCTCCGTCCCGCTAATTGTCCGAGAAGCGCTGCCTAGAGGCTGTCATTTGTTCAACGGATGCAAACAGAGCTGTTTGGCTGGAGGGGAGAGTCCTTTCTGGCATTCAGGTTCCTATAATCACAGGGTCGTAGGATAGAGCGGTGGAAGAAACCCTAAGGATAACCTGGGTGAGCTCATTCGTTTTATAGATCAGCTGTCAATATTGCTATCTTATTCCTGTAGGCACTGTACCCAGCCCTTTCCGTGGACTGCATCATTTCACTTGATGTTGGCCACAACCTGATGACATAGACGCCGTTAACATCCTTGTTTTGCATATGGGAAAGTTGAGGGTCAGATTGGTTAAATAATTTACATAGTGCGAGTATCGCTGGTATTTAGAATCAGGCAATCTGATTCTTAGTCAGCGCTCCTAACAGCCATGGAGCGAGACTGGAGCCCAGAAATGATAGATGACACCCCCAGGGTCTCTCTCTTGGTTATTGGACAGAAACCGGTTCTCTTCCAGTCTTAACCTCTGACTCAGCTAGGGAGCTTGTGGATATGGCTGGAGAACTTGCATAGATCTGGAACTTTCATCTGTGAGCTGCTTTGTTTGAGAGACTCTGAAGGGTTTCTGATGCCGTTCATGCACTTTATTAGTGGGCCAGGGCTGAATGGATGATTGTTACACTTAATACACACCTTAAGGGTTATTAAGCACGCTGTGGGATTTAAAAGATTAAAAAGTAGAAGCATGAGGACCTCAAGAAATGGGTGTATGACAAGAGAATATTATAAATATATATGAGGTGTGTTTATGTACTGAGTTAAACTTTACAGGAATTGTTCCCACTGGCAAAGTGTGTGTGGGCTGCTGTAATAGGGATTATCTCTGTCTAAAAGGTAGAACTTGAACTAAGTCTTGAGACATGGGTAGGATTTTCAGTAAAAAGGATGGGGAGAGGAGTAAACGAAGAAGGAACTTATTCCCGATGGAATAATGTCTGAAGTGAGCGTGCACCTCTTCCCTTTTTCAAGCATCAGCTTTGCCAGCATATCCCCATTTTTGTGTCTTCATAAGGCGTGTGAGGCAATAGTTAATCTTTCCATTTTGATTTGAAGATTTCTGAGTAACAGATAAGATAAAAGTAGTAATGAACGAAGAAGTTTCTCTGTGGGACTTGAAATCCTCCCTTCTACAAGATTTCAGTATATAAGGCAGACCTAGAAAATTTGTGGGCATTATGACAGACAGTTCTAGATTCTTTTTATCTTCCGTCTTTCGCTTTACTTCTCCTTTTGAGATCTCTTAGAGATGTTTAATTTCACATGTCTGGGAAGATTTTTTTCTGTAAAGAAAGATAACCATGTCATGACCTTTGAACGTCTGCATAAGAAATATGACTTTAATGTACATCTCCTCGTCAGAGGCTGTGATGGCAGGGCTTTTCTGAGATGATGTATCAAATACACTGTTTGCATTGCTTAAAGGACTTGTTTGAGATGCCCTGTCATGACCCTTGCAGGGGTGTAAATTCTGCCACCAAATTTTTCTCTTCAGTATTAGTTCTGCTGCAACCAAAAATGAAAATGAGCTTTGCCTTGGTGCAAGTCACCTTGAGGCTATAGTGAAAGCTTTAAACTTTATATACAGAGCCAAAACTTCACTCTCTCTTCTATATCCAGTTAACTCTTTTATATCACCAGTATTTAATGATTATAAGTTATGGTCTGGGCCGGTTAGTTCAAGGATAGGAGCTCACGAGGATTCTAAAAGCTCATCTGTGTCAGTTGGTATTACATAGAAAGTCGTTTGTTCTGTGGCTATGGGCTACCCTAATCATACCCAACCACTTTTCAAACATCTCTAATCAGAAAGGAAAGTCGGTGACCACATAGGATGGGAAGTACGTCCATCCATCCTCAGTCTTAAAAAATTAACTCACTCGTGCTGGAGATGTTTCACATGTATTCTCATAACAACCCTGGGAAGCAGGTAGAATTAATCCCCATTTTACAGATGACTGAGAAACTGGAGTTCAGTGAATTGAGAGGCAGTAACTTCTCACAATCATGTTACTAGTAAGCGACAGGTCTGGGAGACCAAATGTCCTTACCTGTATTTGCGTGGCTCCAAAGCCTGCGCTATTGCCGCTACCCCAGATGGCATTCTCCTCCGGTGTTTGGAAGAGTGCTAATTATAATTATTAGTTTTAAACTAGTCTCTTTTTTCATAGTCTATTCTAGTATTTAATCCCCATCTTTATTGGCTAAATTCTATCTTTTGATAAACAGATTCTGTGTTACAAGTAATTTTCATTGATTGATCTCCTCTGGGATGGTACTGATCATACTTAAAATAACCTCTCAAATTAGACATACCATAGGCTTACTTTTCTTTCAAGCATGTAGAAAGAAATGTTATATATCAGCCCGCATTAGAATTTCTGTAGGACAGTTCATTTCAACCACAAAAAGGCAAAAGCAAGAAAATCCAGTTTAGAGTGCAAAGAGAAAAGTGTTTAATCTCTACTCGTAGTAATGATTTGAACTGTTACATGAGGGAAAGATGGATAAATAGGACTTCAGCATGTTTTTGCCTTTAGCTTTCACCATAAAAGGCATTATTCAGCATCTCTGTATCTGTAAATTTGACCAAATTGTAAATGAGTCCACTTAGAAGTAGAAACAAAACAATAAAAATGTTTCTTTGATAGGAGCAGCCTTGTCTCCTTGTTAGTTTATTTTTTAATGGCCCAATCAGGAATCTTGAGTCTAGAAAGACAGCTGCTTTTACAGTGATGCAATGGAAGACTAGTCTTTTATGTGCTGTATTGTTTTTCTCTGAAAGCAGCTCACTGTATCAGGTTTTTTTCCCCACCTTGAATCTTCTCAACTGTGGCTTCTTTCTTGAAAATGTGAATTTAACATATTGTGAAACTGGAGCAAGGCAAAACACATCCCGTTTTAAATTAGACTTCCTATCTTAAAAATTCTCTTTGGACAGTAATATAAAAACCATGAAAATTATTAACATAACTCATGTATTCGACAAAGATTTATTTATACAATCCATACTTTTTTTTTTTTTTAAAGATTTTATTTTTCCTTTTTCTCCCCAAAGCCCCCCGGTACATAGTTGTATATTCTTCGTTGTGGGTCCTTCTAGTTGTGGCATGCGGGACGCTGCCTCAGCATGGTTTGATGAGCAGTGCCATGTCCGCGCCCAGGATTCGAACCAACGAAACACTGGGCCGCCTGCAGCGGAGCGCGCGAACTTAACCACTCGGCCACAGGGCCAGCCCCAGTATACAAGCCATACTTTTTACGAAATTAACACATTATGAAATACAAGTATTACATTGAACTATATGAAATTGTCATTTTTGTAAGTAAAATATGGTTGAATATTGGCAAGTTCATATTGTTCAATCTAATAATACATGACTTTGGAATTTCCTGAATAAGATGTCTCTTGAAACATTAATTTACACTGTGTTAATCAGCTACTTTTTCAATGATGGGAAAAATTTTTAAAGTTATTTGAGGTTAACTTGAATTGTAAAAATGGTTTGAGGGCCAGCCCGGTGGCACGGTGGTTAAGTGCTCACATTCCACTTCGGCGGCCCAGGATTTGCTGGTTCAGATGCTGGATGGGGACATGGCACTGCTTGGTAAGCCATCCTGTGGTAGGCATCCCACATATAAAGTAGAGGAAGATGGGCACGGAGGTTAACTCAGGGCCAGTCTTCCTCAGCAAAAAGAGGAGGATTGGCAGTAGTTAGCTCAGGGCTAATCTTCCTCAAAAAAAACCCCAAAACGG
This sequence comes from Equus quagga, assembly GCF_021613505.1. Classification (NCBI taxonomy): domain Eukaryota; kingdom Metazoa; phylum Chordata; class Mammalia; order Perissodactyla; family Equidae; genus Equus; species Equus quagga. The sequence continues at coordinate 72,926,004 of NC_060277.1, read as the reverse complement.
TTTGAAATTTGTTAAATTGATAATGCTTTCTTTCCATTTTCTTTTTTTGTTGTTTTGATCTGCTTATAACAGCTGATAGAGTTGTCTTCTAGGTCTCAAGAGAGGTATCTGAGTTCCTTTATGAAAGATGTAGAATTTTTAAATACATGGTGTTTTCTATGCCTTTTTTTAGTGCTGTATGATTTGGTTGTGTTTTCAAAGGTTTGTGCTTTCTGGAAACTTGCATGGTGGCTCGGTGGTAGCAAGCTATCCTTTTGATGATTCTCCAGAACATGAGGCCACTGGAGTCTATAGCAAAACCTCAGATGATGAAGTATTTAAATACTTGGCAAAAGCCTATGCTTCAAACCACCCCATAATGAAAACTGGTACACCTCATTGTCCCGGAGATGAAGACGAGACTTTCAAAGACGGGATCACGAATGGCGCACATTGGTATGATGTGGAAGGTATGTAAAGCACTGAATTTGCCATATTTTCCCCCTTGTTCATTTAACTTTCTTAAGTATTCTCTGAGTCGAAAAGAGGAAACTTTGAGGAGTTCTAATTTTTTAAAATACTCTTTTTTTTTTTATTTTGAAATTTTCAAACTCACAGTAAAATTGAAAGAAAACTACATGAACACCTATATATCCTTCTCACCAACTGTTATCTTACCACACATATTCCACCTCTCTCTCTGTCACACAGACACACCCACACACGTATTTTCTTTTGCCAAACCATCCGAAAGTAGGTTGCATGTTTCGTGATGCTTCACCTGTAAGTACCTCGGCACGTATTTCCAAGTACAGGGACGTTCTCCTGCATAACCATATACCATTACTGTAACTGAGAAATCAACAATAATTCAATACTATCATCCCACATGCTGTCCATAACTCAAACTTCCTCTGTTATCCCAAAAATATCCTTTATAGCTCCTTTTCCTCCAGGTCAGATCCAATCAAGTTTCAAGAATTGCATTTGGCTTTTGGGTTTTTTAAATTTCTCCAGTCTAGAACAGTTATATCAACACTCTCTTTTCTTAATGATGATGAATCTTTTGAAGAGTGCAGACTGGTTGTCCCACAGAACATCCCATATTCTAGATTTGTCACTTTCTTCGTGATAAGATTCAGGTCACATTTTCCAGCCAGACCATTGTATAGATCACATCATCTCAGGAGGCATATAAAGTCAGGCTGCAAGTAGCCAATTTGGACAGCTTTGTTAATGTGATGACCACCAGGTCTCTCCATTTTATATAAAGGCAAATTTTCCTTTCGTATTTTAATCTGTGGAGTGATATGGAATCCTATTTTTTTTTTAGTTGTGGTAATGTGTGTATATATATGTATATAAATGCATATATATATCAATCATAAAATTTGCCATTTTAACCATTTTTAAGTGTAGAATTAAATGGCATTAATTACATTCACAATGTTGTACAACTCTGTAACTGTTATCCAGTTATGAAACTTTTTCATCACCCTAAACAGTAACTTTGTATCCATTAAGCGGTAATTTCCCATTCCCTTCTTCCTACTGCTCCCAGTCACTAGTAACTTCTAATCTACTTTCTGTGTGAATTTGCCTATTCTAGAATTTCATATAACTGGAGTCATACAATATTTGTCCTTCTGCGTCTGGCTCATTTTCCTTAGCATAATGTTTTGAGAGTTCATTCATTTTGTAGCATGTATCAGAACTTCATTCCTTTTTCTGGCTGAGAAGTATTCGGTTGTATGTGTGTACTACATTTTGCTTATCCATTCATCTGTGGATAAGCGCTGGGTTGTTTCTAACTTTGGGCTACTGTGAATAATGCTTCTATGAATGTTGGTGTAGAAGTATCTGTTCGAGTCCTTGTTTTCCGATCTTTTGAGTATATACTCAGGAGTAGAATTGCTGGGTCATATGTTAATTCTGTTCAGCTTTTGAGGAAGTGCCAAATTGTTTACTACAGTGGCTGCACCATTTTACCTTCCCACAGCAATATATAAGGATTCCAATTTCTCATGGAATGCTATTTTAAAAGAATTGTTAAAGTAAGCTTGAATTGTTCACCTTTTCTTTTAAATGTTATAGAAACAGCTATTGTTCTTTTTAAACTTTTGGTATCCTTTGTATAATAACATTTTTGTTTTTTTTTTTTTAAAGATTTTTTTTTTATTTTTTCCTTTTTCTCCCCAAAGCCCCCCGGTACATAGTTGTGTATTCTTCGTTGTGGGTTCCTCTAGTTGTGGCATGTGGGACGCTGCCTCAGCGTGGTCCGACGAGCAGTGCCATGTCCGCGCCCAGGATTCGAACCGACGAAACACTGGGCCGCCTGCAGCGGAGCGCGCGAACTTAACCACTCGGCCACGGGGCCAGCCCCAACATTTTTGTTTTTATACACAGGCTTAGATTATTCAATTAAGAGTAAGCAGAAGGAACAAGTCAACCCAATACCAGTATAAACTTTTTCTCTTTTTAGTATCTGCCCATGGCGAAATGCCTTGGGTCTTCCTTACCTTTTTATTGTCAGACAGTCACATTATAAAGTGTCTTGTGACATTTCTCTTAATCTGCCTTCATTTAAACCTCTGAATTACTCTCAGACTTTATATGTTAAGCCACATTTACTCAATTTGGGTCCTAAGTTTGAGGACTCAAGTCTTTCTATTATTTTCTAATTCCCCTATAGTTTCTACCAGTGTTTCTCATATGTAACAAGCATCAACATAGAGGTTTGAAATATTTAGAAGCTAAACCTTCTGGGTATTTCAATTAGAGATGATTTGAAAACCATTTACATTTTTTTATAGATAAGGGACATATATTTAATTCCATTTCAACCTTCAGCAAATATATTTAATAAAACCTGACTTCATAAACTAGTGGTTTTGTTATGAAGTCAACTTGCTTCATTATTTGCTTTCATTATTATTATTTCATTATTATTATTTAAAATAATGGGTTAAAAAATAATTTATTTTTCCTTCTTGGAAAAAGTTGTAAAATGTTAGAAAGTAATTTCTAATTGACAATTAAGGAAGGTAAATCTGTGTTAATACTCTTTTAAAAATAAGTGTGCTGCCTTCACATTACTATAAGATTATTTGGTTAAACCGGGTAACAGATTTTTCTGATTCGTCAAACATCTGAGGAAGCTAAATTTTGCTGCTGTTATTGTTTTTATGAGTGTCACCTACTCTCCTGCTTTAGCTGAATGGTCAGACATTATTTCATGTTATTTCTACATTAGCTAGCTTATATCTCTTCCTACCTCAACAATACAGAGCAGTTTCAGTAGTTTCAACAGGGCAAATAAATTCATTGTTTAGCTTACGTGAGACCGCAGTAAGTAAGACGTTGTGAAACCTTGTGACTAGGCGTATAGTCAGACCCGGATGTCCTGGAGTAATTTTACTGATGACTTAGGTCATGTATTTAGAAATTCTAGCTCAAAGAAGTAGAGGCTTTTAGAGCTGAAAGTGATCTAGTCCAACCCTTTTGCTTTATAGGAAAGTCAAGCTTGAGAGAGGAAGTAACTTGTGCCCTATCACTTGTTCACTAAGCAAATATTTACTGAGCACCTGCCATGTCCTATACACTGTATTAGGTGTTGGGGTTACAGTGGGAGCAAAACTGAACCAATTTCTGTTCTCAAGATCAAACAGTGTATTAAAAGTATGGGATGTAGGGTGATCTGGCCCCCACCACCTTCACCTTCATTGCCAGAGTTGACTCAGCATGTCTAGCTGCTTGTGTGGTTGGGCCTTGCTTCTCTCAACATGTCTTTCAAACCTGCAGGATCCATCTGGGGAGTGGCAGTCCTAATAAGGCCTGTGCATAGTCATGCTCCTCTGCTAAAGCCTTGTTATTGTGAGAGCCTAAGTTGAACTTATTCATGGAGCAGGCTTTCTAATTTTTTTTAACCACAATATGCTGATTTGTATACCTTTTGTCTATCATTCTTTCTTTTTTCCTTCCTTACAGTTTTAAAGGCATTATAAAAATCATCTGAGGTTTAGTATGTTTATTCCAAAGCAGATTTAATTAAACTGAATTGTAGTTTTAGGTGAACTTTCAAGATTTGTCCTCCTTCAACTTATAAAATTTTAAAAAGGTCGGGTAACCCCAGACCACCTGTAATCGAAATTTCGTAATCAAAGGTCACAATTTCCTGTAACTTTTAGGAGTTTTCTTGGGCAGAACACTTATATTTGATTTTCCTGCAGATAGAAGGATTCTGGAAGGCAGTGTAGCATAGTGGCTAAGAGCAGAGCTTTGGGATCCTGCTGCCTTGGGTTTGAATCCCTGCTCTGCAATGATTGGCTGTGTGTGTGTGTATGAGAGAGAGAGAGAATGAGAGAGATATCTTGGACAAATTAATTTCTCTAAGCCTCAGCTTGCACATTTATAAAATGAAGGTGAGTACTATTTACCTCATAGGATGGTGAGGCCCAGGTGAGAATGCCTGTAAAGCACTTGGCCTAGCACCTGGCAGCATGGCTACTGTCTTTGCCAGAATTCAAGCTTTGTGAGAGCAGGACTTTGTTTTATTCATTTTCCTATTTCCAGCATATAGAACCATGCCTGATATATAAAGGGTAAAAAATAAGTCGTCTTTGAATTTTTGAATAAATGAATTCTTGGCGTCTAAAAAATGAGTACATAGTTATTTAAAATCTTAGATGATCTTTAAGTAGATAATCTTAGAAAAATTTATAAAAATATTCCTCTTAATTTTTCTCCTGCTCTGAGAAAATAAGCTTATTGGTAGAGCCTAGATCAGTATTTTTCAAACTTTTTTTTCTTGTAACCTACTGTATAAAATACCTTTCTGTCATTTATGTACATTTCATATATGTGCGTACATAAAACTGAACCAGTTTCATGAAATAATACTTACCTTTCTCATGTATTCTGGTATTGTTTTTTCTAGTCTCTACAGTTTCATTAAACAAAAAAGCTTGTCTGAACCCACTGATGGGTCATGACCTGCGGTTTAAAATAGCACTGTTTGGTCACTCTATGGTAGAATTGGTTTATAAGTTGCACGTGATGACTTACTATTAGGCTTTTTATTTTGTCCTTTTTTTTGAGAAGATTAGCCCTGAGCTAATTGCTGCCAATCCTCCTCTTTTTGCTGAGGAAGACTGGCCCTGAGCTAACATCCATGCCCATCTTCCTCTACTTTATATGTGGGACGCCTAAGACAGCATGGCTTGCCAAGCGGTGCCATGTCCGCACCCGGGATCCGAACTAGTGAGCCCCGGGCCGCCGAGGTGAAACGTGGCGACTTAACCCCTGTGCCACCGGGCGGGCCCCCTGCCCTAAGGCTTTTAAACTGCCACTGACTTGGAGCTGAGTGTTTTCAAACTGGTAATTATGAATTTTTTTCTCTCTGAAAGAAGAAGAAAATATTCTGTGGATTTATCAAACTTTCTTCCCTCTCCTTTTTTACTATGGGCAGAGAGTTATGAAATGTGAACAGTAGCATAAAATATAACTCATTTAGTTTTTCTGTGAATATAAACTCTAATCATGTCAGCAACCATTCTCTGCATAAAGTGGAGGTCTGACTGAGCAGCACTAATGTGCTCTAAATATTGAGGTATATTTGGCTTGAAGTAGATTGCTGACAGAAAGGGAATAGCATGGCGAAAATAATTACCAAACTGTTTTGGACAGCATAAAAGGTTAGATTTGGTCCAAAAATGGCCTGAAAGGCTTATTCTTGAGGAGCATTTTCTGTGTCATTAACAGGGTATTATAGATTAATCCATATCACACCAGAAAATTGGAATCTATTTAAAACAAAAAAAGAATCAAATGGACAGTGTAGAACTGAAAAAAATACAGTATCTGATGTTAAAAAATAGACAAATCCATAAATATAGTGAGAAGTTTTCAACATGCCTCTCTCAGAAATTGTTAGATCATGAAGACAAAAATGTTAGTAAGGACATAGTGGATTTAAATAGCATAGATAATCCAGTCTGACGTGAGGAACAGGTACAGAATACTGTCCTCATTATCTAATTTTCCTACAGAGTCTCTTTACTAATCTGAAGAATAGATGGACCAAAGTTACCATTGGTCACAGTTATGCAAGTTGTCTCTGGTTCTATTAGTGTTCGTGTTACTTTGTTTTTAAAATTATATATTAAATTTTAATCCATATTAAATAGTTACATGTTTAATATATATTTATATTATATATTGTAAATATATAATATATAAATATCTATTAAGTTTTAAAATTATGTATTAAAAGCAAAGTAGGGGGCTGGCCCTCTGGTGTAGTGGTTAAGTTCAGCATGCTCCACTTCCACTTCCTGGGTTCAGATCCCAGGCACAGACCTGCACCACTCGTCAGCTGTGCTGTGGTGGCAACCCACATATAAAAAATAGGGGAAGATTGGCACAGATGTTAGCTCAGGGTGAATCTTACTCAGCAAAAATTTAAAAATTAAAAAAAAAAGTATCAAACCTACAAAAACTTAAAGCATTCTTATATCTTTACTTGTTCCACATTTTAATAGGATCAAGTGTAATCTTAGCATGACGCTAAAGGTCCCACAGTCTGACTCAAGGCTACATTTCTCTTCTTCTCTCCTGCCTCTCCCCTGCTACTGAACTACTTGTTCTTCCTCCGAAACGTGAACCTCCACCCATTGGGCCTTTCTCTGTCTGGAGTGCTTCTCTACAGTTCAGCTGTAACCTCCTCTGAAACCTCCCATGTAGTAACTGTCACTCTCTTGCTTTCCTAGAGCTTTTTGTTTATAACATCAGTGTAATGCTCATCCACTTATGTTGTTAATAGTTTCTTGTGTCTCCTGCTAAAGTGTGAATTCTTTGATAATTAGGACAGTGTGGTGCTAATAATTTTGGAGTTATCGTCATACAAAATATTGACAGGGAAAGAGTCCTAGAAGAACAGAGACTAGGGAGGTTTTTACAGTCATTTTGGAGTGAGGTCTTGTTTGGAGATAAGGGTTTTATCTAGAGGGATGCTGTGGAAATGAAAAGAGAGTATGAGACATATATGAAATTGTGCAAGAAGAATTATAGGATTGACCATCAGTTAGATGGTAGCACAGAGTGTCAAGGAGAAGAAGAACGAAGATATATCTTTGAGGTTTTGAGCCTGGATAAGTAAGAACGATAATGGAAATGGGGAAAACTAACTGGAGGAGCTTGTGTGTGTGTTCTCTTTAGATGGGAGAGGAGTGAAAATTGGAGGTGGTACTTGATGTACTAGTTACAAGTACCCAACGGGTGGTTGGGAAATAGGCTTTGGAGCTTGGGAGAGAGATCAAGATGATAAAGAGATTTAGGAGTTATGAGACATATGGAACCCATATGACAGTGTACATGATTTTGAAAATCGAATTGATATTGTTTCCTGGCATAATTTAATTTCTTGGAGCCAGAAATTCAACTAAAATATATATATACATACGAACAGATGGGTGCTTTTTCACCTCCAAAGTGAATGTACTTCTGGCATGTTGTACTGGGATGTTTTCTTTAAGGAATGCTGACAATTCAGATATTAATTCTCAGCCTGTTATTCCTGTTTTAAGAAGACTATTCGTAGTCCAATATGCATTAGTAAAGTGCTTTTGATCTTATCTGATCTTCTACATTAAGGAGCTGATTGGATCTCTTTCTTTTTTTCTCTCTCTCTTTTAATCCAAGTGCTGCCTAATGTAAAAGGAAAGCAAAAAGATAAAACAATACTCAGAGTATTTGCTTCTCTGTGAGTCATGAGTTTGCTTTAGTAAAGTGAAATACAGCCTAATATAAAATCTGGCCTTTAGGAGCTGTGCAGTTGTGTATTTCGTAATGTGATCATAGACTTACATGAAGGTTGAGAACCAAACCCTAAATCCTACTTTAGGATTTGGCCTCTAAATTTTTAGATCCGATGTCTAAAAATTAGATGTACTTTTTTTTTCTTTTTAAAATTTAACTCAAGTGATAGAGAATGGGAAAATATTTTTAAAAAAGTAAAGTGCCATTTCTTTTGAGAGCTGTATGAGAGAGAGTGTTGACTAAGTTAGACAAAGCTGAAAACAGATGCAGGACTGTGTAATTTAGTTTAACTTTGTGGAATCATATCATTAGCAAATATATATTCAGTGGGAGTGGTGAAGGAAATAGATTTTCATAAGATAAGTTGCTCAGAATACAAAGACCAAGTTCAGTTAACATTTGGTCAAAGTGCACTTGAATTTAAAGACCAGGAATACGGGGAATTGTTTTTCAAGGGCAGCCTCTGTTTTTTCCATTTATCTGACCCAGATGTTCCACTTAAAATTCTTTATGAACATGCTTATTAGCTTTTAAAAATATCCAAAGGAGTGCAAATTTATCACGTAATAACTCACTTATCTATAAATAAGTTGTTCTCAAAAGTCAAAGTTGTGAGAACTTCTCACTATCCTTTTAAGTGGTTTTATTAAAGAATTAACAGTAAGCTCCATAGTTAAATATAGAGTCGAAATTGCTTGTCTATATTCCTATACTCTAAAATGCTTTTCTGATGAAAACAATACATTGCAGGGTTTTTTTTTTCCTGTGGAAGATTTATATTGTTCTTGTATAATACAGTTTGCTACTTTATAGTTGGCCTACTGAGGCAAGTTAAAAAGAACTTGCTATGTTTATGTCTTAACATTGGAGCATTGATTATATTTTTTTCTGTTGGCTTTCTGCTTGAGACATAAGAGTGAATGAGTAGTGCCTCATCTTTGAATGAAGCATTAAGTCCCCTGCCCGCCTCCTTGAAACTAGATCTCTCTGTAGTGAAACAATAATAGGGAATGGTTCCGTGATAAAGATGAGTTGAGTATTTTAAAGCATATGAAGATTAGTTGTGAGACAAATGGATTGAAGGAGTTTAATGGGTATGAGTAGATCCTTTGTTCAGGAGATTTAGCCACCCTTAACAATTAGTATTGATCACGGTTTGTTGTAGTACTGGGCGGATTCCTAATGGTTAGACTTCTGTCTTGTTCTTTGATATTGGTAAAGGAATGAAAGCATTGTAGGTTTCATAGTACATTGTATTCATTTTCTTCTGAGCATAGAAAACTCTGGATTGATGGGTAGGTTTAAAAGCAAAATTTATACCTTTTGTCTTTCTTTGTCAGTTCTACTTGTGAGTAGATGAAATAGTCTAAATCGGTGGTTTTCAAACTGAGGTATGTATGGAATGGAGGAAGAGACCAGTTAGTTTGGATAACTTTAAGGAAATAAACTTCCAGGTCTCCCATACCTACTCTTTCCTAAAATTGGTCTGCTTGAGAAAGATGCTTGCTGCAGAGGTTCAGTCTCATGTCATCTTCTCCCGCTTGACTGACCATCTGAATCCAACTATGGTATGTGACTCAGTTTTACAAACTTCCAGGGCACCGGAAAAAAGGGGCTAATTTGGTGATTACTTTAATGGCATCATAAAAGCATCACTCCAGACTTCTTATTAAGAGATATATTTTCAGTAAGAATTGCCTATTATGTTTATTATTTACAAAAATTTATAATAGACCTTTGTCTTTCTGATAAATTGTATCTGGTAGTTGTTGTAATAATTCAATCTGGAAGACAAAAATTTAATACTTAGGGCATTAAGGTAATTGGAAATTAAGAAAAATTTAAATACACATACAAGCATATTATAGATTGAAGTATTGAAGTATTATAGGATGATCAATGAAAGATTTTCAAGCATACAAGTATATCACATCACATAACAAAGTGTGGAGGAAGTGGAATGGACAGAAAAGTTCAAGGACAAAAGGGGAAGATGTGAAATTCTTACTGTTAAAGAACAATGGGTTCATCCAAGGTTTTTTTTGGTGTTTTTGCTGTTTTGGTAAGGACGATTGCCCTGTGCTAACGTCTGTTGCCAGTCTTCCTCCTTTTTTTCCTTCTCCCCAAAAGCCCCAGTACATTGTTGTATATCCTAGTTGTAGGTCATTCTAATTCTTCTATGTGGGATCTGCCACAGCATGGCTTGATGAGCGGTGTGTAGGTCTGCACCCGGAATCCGAACCTGCAAATCCTGGGCTGCAGAAGTGGAGTGCATGAACTTGGCCTCAGGGCCTGCCCGGATGCAAGTTTTAAATAGATCATTCTAGGAATCAAATCTCTATAGTATTTTTATTTATTTGGGTACATCTAAAATAATAATGTATTGTTTTATTTAAAAATATAAAATTCACATTATGCAGGAAATTACATTGTTTGCAACTATTTAAACTTAAGATGAAAACTTTTAGGTGCTAACTTAAAAATGTGTGAAATGTTGCATAATTTTTCAAAATTATTTTAGTTTAAATAAAAAAGTTTGAAAGTCATTGGTTTAGATAGCCCCCTGAGAGACTAATGGATAATAGAGGCTTGCTTATTTATGATTATTAATAAGTAGGATATGGGGTCAGCCCCGTGGCTGAGTGGTTAAGTTCGCTGCCCTGCTTTGGTGACCCAGGGTTTCGCCGGTTTGGATCCTGGGTGCGGACATGGCACTGATCGTCAGGCCATGCTGAGGCAGCGTCCCACATGCCACAACTAGAAGGACCCACAACTAAAAATACACAACTATGTACCGGGGGGCTTTGGGGAGAAAAAGGAAAAATAAAATCTTTAAAATAAATGAATAAATAAATAAGTAGGGTAAATAATAGATACTTTATATTATTAGTAAAGTGCTTTATTGCTTTGAGGTATGCCTATAATGGATGTTTCACTCCCAAAATTAAATTTTTCTTTGACTGGATAAAGATACTGTTCTAAAATTTGACATTTCATCCTTTAGTCCATGTTGAACTATATGACATATCAGCTTCAAAAAATAAGCAAATGCATTAACTGAATCTGGCAGTGGCTGCAGCGATCAGTAAAACTAGGCCTATCTCCAGATCAATGGCAATTTCCTGTGATGGTGAACTCTGGCTTTCTATGAGTAGGTTTTCTGTTAAGGAAAAAAGCAAGGCAACGAATCTGAACCAGTTACTCAGTTAAGATTACTTATTATACAGTCTTTGACATTTAGTATTGAAAAATAAATGTTAAGTTTAACACAGATGGCAAATAATGCCTATTTGTGGCATCTTGCAAAAAATTCTTAAATTATTCATAACTCAGTTAATATCCATATTTGATTCCAGTTTTTTAGATGGATTTTTTAAAAAAAGTAATTTCTAAACTAAAACTTGAAGTTGATGACTAAAGACTTTTTGATATTCTAAAGTTATATCTTTATCTTTTTTGTCTTGAGAAATAAAAGTTTGCTACTCTTCTGACATTGACTCCTCTGAATTTAGAAAGAGACAAATTAAGATACATATCACAACCCACTAATGCCTTCTGGGAATAGTTCAATAGACTCAGAGGAGGAAATATGCTTTACTTTTATGAGATTTCATCTAGAGAGGGTTATTTTGTAGATAACTTTCTGTTACTGATTTCTTTGTGATTCCATCATGTCAAAGAACATACTTTGTATGATTTCCGTTTTTTAAGATTTAGGTTTGTTTTATGACCCAGGATATAGTCTGTCTTGGTGAATGTTCCATGTGTACTCGAAAATAATGTGTATTCTGCCATTGTTGGTGGGATGTATTGTAAATGTCATTTAGATCTGGTTAGTTGATGGTGTTTTTGAATTCTTCTCTATCCTTTGCTGATTTTCTGTCTGCTTGTTCTGCTGATTAGTGAGAGGGATGTTGAAGTCTACAGCTATACCTGTGGCTTTGTCTGTCTTTCCTTTTAGTACTTTCAGTTTTTGTTTCATGCATTTTGAAGTTCTGTTGTTAGGTGCCACATTTAGGATTGTTATGTCGTCTTGGTGAATTAACCCTTTTATCATTATGTAATATCCGTCTTTATCCCTTGTACTTTTCCTTGCTCTGAAGTCTACTTTATCTGATACTGATATAGCCACTCCATCTTTCTTTTAGTTTGTGTTTGTGTAGTATATCTTTTTTTATTCTTATGAGTTTCTTGTAGACAGTATATAGTTGGGTCTTGTTTTTTAACTCTGTTTGACAATTTCTTTTAGTTGGTGTGTTTGCACCACTTACATTGAATACAATTATTGATATGTTTGGATTTAGATCTACTTTTTTATTAGTTTTCTGTTTGTCCGTCTGTTTTTTATTCCGTTGCTTCCTCTTTCCTGCCTTCTATTGGATTGTTTGAATGTTTAGTATTTCATTTTATGTAGTAGTATTTTTTTTACTGTATCTCTTTGTAAAGTTTGTTTGGCTGTTTGCCCTAGGAATTACAATTTACATACTTAATTTTTCACGTTTCCACCTAGAATTAATATTTTACCACTTCAAGGGGAATGTACAGATCTTACCACCACACCCTTTCTCGCCCCCATTTTATGTTGTAGTTGTCGTATGTGTTATACATATATGCATTGAAAACCTCACTAGACAGTGTTATAATTTTTGTTTTCAACTGTCATACGTATTTTAAAGAATGTAAGAGGAGAAAAATAGCTTATTATATATACCTGGATATTTACCATTTCTTTTTTTTTTTTTTCATTCCTGAACTTCCAAGTTTGTCTCTGGTATCATGTCTCTTCTGCCTAAAGAACTTTCTTTAGCATTTCTTTTAAAGCAGGTCTGCTTGTGATGAATTCTTTTAGTTTTCCTTAACTGAGAATGTCTGTTTTTTCCTGAAGGATATTTTCACTGAATATAAAACTCTGTGTTCTGGATTGATAATTCTTTTTTAAAACAAAATTTTTTTTAACTTTTTGTGCCATTGCCTTCTGGCCTTCATGGCTTCTGATGAGAAATTCACAGTCATTTGAATTGTTGTTCCCGTATATAAGTGTGTCATTTCTCTCTGATTACTTTCAAGGTTTTTTCTTTTGTCTTTGGTTTTCAGCGGTTTGATTATGAAGTGTCTAGGCATGAATTTCTTTAAGTTTATCCTGTTTGGGATTTGCTGAGCTTCTTGAAATGTAAGTTTATGTCTTTTGCCAAATTTGGGAAGTTTTCAGCCATTATTTTCTTCAACATTTTTTTTCAGCATGGCAATCTTTTCCCTCTTCTTCTGAGACTCTAATGACAAGATTGCTAGACCTTTTAGTATCATCCCTAAAACTCTGTTCTTTTTTTTTTTTTAACTTTTTTTCTCTGTTGTTCAGATTAGGTAATTTCTACTTATCTATTTTCAAGTTAACTCATTGTTTCCCCTGTCATTTCCATTCTTCTGTTGAACTCATCCAGTAAATTTTAAATTTTGGTTATTGTATTTTACACTTCTGAAATTTCCAGTTTGTTCTTTTTTATGCCTTCTGTTTCTTTTATATGATTTCAAGAGTGTTTAATCTTGCTTCCTTAGAGCATGGCTATAATAATTGCTTTAAATTTGATTGCTTTAAGTCTGATAATTCCAGCATCTGGGTCATCTTGGGGTTGGTGTTTATTGCTTATTTATTTCTTGCAAGTTGTTGACATTTTCCTGGTTCCTTGAATGTCAAATAATTTTTGATTATATCCTGGACATTTTGAATCTTATGAGATCTGAGCCTTGTTTAAATCCTGTAAGAAATGGTAATTTTTAATTTTTTTGTTCTAGCAGTGAATGACCTAGTTAGGTTCAGCTGCAAGTTTTGACTCGCCTTCTGTGGGCTGTAATTCCACAGTCAGTTCAATTTTCAAAGCCTTTGCACTGCTTGTTCAGATCTGTCCTGTGTCTGTACCACCCAGGGACCAGTCTGAGACCTGGGCAGTGATCTGGGTAGTTCAGTTCTCAGTGCTTTTGGTATGCCACTTAGGGTAAGACCTACTCTTGTGCAGTCCGGGATTGAGCCCAGGAGTTCATAGAAAACTTTATAGGATCGCCTTCTTGACCTCCCTCCTCTCTACAATCTTACTTATAGTCTCTGCCTTCTGAGGTCTCCCAAAATAGGTGATAAATAAAGACATGAAAGGATATGCAATATCATTAGTTGTCAGGGAAACACAAATTAAGACCACAGTAAGATACAGCTACACACACACTAGGATACTTAAAATTAAAAAGGCTGATCTGTTGCTTGAGCATCTTGTCAGGTGAGGATGCAGAGCAACTGGAACATTCGTACATTGCTGGTGGGAATGTGAAATGGTACAGACACTTTGGAAAACAGTTTGACAATTTCTTGTGCACTCCTAGATGTTTACCCAAAAGACATGAAAATATATGTCCACACTAATATCTGTGCACAGCTTTATTCATAATCACCATAAACTGAAAACAAGTCAAATACCCATTACATGGTGAATGGAGAAACAAACTGTACTGTATCCATACAATGGAATAGATAGTTAGAAAAAGGAGAATTTATATGTGCAACAATACAAATGAATCTCAAAAGCATTATGCTAAATGAAAGAAGCCTGATATAAAAGGCTATCCACTGTACAATTTCATTTATGTGACATTCTGGAGAAGGCAAAAATACAGGGAAAGAACTTAGATTAGTAATTGCCCAGGGCCTGGGAGTGGGAGGGAGGGAACTTTCTGGGGTGATGCAAGTGTTCTGTATCTTGGTTGTGGTGGTGGTTATATGACTGTACACTTAAAAGAGATTATATTATATAAGTTATACTACAATAAACCTGAGTTTTAAAAAAGCTATAAAGCAGCATGTTGATTAGAGAGATTATCAAAATTGTTTTGCATCAGTTACTTCATACTTGAGAAAAGGGAATTAAGAAACTCTGTATGCTTGAAAGAAGAATAAAATTTAAAGTATCATGCAAAAAGATTTATCTTGTATATGGTATTTTATATCCTTTTTCATTAATGTGGTAAATACCATGACAGTAAATGTGTGTGACACTTTAAATTGTGACATAGTAGCCCATTTTATCATAATTTGCTAAACTGACTTACTATTTTTGGACATTCAAGTTGTTTTCAGCTTTATTCTCCTTCAATTTAAATAATATAGTCCTCATCCTTGTAGCTATTATCTTAGAATAAATTCCTGGAAAAGGAGTTTCTGTGTTAAGCTCATGCCTATTTTAAAGATTTTGTATACATATTACTAAATTGTTACCAGGAATGTTCTATAATCTTTTATATTATTTTCTTAGTCTTTTAAAAAAAATTTTTAAGGTAGTTTTTTGGTCAACAGATATTTTACAATTTTTAGGTAGTTAAATCTATCATTCTTTTCCTTTTATGATTTTAGACTAGTTTGCTGTCATACTTAGAAAGGCTTTCCTCATCCTGAGGGTAAAAAAAATAGTTTTGTGGGCTTCTAGTTTTGTTTATGGTTTCATTTTTATATTAAATTCCGTATGGATTAGAGAGTTTATTTAATATATGAGGTAAAGTCACCTGTATTTTTTGTCACATAGGTAACCAATTATCTGTGTAACAGTTACTAATTCTTTCCCTATTGGTTTTAAATGTGTCTTTAATCATATTCCAAATGTTTTTGTTTCTGTTACTGTGTTTTCCATTTTGTTCCATTGGTCTGTTTATTTTGACATCTTAATTGCACTGCTTTAGTAAGTACAGTTTTATAATACCTTTTAATATCTGGCAATGCAGGTCCCTATCAACACTCTTATTTTTTAATGTTTTCTTGGATATTCTCATCTATTTATTTTTCCAACTTCTAGATCATTTTGTCTAGTTCCAATAAAAATATATTTTTCTGCATATTTGTAAGTTAATTTCAGGGAAATTTGATATCTTTATAAGCTTCCTAACTGGAGGCGTGAAATCTACATCCCTCATTAAAATTTTATAATGTTGATTTATATTATGCATTTTATTACATTTAATCCTATACATGTTGTGGGTTTTGTTGCTGGGATCTTTTTTTCTGTTATATTTTCTGATTGTTGCTGAAATATAGGAAAGGTATTGATTTTTGTATTGTTTTTACATGGTTATCCTTTTATTTCCAGTATTATTTTACATGGCTTTCTGTTGAATAGGGTCTTATCAAAGGAAAATCTGGGGAATGTATGTCAAGACTTAATTAATATTCTGTATTTTCACTAGATTCCACACTGTGAAGCTAATATTAATTCTGTAAAGATGTGTTACAGTTGGGTACACTCTTCACTGTAATATTTCCTCAAATCCATAGGACCTACAAAAAGAGGTTGTCTCCATGAATCTGACCTTTAGTTTTGGATTGTTCGTAGAGTTCTGTGTTAAAAAAAAAGTCACTATTTATAGTGTGTGATCTCTGGGAAGAGAGGTCACTAAATGTAGTTTTTTCTCTTGGAATTAAATCTTGTTTTTAAAAGATTTCTGTCCTTCCTCCCTACCCTCTACCCTGGGAAGGTATTTTTGTATATGTCATTGATTGGAGCTGACTAGTTACTGTCATATTAAAGTCATATCTAAAAAGCTGGTTAGATAATAATCTAAAATATTATTGTAAACTTGGTTTTCTGGTTGCTCTTAGCTAGTAATTCTTAAATTGCTGTTGAGGTAAAACAATAAGGGACAGACAAAAGAATGCTAGGACTCAAGCCTGGTGATTATAGTGTTGTGAGTAGTCTACTTCACTGCCTTCTGGCATAGTTAAAGTGTGAGTTGGCCATGTTTGCAATTTAATACGGCTATTAGGTTTTACATACACAAAAACCTTAGATTAGCTCACACTTGCATTGCTCTGAAATTGTTATTGTTATGTGTTGTGTTCTGTTTCCTCACCAAGACTCTAAATTCTGAATGAAAATATGTCTCTTATTTGTAAATCTCTGTAACCTTAGTATAATGTCTTACGTGCAATGGCCATTGTATTGTGACCAATATAGTAGTAAAAATTGGAAAAGATTATTAAATGTCATGTATAATGAATAGCATGTATATATCCACATGTGTACATACAAGTTAGAGTTTACAAAGATGATCATAGGTCATCAATGACTAAAGATGACTAACATCACTTAATAACTAAATATGACTTGGTAGGGAAATGAAAATCAGCATCTCACTGCTTTCCTCCCAGACCCAAAGTGAGTGCCAAGATGCTGGAGGATAAGAGAAAGCCAAAAGGTGGATACCTTGCCTTCTAAGAAAAAAGGTTAGGACCAAGTTACTGGGTTTGCGGTGGTTATAAACCTGCACATATTCTGGGAAGACAGTCTCTTTGACATCTCCACATGGATGTTCAATGGGCATCTCAAATTTAATACATTCAAAACAGAAGTCTTGATTTCCTACTGCCCCAACCTACATACTCTCATTCCTTCACCAAATATTTATTGAAGGACTGTTATGTGCCAGGTGCTGTTCTAGTGCTTAGAATAGCCATCAGAGGGCATAACAAGTATCTCTGCCCTTGTGTTGCTTATAATCTAGCAGGAAGAAACAGTCAGTAAAAAATAAACATAATAGGTAAATTGTTAAGTGCTATAGAAAAAAGACAAAAGTAGAAGAGAGTGAGAGGAATTGTGGGTGCTGGTGGGATGGGCTTGAGAGAGTGATGAGAAGTAAGTAGCAACTTTAAATGGGGAGGTCAGGGTGGGCCTCATTGTCAGGTTGAAATTGGAGCAGAGAGCTGGAGGTGAGGGAGTTAGTCAGGTGGGAATATCTGGGGGACAAGCATTCCAGGAGAACAGAACAGCTAGAGCAAAGACCCGAAGTCAGGAGGTACCTGGTGTATCCAGTGAATAGTAAGGAGGCCAGTGTGGCTGGTACACAGCCAGTGATGAAAGGAGGTTAAAGAGGGAAGCGAGTTGGTGGAGGACAAGTCATGTAGGGCTTTAGGCCACTGAAAAGACTTTGGCTTTTAGTCTGAGTGAAATAAGGAGTCATTGTTAAGAGGAATCATATCTGACTTAGATTTTAACAGAATTACTCTGACATCTCTGTTGAGAAAAGAATATAGAAGGGAAAGGGCAAGAACAGGGACGCCCATTAAGAGTGATTGCGTAAATCCAGGTGGAGAAAGGATGGTGGCTTTTACCAGGGCAACAGCAGTAGAGGTGAGGAGAAATCTCTGGATTCTGGATATATTTTGAAGTTAGAGCTAACATGATGTCCTGATACTTTGCATATGGAATGTGACTCCAAGCCTTTTGGCCTGAGCAACTAGAAGGATGGAAGTGCCATTAACTGCCATGGGAGGGACTGCAGGTACAGCAGGTTTGGGGAAGATGAGGATATGTTAAGTTTGTGATATCCAAGTAATAAATGGGCAAAGGACTTAAAAAGACATTTCTTCAAAGAAGATATACAAATAAATGGGCAATAAGCATGTGAGAAGATGCTTAATATCACTAATCATCAGGGAAATGCAAATCAGAACCACAGTGAGATATCACCTCATGCTCCTTAAGATGGCCACTATCAAAAAAACAGAATAGCAAGTGTTGGTGAGAATGTGGAGAATTTGGAACCTTTTGCATAGATGGTGGGAATATAAATAGTGCAGCCACTATGGAAAACAGTATGGAGCTGCCTCAGAAAGTTAAAAATAGAGCTACCATATGATTCAGCAATCCCATTTGGGTATGTATGCAAAAGAATTGAAAATGGCATCTTAAAAAGATATTTGCACATCCATGCAGTATTATTGTCCACTGCAGCTGCATTCACAATTGCCGAGAAGCAACCCAAATGCCCACTGACAGATGAATAAAGAAAATGCAGTACCTACATACAATGGAATATTATTCAGCCCAAAAAAGAAGGAAATCACATCTGATAAAGGACTGTTATCCAAAATATACAAAGAATTCTTAAATAAGAAAACAAAACTTGATTAAAAAATGGGCCAGAGACCTAAACAGGCACCTCACCGAAGAAGATATACAGATGACAAAAATGAAAGGATGTTTCACATCATATGTCATCAGGGAAATACAAATTAAAATGACAAGTTACCACTACACACCTATCAGAATGGCCAAAATCTGGAGCACTGACAACAGCAAATGCTGGATGTGGAGCAACAGGAACTCATCATTGTTGGTGGGAATGCAAAATGGTACAGCCACTTTGGAAGACAGTGTGGTGGCTTCTTACAAACCTAAACGTATTCTTACTATACAATCTAGCAGTTGAGCTCCTTGGTATTATGCAAAGGAGTTGAAAACTTATGTTTTCAAAACACAAAAACCTGCACGCAAATATTTATAGCAGCTTTATTCGTAATTGCCAGAACTTGGAAGCAACCAAGATGTCCTTCAGAAGGTAAATGGATGAATAAACTGTGGTACATCCAGACAATGGCATATTATTTGGCGCTAAAAAGAAATGAGTTATCAAGCCATGAAAAAAAGTGAAGCAACCTTAAATACCTATTACTAAATGAAAGAAACCAATCTGAAAAGGCAATATACTCTATGATTCCAACTATACGTCATTTTGGGAAAGGCAAAATCATATGGAGATAGTAAAAAGATCAGTGGTTGCTAAGAGGGAGGAGGAAGGGGTGAATAGGTGGAGCACAGAGGATTTTCAAGGCGGTGAAACTACTCTGCATGATACTATAGTGGTGGAAAAATGCCATTATCCATTTGTCAAAACCCATAGATTGTTCAACACTAGGAGTGAACCCTAATGTAAACTGTGGACTTTGGGTGGTAATGCTGTATCCATGTAGGTTCATCACTTGTAATAAATGTGCCATACTTGGTGGGGGATAGTGATAAGGGTGAAGCTGTGCATGTGTCGGGGCAGGGACTATATGGGAAATTTCTGTACCTTCTACTCAATTTTGCTGTGAACCTGAAAAATAAAGTCCGTTACAAAAAACTCAAAAGGCTGGCCTGGTGGTGCAGCGGTTAAGTTTGCACATTCCACTTTGGCGGCCCGGGGCTCACTGGTTCTGATCTCGGGTGTGGACCTATGCACTACTTGTGAAGCCATGCTGTGGCAGGTGTCCCACATAAAAAAGAGGAAGATGGGCATGGATGTTAGCTCAGGGCCAGTCTTCCTCAGCAAAAAGAGGAGGATTGGCAGCAATTAGCTCAGGGCTAATCTTCCTCAAAAAAAAAAAAAAAGAATTAAAAAAAAAAATCAAGTGACAGGAATGATAAGATAGTAGGCTTTCTACAGAATGAGTGTGTGGACTTAAATAGATGTGGAAGTGGTAAAGGTGGTTGACTATGGATACTTATATCTCTTTTTCTTCCCTCTTCCATTAAACACATTTTCAAAGAGTTTTGTTGTGTCTTTTATTTTTTTCCCCTGATTTGTGTAGCTGTATGGCCCTAGATACAGTCTTTCTTTTTCTCTTGCCACCTTCTTGATAAAGGGGAAGACAGTTAGAATAGTAGGCATTTAATAATGCTTTGGCATGAATATCCTTCACAACTTTAAGATCCTGTGTACCCTTCATGCTCATTCTGTCAAAAATCTTAACCTCTCTGTGCCTCACTTCTCACATCTGTAAAATGGGTGAAGTAGCAACATCTACTTCATACACTTTTTACAAAGAGGAAGGGTTAATATGCATAAAGCTTGTAGAAGAGATCTGGCGTATGGTAAACACTCAAATGTAGAGCTGTTATCGTGATTGCTAATGTTATTAACTGATGTATTCATGCTCTTCATAACTGTTCATCCTATCAAATATATTTCCTTTATGTGTGTTCCTTTTCAATGTATATTCCTTTAACTTCCCTTCTTAGTCTCCTCTATAATTCAAGAAACTTCTCCAATTTCAAACAATTTAATGAAAACAAAATGTATACATGCAGAGATAGCTGATTTAATTTCTTTGGTCTTTTTGAGAATAAGCTTATTTTTTCCTTCATGTTACAGGTGGTATGCAAGATTACAATTATGTATGGGCCAACTGTTTTGAGATAACGTTAGAACTGTCTTGTTGCAAGTACCCACCTGCCTCACAGCTTCGACAGGAATGGGAGAACAATCGTGAGTCATTGATCACGTTGATTGAAAAGGTAAAACTTGCTGACTGGAAGGTTGGGGCATGGAAATAGTGGATTAAATATGGGAATTTCAGATGCATATGAATAGCAATCTATACTAGATACCCTATACTTATCTGTTTTTGTTATTTAAGGTTGTAGATTATCTTTACAAATTATTATAACAGAATCTATTAGAACATATTCTAGGTGTGCCTGCCTTGCCCTCCCACCAGCTCTTTTCCTCTGGAGGGCTCCCTTTGACTGTCTTAGAACACTTATAAACTGAAATAATTATCTAAATTTGTACTACCAGGTTCTTACAATGTCATGTGATCATATTTGCTAGAGAGCCTTTACCATTATTTGAACTGTGGACATAAGTTTAATTTAAACATCAGACAGGCTAATATACTATTGGATATATCCAAAATTATTCCTTATATGTTGTTGAGAACATTAGAAGTCTGGCTTTGAGGAGAGGGAATTTCAAAAGCACTAGCCTAGGTTTCAGACACGCATGACTTAAGTTTAAGGACTTAATATTTTTGTCTATATTTTATTTTAACTTGGAGGGATTGAAAAATGTTTCAGAGAGAAGAGGAATAACCTTATTTTTTAGAAATTCTGGCATCAATGGGGAGAAGTTATGCTCTCTTGCCTTTCAAAGCAATGGTCTCTGAGCAGTCTCCTTTGATTCTTGTTTCTTTAGGTCCACATTGGAGTTAAAGGATTTGTTAAAGATTTAGTAACGGGATCTGGCTTGGAGAATGCAACCATCTCAGTGGCTGGCATTAATCATAATATCACAACAGGCAGATTTGGTGATTTCCATAGATTACTTCTTCCTGGAACTTATAACATTACAGCAGCTTTGACTGGGTAAGAATTTAAACTAGACTCTTAAAATATAAAGCCTCTGTTAAGACAGAAATATAGTCTAGGAATGTTATTTACTATATCTGGCTTTTATTTTTCCTTATTTTCTGATTTTTTTTCCCCTTTTATAAGAGGAAATTCCATTGTGGAGTCTTTTGTCGCATAGTCTGACAGTAAAACTGGATATGAAGCATAATTGTAAAATTGAGAGGAAGGACAGTTTTAAACGCTTGAAAAGACAGTCAGCTGTGTAAAGCATTGCCTCAAGGCTAATTGAATACCAGAGTAGAAGAAACTCTGAGGAAGACATTTTTTTTTTAAAGCTTTTATTTTTCCTTTTTCTCCCAAAGACCCCCGGTACATAGTTTTGTATTTTTAGTTGTGGGTCCTTCTAGCTGTGGCATGTGGAATGCCGCCTCAGCGTGGCCTGATGAGCGGTGTCATGTCCGCCTCCAGGACTCGAACCAGTGAAACCCCGGGCCACCGAAGCGTACCGCTGCGAGCTTAACCACTTGGCCAAGGTGCCAGCCCCTGTAAAAGACATTTTGAAGAGCTGTCTTATCATCAGTTTTCTAATATGTATAAACTGAATGGTTTCCCACTTCGCGTGGAAACCTTTCTGGAAGCTCACTTTGATAAAGATTTAATTGATAACCTTTAATTTGATTTTGAACTTTCCTATTTGGGAAGGTAGTTTGAATGTCAGTTTGATAAGGCACTGCAAAGAATTGGATTATTTATCCCTTCTTTGAGTATTACAGCAATGGTTAGAATTGATTAGTGACCTCCATCTTTCATCGTATTCTCTCCATTGAATGTAATTTTTTGCAAGCATTTTAATGTGTGGAGACTGAGAAAATGATAGGAGAAATAGTTCTTTAAAGACTTCATCTGGAATTCTCTGTGAGATAATATCCTGAAAGTCTTGAATTTACACATTTATCTTCATGTAGTATGAGTTTTGATAGACTGATAAGTGCAAGAGTATGAAAAGGCTATTGTGCTTTTATCTTGTTACAGCATTTTATCTTTTAATTTAACTCCAAGCCATCTACTTTTTCAAATATTTTTTTTCAGGTATATGCCACTGACTGTTAATAATATAATAGTGAAAGAAGGACCAGCCACAAAGGTGAATTTTTCCCTTCGGCCAACTGTGACTTCAGTAATCTCTGACACAACTGACGTAGTAACAGCTAGCACAGTTGCTATACTTAATATTCCTCCTGGAACACAATCCTCCCACCAGCCAATTCAGCCAAAGGACTTTCACCACCACCATTTCCCTGATATGGAAATCTTCTTGAGAAGGTTTGCCAATGAATATCCTAACATCACCCGGCTTTATTCCTTGGGAAAATCAGTAGAGTCAAGAGAACTTTATGTAATGGAGATATCTGATAATCCAGGTGTCCATGAACCAGGTAATTGGTGTAGTCTTACACATAATTTCAGTAGTGTCTCAGAGCTATGTACTGTATTGCTGTGTTTCATCTAGAAAGGTCACCTATAGTATGTATAACTGGAACAAAGAAAATGTAACTAGTTTTTTGCCAGAAAGAAGAAAATCCATTTGATAACCCATATGAGGCACAGTATTTAATATACTGCATAGATTAGATTCTTTCTGCTAATAGTATTCTTATTTCATATTATATGGCATATATATTGTGTGTGTGTGTGTGAGTATATATATATATATATGCTTTTAGCCTACTCAGACATATATATTAGTAAGGAAGCTGCTTTATAAGATGCTTTTTCCTGCTTCTTTTTATATCTTTTCTTAAATTTTTGGTTCAGGTTCTTTTTGTATATTGGGGAAAAAAATAGAGTCCATGATAAATGAAAAGGAAAAAAAGTCTTCCATGTAGTTATTTTGCTTTCAGGTGAACCAGAGTTTAAGTATATTGGAAATATGCATGGAAATGAAGTGGTTGGAAGAGAATTGCTACTGAACCTCATCGAATACCTTTGTAAGAACTTTGGAACAGACCCTGAAGTAACAGATTTGGTTCAAAGCACTAGAATTCACCTTATGCCATCCATGAATCCTGATGGATATGAAAAGGCCCAGGAAGGTAAAGAATAGCTGTCTATTAATGCTTAACTTTTTTGATTATTGTATGGCATGGTTATTTGGGGATAGAAGAAAATTTGAACTGGTTGCTTCCCTGGAATTTCTTCATATTTTATTCTTAGAATTTATTATTGGTTATAGCTTTTATGTTCTTATAAAATAGGCTAGTTCATCCAACAATTATGTGATGAAGTTTATATTTAATGGAGTTCTCCACATTGGTAATGGCTCTTATTTACTAAAAATAGTATACAATTTTTATAAGTTGTTTCTGTCTTTTTCTTTTGAGGAAGATTAGCCCTGAACTTACTACTGCCAATCCTCCTCTTTTTGCTGAGGAAGACTGGCTCTGAGCTCACATCCATGCCCATCTTCCTCTGCTTTATATGTGGGACACCTACCACAGCATGGTTTTTGCCAAGCGGTGCCATGTCCCCACCCCGGATCTGAACCAGCGATCCAGGGGCCACTGCGAAGCGGAACGTGCAAACTTAACTGCTGTGCCACCGGGCCGGCCCAAGTTGTTTCATTTTAACAGTAATTTTTGTTAAATTATTGTATTGGGAACCTTATAAGTAAAAACTCAAACCAAATATCTTTTGAAGCCAGTGACTCCCAGGTCTACTCCCCATGCCTATTCTAAACCTGCTAAGTTACTGACTTCCCATTCTTTTGCCCTCTCTGGACTGGCCCATCTCTCCTGGGGCAATGTAGTAAGGGCTGGGAGAGCAACTTGCTTACACAGGTCACCTTATGCAGAAAGAACACTGGGAGACTGAGAATCGTCTTGTCCTGAACTGTGGTTCCTTCCAGGCAATGATACCAGTGAGTAGAAAAGGTACCACAATATGAATATGCAGCCACATGATTTACTCTCACTGACTGAACACAGAATCAACTAATGAATGACCAGGTTAATCCTCAAATTCTTTCTCTAAGGACCTCATTTTTTGTCGGCCTCACAAATCCCTCCCACATTCCTCCCTTGAGACCTCTCTGAAAGGTGGAGCTACTTACAAGTGAGCCCTCAAGTTTTCTTCATTCACTTGCAATTTTTTCTCATTATACTGACAATAATAGTGTTCCCATCCCTTATTAAAGTGGAATAGGCTTAAGTTGAACCCTTGCTCCTCCATCAGGTTAAACTTTCAACTATGATCTTGGCTAACTTTACCTTTTTGTGATCACTTTAATGTAAGCATACCACAATTTTCTTCTTTTCGTTTGGTCTGTTTCCTTGTGGTGTTTTAGTGACCTGTATACGGGTACAATAGAGTCCCCCTCTGATCACTCACACACATTCAACGTTGTGATCATGTCATTGTATGTGGATTATTGACAATTGAGCAATACTTTAATATAATTTGTACAGTTGGATTTTTTTCTTCTCAAAGTATGACCTGAGGGCAGAAATGAAAGGTTAATGGTTTTACCTCTCTGTTCAAAAGATCTGGAAGAGATACAATTTTTTAATGTACAATGTAAAAAAGGTGTGTTTTAATTGTAGTGTGATTGATCATAGTGAAGCCTGATGTGTTCACACTTAGCACTGAGTTAAGATAGCTGAAGTAGTAGGTGTTAGATTAAAATATAAGTGAAACGTAGCTTAAATCTGACTCCTTTATCATACAGGAGATTCAGTAAGTGTAATTGGCAGAAACAACAGCAACAACTTTGACCTGAACCGAAATTTCCCAGACCAGTTCGTTCAGATCACAGATCCTACCCAACCAGAAACTATTGCTGTAATGAGCTGGATGAAGGCCTATCCGTTTGTACTGTCAGCAAACCTGCATGGAGGTAATAACAACTTGATATTCCACTAATTAATTCTTGTTGAGAGCATTGAAAATCTTGGTGGAATTTTATCTGTTTATAGTCTTAGGCTATCCTATAATGGATATCCTGTTATTGCTTTTATGGCAGACAACAATAAAGGTCTTTTCTCATTACTTTTTAAGCCAATTTCCTGGCTATTTTCCCCCTTCCTCACTGACACCTCCCCTCCCACTTATTCTCCTGGCTCTCTTTCTCCCTCCCTCCATCCATCCTTCCTTCTCCTTCCTCTCCCTCCCTCTCTCCCTCACTGTCTCGCCCTTTCTCTCCCTCCCTCTCTTTCTCTCTCTCACTTAGTTCTTGAAGTGTTTTATATTTATCCCTCACAAATATTTTTATATTTATGCTTCTCGCTGGGAATTTGGTAACATCCTCTTTGTCATTCATAAAAACGCTAACAGATCCAAATGTTTCATTCTATTTCTAGTTTAATAAACTCTTTTATGTAGGTTTAGATTTTGACATTCTCTTATCTTTTATTGCTATATATATATTATATATATATATCTTTTTTTTTTTTAAAGATTAGCACCTGAGCTAACAACTGTTGCCAATCTTCTTCATTTTTTTTCTTCTCCCCAAAGACCCCCAGTACATAGTTGTATATTCTAGTTGTGAGTACCTCTGGTTGTGCTATGTGGGACACCACCTCAGCATGGCTTGATGAGCGGTGCCATGTCCGTGCCCAGGATCTGAACTGGAGAAACCCTGGGCCACCGAAGCAGAGCGTGCAAACTTAACCACTTGGCCATGGGGCCGTCCCTATTGCTATATATTTAACTGCAGCACAATGACCTCAGTCTCATATAGTATCTGAGCTTATACACCTCCATGTAATTCAGCAAGAATTGATCAGTTGAATAGGATGAGAGGTCAAGATTAGAAATCATCACAATGTCCAACTAGGGTTATGTGAATAAGAGTGGAAGTGTCAATACCCAAGAAAACTGAAAACATATGTCTGTGCGTAAACTTGTACATGAATGTTCACAGTAGCATTATTCATAATGACCAAAAAGTATAAAGAGTCCAAATATCTATCAACTGATGATTTTGTAAATAAAATGTTGTATACCCATGCAATGGAGTATTATTTGGCCATGAAAAGGAATGAAGGTACTGATGCATGCTACATCATAGATAAACCTTGGAAATGTGCAAAGTGATAGAAGTCAGTCAAAAGAAATCATATATTGTATGACTACATTTTTACGAAGTGTTCAGAATAGATGAATCATAGAGATAGAATGTAGATTACTGGTTGCCTCAGGCTGTAGTGGATAGTGGTGAGAGGGAAAGGGGAGTGACTGCTAATGGGTATGGGTTTTTTCTTGGAGTGATAAAATGTTTTGTAATTAGTTAGTAGTGATGGTTGTGCAACCCTGTGAATATACTGAACAACATTGAATTATACGCTTTAAGTGGATGAATTGTGTGACGTGAATTATATCTCAATAAAGCTGTTAAAAAAAAAGAATGAAAGTGTTAGACCCAGGGGCAGTGGGGAAAAAACTTAGTGTCAACATTTGTTGGAATATCCAAAGGAGTATCACAGTTGAGAATTGATGGCATATAGATTAGCCAGCCATTTTAGAACAACAATACACACTTATGGATATCTAGATTTAAGAAATAAATTGAGATTCTCCAAAAATTGCTTTGACAGCTTGCCAGTAGTAGAAAAAAATACTTCTACAGTTGATAATCATGAATGATTCTCCAAGACCCAAATAGGAATTATGAAGTTATAGCCTGATTGGAAAAATAATTTTTTTGTGAGTTTTATATTTGATGTATTTTATACCATGTTTCATAGAAAGTTCTTTTTTTGTTTAAAGATTGGCACCTGAGCTAACATCTGTTGTCAATCTTCTTTTTGTTTTTCTTCCTCTTCTCCCCAAAGCCCTCCAGTACATAGTTGTATTTTGTAGTTGTGGGTCTTTCTAGTTGTGGCATGTGGGACGCCGCCTCAGCATGGCCTGATGAGTGGTGCCATGTCTGCACCCAGGATCCGAACTGTGAAACCCTGGGCCCCCAAAGCAGAGCGTGCAAACTTAACCACTCAGCCACGGGCTGGCCCTGATAGAAAATACTTTATTTTGAGCTTTTAAAAATGTTCTCAGAATACATTGCATGTCACGTTGGGTAAATCTGAAAACTTAGCACTAGTTAAATTTCAGTGAAAATAATTTACAAATTACACATGTGGTATCAAGATCTTGGCATGGTAGGGTACATCTTCAATCATCCAGACATGTTTCTCTCCATGACATATTTTGTTTTCTCATCTTAAGATCTTTAAATGGGTTTTGAAATCTTGGCAAAGAAATTTAAAAGAGGATTTCTTTGCTGCCAACTTAACAATTCAGAAGGATTTTGAAAGAATATAGAGAAAAATAAGATTTGTTTTTGTAAATTTTGATACTAATTTTTTTATTAAGGTGAAATTCATGTAACAAAATTAACCATGTTAAAGTCAACAATTCAGTGACGTTTAGTGCATTCACAGTGTTGTGCAGTCACCATCTCTTTCTAGTTCCAAAACATTTTCATCTCCCCAGAAGGAAACCCTTTACCCATTAAGCAGTTGCTTCCTATTACCCACCTCCCTTCAAGGCCTGATAACTACCAGTCTGTGTTCTGTGTCTGTGGACTTGGCTATTTTGGATACTTCATAGAAATGAAATTATACAATATGTGACCTTTTGTGTCTATGTTCTTTCATTTAGCGTAATATTTTCAAGGTTCATTCATATTGTAACATGTATTAGTACTTCATTCCTTTTTATGGCCAAATAATATTCCATTGTATGTAAATAATACAATTTGTTTATTCATTTCTCCATTGATGGAAATTTGGGTTGTTTGTGCTTTTTTATTATTATAAATAATATTGCTATGAACATTAGCATACAATGTCTATTCGAGTCACTCATTTTAATTCTTTTGGGTAATTTGATGTTTAGCTTTTTAAGGAACTGCCAAGCTGTTTTCCACGGTACCACTTTACATTTTCACCAACAGTGTACGAGGGTTCCAGTTTCTCCACATCGTCAACAACACTTATTACTTTCCTTTTTTTTATTGTAGACATGCTGGTGGGTAAAAAGCAGTATCTCATTGTGGGTTTGATTTTGCATTTCCCTGGTGGCTGATGATATTGAGCATCTTTTTGTATGCTTATTGGCCATTTGTATATCTTCTTTGGAGAAATATCTGTTCAAGTCTTTTGTCCATTTTCAGTTAGGTGTTTTGTCTTTTTGTTGAGTTGTAAGAGTTCTTTATATAGTCTGGATTCTAGACCCTTATCAGATTACTGATTTGTGAATATTTTCTCCCATTCTATAGGTTGTATTTTAACTTTCTTAGTAATGTTCTTTGATGCACAAAAGTTTTTAGTTTTGATGAAGTCAGATTTATCTACTTTTTTGTTTTGTTGCTCATACTTTTTGTTTTTGGTGCTAATTATTCTTTTAAATAAACTATTTCATAGAAGTATGGTAGGTCTTTTATGACCTTTTTTTTGACATTAGAAAATGAGCCATTTGAAAAACAGTATTGAGTAGAAGTTGATGTTGACGTTTTTCTGTTTGAATTTTTAGATATGGGTCACAAATCCAGTGTGAAATTAAATTTTTTAAAGAACTTCAATTTGTCTAAGAAGGGGCGTTGAAGTATACTTGTTCTTGTTAGAACTATTTTGAGGGATAGGACGAGCATAGTTCTTCATACTTGCTTCTTAAAGAAATTTTTTTTTTATATATGAATGTTTGCTGGTATTTGTTATCACAGGATTACTTCATCTGAATTCAAGTTGAACATGTTTCTTTATTTCTGTGTCCATGAGGTGGCACAATAAAAAAGGGAAAGATGAGTGGCTTAGTAGAGGCAGAATAAATGGACAGACGGACAAATGAAAACAGTGTGTCTAGTAGGAAAATAAGGGATTTGATCCCATGGTGGGGGTGTGGGCATGTGTAGGTCTGGGCTCTTGCCTGAGAAGCACCCTCCCTAGCTGCTTTATGCCCTATGGGGAGCATGAAAGGAGTTGATATCCTTTACATATGTTTTAAAGCGTCACTTTCTTTATGTTAGGTCATGAAAAGTCGTATGGTATAATGCCAATTGACTAATTTCTAATATGAGCATAAGAGAAATTTTTACAATTTTTTTCTGAGTGTAGTTCGGGGCTGGTTCTGCTATCCATACATAAATCATTTAATCTCTTTGTTTTAGATTCCACATCTGCAAATGAGGAGGATGGATTAATTAGACTTAAGAGTCTCGTCTTATTTTAAAATTCCATGACCTTATAAATGTCTGGATTTTAGTGAAAAAGTATCAAAATTTGCTCAATTTTTCTGATCCTAAATATTGTAAAAGTATAATTGTTTAAGCCTTTTATTTCTGGTTTCAGCTCTGACATGTAAATTATACCTATAAGTTCAGGTAAATTCCCAAGACCTTTCCAGTTAAGGTAACCTTTAAGTGCCATGCATAGCTATTTAATATTTTACTTATCCACTTTGATTTATTATTGAGGAAATTAGCCGTGGAAAATTGTATTATTTCTTGTCTCTGACAGTATTGTGAAAAGTTTACTGTAATGATCCATCTTGAAACAGATAACACGATACATTTTCCTCTTTTCCCTTGTAGGTTCTTTGGTGGTTAACTACCCTTTTGATGATGATGAGCAAGGGGTTGCCACATATAGTAAATCACCAGATGATGCTGTGTTTCAACAAATAGCACTTTCTTATTCCAAGGTAGGCTTGTGCTTAAACATAAAATGCTAAAAAATTAATTCTTTCGTTAAAACAGTACGTTAAAGTCCTGCGAGACTCAGGTCAAGTGCGTTCTTCTCAGTTGAGCCTTCCATGGTTCCTTCCGGGCAGCCTTACTGCTTTTTCTCCTCTGTTTCCCCCCTCACTTTTGAACATACTGCATGTCTTTCCCCATTAGCCTTTAAGCCCAGGTAATGTCTTTTCGTCTATAGTTTTTAGCACAGTACCTGGAACATAATAAACTAAACATAATAAACATGCACTAGCATGCTAGTTTATTTCACTTGACAAGTACTTAAGTTATAAACCTAGCAAAGTAGTCTAAGGTGGGAGTTGACAGACTACAGCTCTGGGGCCAAATCCAGCCCACCACCTATTTTTCTAAATAAACTTTTACTGACCCACTGCCACATCTGTTCTTTTACATTTCATCTAGGTCTGCTTTCTTTTCCAGCATTTGAAAATAAGACAGTGTAATTCACTGTAAGAACATTAAAGAAGAAAAGCACTGCAATCATCTCAGTAGTTGCAGTGAGAGTTCACTAGTTGCAACAGATACTCTCAAGCCTGTAAAGTCTAAAATTTTTACTGTCTGACACTTTACAGAAAAAAATTGCCATTCTCTGGCCTACAGTATTTAAGGGTCTGTAGTAAACATGCAGCAAAGGAAAGCACGTAGAAATTTCTGAGTTTTCTAAACTTCCTTTAATGAACACACGTTACTTTAACAATCAGAAATGTATGTTTGTGTGTGTATGTGTGAAAATTTAATTTAAAAATTCTTCTTAGAAAACATGTTAAAAGTTGGGGCTAGGGAGCTAGCTTATGAGTTTCTATTTTTGGTCTCACTGCTGTCTCAGCCTGTGACTTTATTGGTATAGATAATGAAGATTATTACTGCAGCTCTCTGCTCTCTTGATCACAGCCTTCTGTCATTCCACTTTTGCTACTCCCTCATTCTCTACACGTGGACCTTGAGAGATTCTTCAGGGTTTCTAACAGGGGAGTACATCTATTATTTCACTATAAGGAATAGTTGTCTTCTGTTTGGGCACACCATTTTTAGAGGAATATACATGGAATAATAGAAGAAGAATGGGATTCCTTCTGAATTGTCAAAATAAAAATTAAGTGATCAGATTTTGCTCTTATCCCCATCACATTCTGTGCTCATTCTTTATAGTGCTGCTTTTCACCCTCATTGTGACTTCTAATTTTTTATCTTCTTTTTATTTTCTTTGACCTTTAACCCTTTTGATTTGTTTTCTACCCAGCTTAGACCCATGGACATAATTTTGAGTGATGCTCTCACTTATACGTTAGGATCTTTTATACCCTTTTGACATATCTGCCTTGCCAATGTCCAGTCATCAGTAATTACCACCATCTCTCTTCTCTATCCCAGAAAAGTCACACAGTCATGACAGTTGACTACACTGCATATGGATGCTCTCTAACCTCAGCTGAGCCCTCATTATACCTGGCAATATTTCGTATTTTGCTACTTGACCTCCTTGGCTCATTTCCCACTTAATCCTAGCTTTACTCCTCTTATTTTCAGTAGATCACTTTGCCTTGAACTAAAGTAGAACTTTGAGTAATCTGAGTTCATTCACATTCTGTCTTCTCAATTATTATTTATTTGTGTCTTACCCACATTCTCTTCCATTTCTTGATCCCACCGCATCCTGCCTCCTAAGGAATCTGTGTCTTCATTTCTTCTGTTGTAAATGGGAAAGGTGATAAATAAAATCCTCAGTCTTCACTCACAGCCTCCTCTCTCTTGGCTGTGATCTATCATCATCTATCATGCACCCAAGCCACCTTTGCCCCTGCACAAGGCTTCATGGTGAGGAAAAGCAGACCAAGAAAATCTGTGAAGACAGAAGAAGGGGGCTAATGAAGGTGGGCCTAAAGGTGATTTGGTATGACCACCAAACTTTAAATACACCCTAAATCCTAAACCTAAATCTGAAAATACTAAAAAAGCAACTGGGCAGATGAGAGCACTGGAGCACAGGGAAGAGCTTTCAAAGTACCTACAATTTAAAGCATCTGATGTGATTTAAAGGGTTAGGCACAATTTAAAAGGATAGGTGGTTGAAAGGGAAATCTCCCAAACTTAGAGCTTCTGGGGGAGAAAAAAGACAAAAAGAAATGAAGTGCCCTTTGGCAATTGAATAATGAAGGGGAAAAGAAGGAAAAAGGAGAAATATAGAGTTGTCCAAGACAGAGGAAAACCATAAAATCAGAGGACTCACAACTCCACCCTTACACCAAGGCAAACAAACAAACAAACAAAACACATTAAGATACCTCGACTGCTAGACTGATGGAAAAGGGCACCATCAACTAGGAATCATAAGACAGCCCAATATTATGAAAATGAACAAGTGGTAAATAAAATCCATGGAGAACTATTGCAGAAAATCAGGAAATGAAAATTTCACACATATTAGCTGAGGAAACCTTACTACCACCAAAAAATAATCCAGAAGCAGATGAAAACTGTTAAGTCTACACTCTAAACAGAATAAATATACCCAAACTCACATTAAGAATATGAGAAACCAGGGGCTGGCCCCGTGGCCGAGTGGTTAAGTTTGCACAGTCTGCTGCAGGCAGCCCAGTGTTTCGTTGGTTTGAATCCTGGGTGCGGACATGGCACTGCTCATCAAACCACGCTGAGGCAGCGTCCCACGTGCCACAACTAGAAGGACCCACAACGAAGAATATACAACTATGTACTGGGGGGCTTTGGGGAGAAAAAGGAAAAAAATAAAATCTTAAAAAAAAAAAAGAATATGAGAAACCACCTAGGCTCTGATATTTAAAAAATAAAAACAGAAATAGAGGGCTAGTCCTGGTGGCCTAGTGGTTAAGTTTGGCGTGCTCTGCTTTAGCGGCCCGAGTTCTGTTCCTGGTGCATACCTTCACCACTCGTCAGTGGCCATGCTGTCGCAGTGGCCCACATACAAAATAGAGGAAGATTGGCAGCACATGTTAGTTGAGGGTGAGTCTTCCTCAGCAAAAAGAATAGAAAAGAGAAGAAAAAGCCAGGAAGAAACGAGGAAGAATTCATAGAACTCAGGAAAGAAATGGAAGAAAAAGACAAAATTATCTCCAAAATGAAGAATAAATTACAAGAGTTAGAGGCCTCACACTTCCCAGTTTCAAGCTTACTGCAAAGCTACAATAATTAAGACACTGTGATACTCACATAAGGATTAATGAAATAGAATTGAGAGTTCAGAAAATAAACTCTTACATTTATGGTCAATTGATTTTTCCACAGGGGTGCCAAGACAATCCAGTGAGGAAAGAATAATCTTTTCAACAAGTGATCATTGGAAAACTGGATATTCACATGCAAAAGAATGAACTTGGGCCCCTTTCTCATGCTATACCCAAAAACTATTTCAAAATGGATCGTAGACCTAAATGTAGGAGCTAAAACTATAAAACTTTTAGAAAAAAATACAGAAATAAATCTTTGTGACCTTGGGCTAGACAATGGTTTCCTAGATATGACATCAAAAGCACAAGTGACCAAAAAAAATACATGTATTGGACAGCATCAGGACTTTTTTACTGCAAAGGATACTGTATTAGTTGCCTACAGCTGCCGTAACAAAGTTCACAAACTGGGTGGCTTAAGATGACAAAAACGTATCGTCTCATAGTTCTAGAAGCTAGAAGTCCAAAATCAGAGTGTTGACAGGACCACGTTCCCTCTGAAACACGTGGGGGATTCCTTCCTTGCCTCTTTCTAGCTTTTGATGTTTTGCTGGAAATCTTTGGCATTCTTTGGCTTCTAGATGGATTACTTCAATCCTCTGTCTTCACATGGAATTCTCCCTGTGTGTGTGTTCAAATTTTCCCTTTTTATAAAGATAGCAGTCATAGTGGATTAGGGCCACCCTAATCAACTTATTTCACATTGATTACCTCTGTAACCAAATACACTTACATTCTAAGGTACTCAGGATTAGGACTGCAACATATCTTTTTTGGGGGACACAGTTCAACACCTAACAGTATCAAGGAAGTAAAAAGCAACCCATAGATTAGAACATTTTTGTGAATCATATATCTGATAAGGATCTTGTATCTAGAATATATAATGAACTCTTAATTAAATAATAAATAGATAACCCAATTGAAAAATGGGCAAAGGATCTGAATACACATTTCTCCAAAGAAGATATACAAGTGGCAGACAAGCTCACAAAAAGTTCCTCAATATCATTAGCTAATAGGGAAATGCAAATCAAAACCACAAGATACCACTTTCAGCCACTTAGGTTGCCTGTAATTAAAAAAACAGAAAATAATGTGTTGGTGAAGATGTGGAGAAATTGGAACCCATAATTTTGCAGGTGGGAATGCAAAATGATACAACTTTTCTGCAAGTCTAAAATTAGCTCAAAAGAATAAAAGAAAAGTGAGTATTCTCTGCTTGTCTGCACGTCCTTACTGTTGTCTCAATCCTCAGTTTCTTGTCATCTGTCTTCTGTCTACATTGTTTTACCTGGAGGTGCTCCCTCCCTCAAAAGTTAACAGAGATCTATTTTTTTTAAACTTTCTTGACCTCTGAAGTCTGCCACTATTTATTATTATTATTATTATTATTGTCTTCTCCCCTTCACCTCTGTCACATTGTACAGTCGAGAGCTCTGCTTTCTTTTTTCTCTTTCATTGACTTGACATGACCTCTGTCTTACTTTTTTTCCCCTCCGTGTTCTGTCCTTAGCCATTTTTACTGTCTTGGCAATTACATCCAATTGCTTTACCTGCCACCACTATGTAAATACCTCTTTAAAAAATTATTTCATATAATGAAAGTTATTATAAAAGGGTTAGAAACTTAAGGCAAGCAAAAAGAAGAAAATAAACCTAGAGATCATCAATCTTTTAGTGTCTTGGTGTATTACTTTCAGACTCTTCGTTTATTTATATATGGACACCTATATCCTCACCCCCAGTCCTCTTTAAGCTGTGAAACTGTTTGCTTTAAAAATTTTAATTGTTTTAAAAAAATTATCAGAGTAGTGAGAATTAAAGGAGATAGTAAAATGCACATGGCAAATCCAAACTGCCACAACTTTTCAGTTGCTCACTATCTTTCGCTTGGATTATTTCAGATCTCTGATGGATCTCCTTGGCTTTGGTCCATTTTTCACATCATTATCAGAATAAACTTCCCAGAGCCATGAACATATCACATATCACCGTT
This sequence comes from Equus quagga, assembly GCF_021613505.1. NCBI lineage: Eukaryota > Metazoa > Chordata > Mammalia > Perissodactyla > Equidae > Equus > Equus quagga. Next base: position 72,890,340 of record NC_060277.1, on the reverse strand, counting down.
TGGACAGAGATCTTCGCTGGCTCCTTATTGCTCTGAGAATAAAGTGGAAATGTTAATAGCTGTTGCCTAGAACTATGGTGACTAGAGTGGGATTTATACTAGATGATCCATTAAGATATAGGAAGAATATATTAGAAGTTCTATTTATATTTTTTAATTTATCCTTTACTTTTTTTTATTTTTATGCAGATTTATAAAATACATATAGTAATTGGTGCAGTAGTACATCTATGTAATTTATAATTAAATAGATATTGATGGAAATGGAGATAGAGACAGAAGATGTGTGCAAGTCTTCAATGGAAAAACAAGAAGGCAAAAGAGCATGTATACAATTATTGCGGGAATCTAAAATAATTTTTATTTGATAAGAGAGCAGTGGAATCATAAGCCTGTGACTGGTGTATTAAGTTTATGAAAAGGGGTTGTTTATATATTTTAAAATCAAATGGTTAATTCTCAGTGGTGGGAAAATGGGAAGCTGTTATTTTTTTCTTCACACTTTTCTGTACATTCTTTTTTTCCTATTTCCAAAAGAGAGAAATGAAGTTTTGACTATCTTTCAAAGCTTAATTTGTTCAGGAAATTTCCCCTGTCACTCTAGTCAGAAGTAGTCTTTCTCTTCTCTAGATTTCTGTAGCATGTATTTGTGCCTCCAACGCAGCTTTTCTTACTCTCCCGTGAGCAAGCTGTTGCACCTGTACTATGCTAGACACCCTGCTGGATGCTGAGGACACAAAGACACTGTTTCGAGCAGTGGTGTGTTGTCAGTTCTAACAGGATAAGATAATTGTACAGAGTGCAGTCAAAGCACAGAGGAGCCGTCTTAGTCCCCTTAGAAGTCAGAGAAAGCTGCTCACTCCACATTGTATGTGAATTATCTTTTCTGGACTCTAAGCTTCTTGAAAACATGAAATGAATGTATGAATGTGAAGTTTTTTGGTTTAATTTTTGGAGAGGAGTTGGGTTGGGTTTTGTATTATTTGTGAGTAGTAAATGAAATCTTCAATTTTTTTTTTTACAGAGCATGTTTAATTTTTATTTAAAAAATATTTAATAAATCCATATAGTAAAAAATCAAAATGGCATAGAAACCTATGCATTGAAAAGTCTCACTGTTTCCCATGGCTCCATCTGCCCCATTCCCACCTCCACATATACCCTATTGGTAACCACTTTTATTATTCTTCCTTACCCTTTCCAGGTTTTGCGTGTGTGTGTGTGTGTGTGTGTGTGAGCAAGATTGGCCCTGAACTAACATCTGTTGCCAATCTTCCTCTATTTTTTTGTATGTGGGATGCCACCACAGCTTGGCTTGACAAGTGGTGCTAGGTCTGTGCTCAGGATCCGAACCTGCAGACCCCAGGCCAGGAAGCTGAGCACACAAATTAACCACTATGCCACTGGGTCAGCCCCCTTTTCTGGGTTTTTTGATGCGGATACAAACAAATAACAGTAAAGATTTTTTTTTTTCCCCAGGAAAATTCCCAGATGTTTCAAGGTAGACCTTGCAAGAATATGTACCCTAATGAATATTTTCCTCATGGAATAACAAATGGAGCTAGTTGGTATAATGTCCCAGGTAAACATTATTTTATATCAAGGCCATACAACTTGATAGATTTTCTGTCTCCCTGGATGGTGCTGCTTGTTACTGATTTTTTTAATTTTGAGAAAGAATCATTCTTTTAAAAATATTGTTTAAATACTTTAAAACATTCAGGTAATCTTTTCAACTAGCTTTACATTTGGCGCACTTTTGAGTTTTGAGTAAAAATAATGTACTAAAACTTGATGAAAGTGTTATACTTTACCTCTGGCTATAACAAAAAACCTTAGATATGCTAATAAGAAGAGTGTAAGCTACACTTGAACTCTTCTTGAACATGAAAGTACAAGTGTTTTACCTGTACCACAAGCATCAAAGAGCTCTCAAAGGAATGTATTACTGTTTTTCAACCAATGCTGATAAAAGATTAATTTGGCTTTTTCACTAGGAATATTGCTTACGTTTTGGGATCTGAGCTAGTTAGAACTTCTTCAGAGTGACTGGTTTTAATTTTTTATCCTTTTAGGTGGTATGCAAGACTGGAACTATTTACAAACAAATTGCTTTGAAGTGACTATTGAACTAGGTTGTGTGAAATACCCATTTGAGAAAGATTTGCCAAAATTTTGGGAACAGAATCGAAGATCTCTAATCCAGTTTATGAAACAGGTGACTATTCAGGAGTGAAGTATGAAATTTCTCTCAAGAGCAAGAAGATTTTTGTGTGTACATGTGGTTGTCATGCAGTGATTTTAGAATACAGCCTTTTGAATTCCAATTTGGCCTGTTCATGTTTTAGTTATTTATCTAGAAAATTCATGGATGGAAATGAGTCTTTTTGTATACATGGAGAAGAGTTGAAAATGACTAAACAATGTAGTGATGTTTTGCTCTTAATGGTTGGTGGTCACTTTTTACCCTGTCTGTATTAAAGGCTAGTGTAAATTGAGTACACACCTAAGCATTTGTCAGGTGATAGAAAGAAGGGCTGTGGGGTGAATGTTTTTATTATTTTTCTTTTTTGCCAGTTGTTTACTGTGAAATGATTAGTGTCCTTTTGTTTGGGTATGCATGGTGGCCAATAGCTAAAGACTGTAAGAAATATGCTAATAATGGTTTATTATTAGGATAATCTGACCAGTACTTTGTGCCAGTAGTACTTTTGGGCTATATTCTTTTTACTGAGTGGAGCAGCATAAAGGCTGTGAGTTTGCATACTAATTTTTTAAAACATTTTATTATGAAAAATTTTAAACATAGAGAAAAGTTATGACTAATAGAATGAACACTACCTTCACCTAGATTTGACAGTTTTTAGCATTTTGCTGTATATGCTTTATTTATATATAAAAATTATATATATTATATATGTACACACATATATACACTTTTTTTGAACTACTTCTATGTAAATTGCAGATGTTACGATATTTTACCCCTAAACATTTCAGAATGCATCTTCTAAATATAAAGTTATTCTCCTAAATGCCGTCTCCGAATGCCATTATCTTACCTAAAAAAATGAACAGTAATTCCCTGTTACCTAGTCCCTAGTCCCTATTCAAATTTTCCCTTTTTGTCTCCAAATATCTTTTTATAGCTTTATTTTAGAACCAGGATCTAGTCAAAGTTCATGCATTACATTTGATTATTACATATCTTTGCTCTCTTTAATGCAGAATAGTCTTTCCATTTTTTTTGATGACATTTCCTTTTTAAAGAAGCCAGGCCAGTTTCCCTGTAGAAAGTCCTATATTCTGAAATTGTCAGATGTGCTAAAGTTTAAACAGTGTTATTTACATTCGTCAGGATAAAGACAAACCTAACCTATGAAAAATTGGCTTTTCGGAAACTAAAATATTTTGTTTAATGGGCATTTACATTTAGGTTTACCCTGAACTCTTAAATTCCTGTTTTTCCCACGTGTTTATATTATTAACGATATGTTATTTTGGATATGAGCTCCCAAAATAATTAGATGATGATCTTTACCATTGAAATCGGGGTGTCCTTGTATTTTCTCCAGGTTCATCAGGGTGTCAAAGGATTTGTCCTAGATGCCACAGATGGCAGGGGTATATTAAATGCCACCATTAGTGTTGCTGAAATTAATCACCCCGTGACTACTTACAAAACTGGAGATTACTGGCGTCTCTTGGTTCCAGGAACTTATAAAATCACAGCATCCGCTCGAGGGTGAGTGACTGAATGTTTTGAAACTGAGTGCTTGGGGATAAGACGAACATGGCCCCATTCTGGGAGATTATTGCCAGAAAGCCCTAGAGACCCTGCTGAGCAACCTTGAGTTTGATGCTGGGAAGTTTAGAGCTGTTTACATATTTGACTTTCCTCTAGTGGCAAGTGAGTACATGAACTATCAGGTGTAAGAAATCTGTGAAATTATGCACTTTGAACAGTCGCCTCTTTTACTCTCCTCTCAGATGCCTGCCCCGTGTCCAGATGGGAAGGCATAGTGAGTGATCTCCTTCACTATTGCTAACAGTTCTGGGAAGTACCTGTTATTTGGAGCAAAAAGATTCCTGTTCTGCTGCATGGTTCTAGTCATGTTGTCCAATAAATACCACCACTTTACATTTGTACCCTTTTAAAGCCTTTTAAGCTCTTTCACACTCTTTTTTTTATTATTATTATTAGTGTACGTTTACCTTATTGCTTCAGTGAAATTTTCTTTCTTATTGCTAATTCTCTAAGAAAGGCCATTTTCATCTTTTTTTACAAGTTTTCTTTCCACAAAGATATATTTACTTAAAAAGAGAAAATGAACTTATACCTTTTTTTCCCTTGGACAAAGCTTAATTTTCTTTATCTTCCCCCTCCTTTACAAACAGCTTAGAACTGGAACCACCTGATTGTTTAGTCTGAAACTTATCATTTTTACCCTCTTGTAGTTTTTTTAATGTTTTGATAAGTATAGATGTTACCACAGGATATTCTCCTCCCCCTGACTAGCTGTCTTAGTTCTGTAAGAGTTAGTTTGAGTACCTCTTGAAGGGTAGGTACGTGAAAACATTTATAGCCATTGTTAACCTTTTTAAAATATTTTTTCTTTTTTGAGGAAGATTAGCCCTGAGCTAACTGCTGCCAATCTTCTTTTTGCTGAGGAAGACTGGCCCTGAGGCAACATCCGTGCCCATCTTCCTCTACTTTTTATGTGGGATGCCTACCACAGCATGGCTTGCCAAGCGGTGCCATGTCTGCTCCCGGGATCGAACTGGCGAACCCCAGGCTGCCAAAGCGGAACTTGCACACTTAACCGCTGCGCCAGCAGTCTGGCCCCCGTTGTTAACCTTTTTTTAAAATACGCCACAGTTATCTCAAGGATTCACATATCCTCTGCACTTGTCTGTTTCCCCAGGGCTTGAGTATTCCAGCTGAAGAAGTGTGGCTCTGATCTGTCTCCTTTATTGTAGGTATAATCCTGTTACCAAGAATGTGACCGTAAAGGGTGAAGGTGCTATTCAGGTCAACTTCACGCTTGTGCGATCTTCAGCAGATTCAAACAATGAATCAAAGAAAGGAAAGGGGGATAGCACCAACACTGAGGATGCCAGTGATCCAACTACTAAAGTGTTTGAAACTTTAATTAAAGACCTTTCAGCTGAGAATGGTTTGGAAGCCCTCATATTACGCTCCTCCTCAAATCTGGCTCTTTATCGATACCATTCATACAAAGACTTGTCAGAGTTTCTGAGAGGACTTGTGATGAACTATCCACATATTACAAATCTTACCAAGTAAGTGTCACCTTCTGACTGCCTTTATTTTTTTTGAGAAGTTACATTCAGAATAAGCCATGTTGAATGGTTCTTGTTATTTATTTGGAAACTGAATGTATTGAGAGTTGGAGTTTACTTATTTTGAAACAGATACTTTGCTTGGAGATCTTTCTAACAATGAATCTTGGAAACTTTTATGAGAAATATTGGAGATTACCTGTTAGATTAGCAATGTATGGCCTGTGCCTCCAGAAAATGTCAAAATTACCTGTTCTAATGATTACGTTGAGTGATTTCAAAACCCTGTTCCCTTGTCAGCTGCAGGTTCATGTTCTGACTACATATTACTTAGTTTTGTATTTTGTATTTTGCTGGGGGCAAGGGACATATTTGGAACTCTGAGCTCACCTGTCAGGGGTTGTCCTTTTTTCAAATTAGAAAATGAAGCCTGGTTGCTGTCCTTTTCTGTACTCTGTTCTCTGTTCACAGTGGCGCTTCCCTGAATCCTTAGGGTCATGTGTGATTGAGGGTCCTGGGAAAATATGCAGGACTGGCTTATGTAAAACTGATGGCTGTGACAGCCTTTACCTTTACTTTCTGAGGCTTCTCTGCCTCCTTTCACTGTTTCCTTATAAATCCTCTTTAGGTCTTGTTACAGTTACTCCAAAATTATTTCCTTAATTTGTTGATTCCTATTGTTTGCCTATTATAGAGCCTTTACTGTGCTTTGCATTTTGCCCTGAGTGTATAGTTCTCTACTACATACCAAATCAACATTATCCAGCCTTTTACTTTTTTACTTTGTTTTTCTTCATTGGTCCTTTTAATTTTACCAGCGAATTTAGCTTCTCAAGTACTGGTTTATAATGTTCATAGATGCAAAGAGCTATATTTACTTTGGCAATACCAATTATGTCTCTTCCTCAACTGATTCTTGAATATTTCTGCCTAGTTCAGATTTTAACGTAGTCCATCTTACTACTACATTGAGCTTACAGACTTCCTTATTTTAAAATAAACTAAAAGTTGGACATTATTTTGCTATCCATTTACTTAGTTCATTTAAGTTTTTTTAACCTTCCAATTCAAGATGCACTTTTTAGTTAAATATTTCCCCCCAAATATGTAATACCTGCCAGTGGTGGCACACAAGACAGTTATAGGTGGTCCACCAACAAGTGCTAAATATCATTGAATAGCATTGTGAAAAAGCAATAATTTTTCTATTCTATGAATCCTTCTCAATTTGATGCTAATATATTTTTTCTATCTAACTCTTGTAAATCTCCCTTTATATTAAAGAAAGCAGGCCTTAAGCTCAGAGCTCTTTAGGCAAGCAGGACATTTTAAATGATTTTTACTGTGATACTGGTATTGCATTTACAGTAAAATATAGTGTCTTATTTATATAAATTTATTTTGATTTAACAAGTGAGGTTTTCTACATTCATTTACATTGAAATTTTTCTGTAATAAAAATGTGAGTTAATTGAAAAGGCATATATTGGGACCAGCCTGGTGGCGTAGTGGTTAAGTTTGTGTACTCCGCTTTAGCGGCCTGGGGTTCACCGGTTTGGATCCCATACATGGACCTACACACCACTCATCAAGCTATGCTGTGGCAGCGTCGCACATACAAAATAGAAGAAGATTGCCACAGATGTTAGTTCAGCAACAGTATTCCTCAAGCAAAAAGGGGAGGCTTGGCAACCGATGCTGGCTTAGAGCCAATCTTCCTCACCTTTGAAAAAAAAAAAAGACAGACATATATTAACTAAATAATAGTATAGATTATAGAAGATAGGGCAAATATTGTGAGAGTGGCTGAATTTGGAGGAATGCTAAGGTAAATCACAATCTTTCCTAAATCTGATAATATCTCACTTTTATTTGATTTTGTTTGGTCAAGGAAAAATAGTTTCCTTAAGGTTTTCTGGCATAATCACTCATTTTTTAAAGACATTTTAAGACTTCTCATGTTTTTTTAATTTCTTTTTTTTAAATCTGTAAGTCAGCATTAATGTAATGCTTGATTACTTGCTGACTTTTTGTTTTTGTTTTTTAAAGTTTGGGACAGAGTGCTGAATATCGTCACATTTGGTCCCTTGAGATCTCCAATAAGCCCAACGTATCTGAGCCTGAGGAACCAAAGATCCGTTTTGTTGCTGGTATCCATGGAAATGCTCCTGTTGGAACTGAACTGCTTTTGGCTCTGGCAGAATTTCTCTGTCTAAACTACAAAAGGAATCCAGCTCTTACCCAAGTAAGAGAATAACCTGTTTTGACATTCTAAAAGGAAAAAGCTCAGTGATACATTGATATCAACGCACAATTTTAAAAGTTTTAAATGTTCTGTTAGATTTTACACAGACACACTTTTAGTGCATTATAAATTTTGCTCTTTAAAAATGGACCATCTTTAGGGGGCTGGCCCCGTGGCCGAGTGGTTAAGTTCGCGCGCTCCGCTGCAGGCAGCCCAGTGTTTCGTTGGTTCGAATCCTGGGCGCGGACATGGCACTGCTCATCAGACCACGCTGAGGCAGCGTCCCACATGCCACAACTAGAAGGACCCACAACGAAGAATATACAACTATGTACCGGGAGGCTTTGGGGAGAAAAAGGAAAAAATAAAATCTTTAAAAAAAAAAAAAAATGGACCATCTTTGTAGATGCTTATTGTTAATAGTGTCTATCATATATCTTTGTATCTATTAAGCAGTGTAAAGGGAAAAATAGTAAAGGTTTGTATTTGGTCCTCCTTCATTTAATAGTCAAGTTATATGTCCAGTCTTTTCACAGTTCTGCACAGTCTACCGGAGGAGCTTCCCTTCCCAGTTACTTATATAGGATACTATATTGAAAAGTGAGATGGAAGACAAATAGTTTTTCTTTTCATGTAATAAATACAAAGTTATTGGACATTTTGACTGCTGAGAGATTTTGGAAAAAGCAATATGACATTGTCTACTTAGCCATCCATCCATGACTACAGAAAAGAACTTTGATCTAGTGGCTTAGGCATATATGATTGAGCAACTTAGTTCTGTGTTGTCTTAGAGAAAGGAAGGAAAGACTGCATCCTTCTAGAACACTCGCTAATTGGCACTGTGTACATAGAACTTAGGAAAGGCAAAAGGAACTAATATTTGTTTAATACCTACTGTGTGCCTGGTACTATACCATGTACTTTACATACATGAAAATTTAATCCTCAATCCTGTATTTGTTATCTCCATTTTATAGATGTAAAAACTGAGGCAGAGGTATTTGATGACTTACAGAAAGTCACACAGCTAGTAAGTGGTAAAACCAGGATTTAAATGCAAGTGTCACTCTAAAGCCTATGCTATTTTCTTCTACCACACTGCCTCCCTAAAAGAGATTTGGAAAGAATTGCTGTCATGATTTGGATCAGAAGGAACCTATGAGATTAGGCGAGATGAATTTAAATCAGACTTAATAAAAAAATATTTTGCTGGGGCCAGCCCTGTGGCTCAGTGGTTATGTTCGCATGCTCCGCTTCAGCAGCCCAGGATGTCACCAGTTCAGATCCTGGGCACGGACATGGCACCACTCATCAGGGCCATGTTGAGGCGGTGTCCCACATGCCACAACTAGAAGGACCCACAACTAAAATATACAACTATGTACTGGGGGGATTTGGGGAGAAAAAACCAATAAAAAAAGAAGAAGAAGAAGAAGATTGGCAACAGTTGTTAGCTCAGGTCCCAATCTTTAAGAAAAAAGAAATATATTTTGCCATCTTCAGCAAAGCAAATTCCATTGACTTCTTCAGGTGAGTTGCGAGAGGTGTCTCAAAGACATTTTTTGTTCTTTTTGTTTTTGGTGAGGAAGATTGCCCCTGAGCTAACATCTGTGCCAGTCTTCCTCCATTTTGTATGTGGGACACCACCACAGCATGGTTGATGAACGATGTGTAGGTCTACACCAGAGGTCTGAACCCGCGAACCCTGGGCCACTGAAGGGGAACAGGCAAACTTAACCACTACGCCACTGGGCCAGCCCCTTTGTGTTCTTTTTTAAAATGCGAGAGTACCTAGGATGGTAGTTCTCAACCCTGGCTACACATTAGAAACATCTGGGACATTTTTAAAAATACCACTGCTGAGGCCCCATCTGCAGAGGTGTCAGTATTCCTTTAAAAGCTCCTTAGGTTATTCTAATATTCCAATGTTCTAATATTGGTCAGAGTTGCTACCTACTGATCTTATGATTATAACAGACTGTATGTCATAGGTAAAATACCTACCAGGAATTTGAAAACTCCTAGTTTATGAGATTTTCCCTCACTGATTTAATTGGGCTTGAACTAGATCACTTGAGATTACCATTTGTTTTGTGCTAAGGATCAGAATTGTCTGGTGAGATCAAGAAAATATATACATACCCAGGGACCTGTGCTGAAGCCCAAGCATGCATACTTCAGAAAAAAATCTCCCCCAGGGGAAAGATTTAAGAACCACTGAATTAAAGGGTCTCAAATATTTTCAATCTCTAGACTACCTTAACAGAACAAATAAACCAGGAATCACTTATTCTGATTTACTATTACAAATATGTAGGATGGGGGCTGGCCTCGTGGTGGAGTGATTGAGTTCGAGCCATCTGCTTCGGTGGCCTGGGGTTTCACCAGTTCGGATCCTGGGCGCAAACATGGCACTGCTCATCAGGGCATGCTGAGGCGGTGTCCCATATAGCTCAACCAGAAGGACCTACAACTAGAATATACAACTATGTACTGGGGGGCTTTGGAGCGAAGAAGAAGAAGAAGAAATAAAATATGTAGGATGAAGTATGTCAGAAATCAGTTCATAACACATATGTAGGTATTAATGTCTATGGATCATCTGGAAGATAAATTGTTATGGATAGGACAAATGTCCTACTTCATTTTTTCTTTTTTTGACATGCTAATTTCAATTCTGTCGTATTGTTTCCAGGCATACATTGATATTTGTCAGATTCTGCATTCCAGTTTTTAATCTGGAAAATACAGTCTCACCGTTGTTATTGATTTAAGCCAGTGGTTGGTCAGCAAACTTTCTCTATAAAGGGCCATGTAGTATATATTTTAGGCTTTGTGGGACAGATGTTCTGTGTTGCAACTACTCAACTCTGCCACTACAGCGCAAAAACAGCCGTATGAGCGGGCATGACTACATACCAATAAAACTTTATTTATAGTAGCAAGCAGCAGGCTGAATTTAGTCTGAAGCCAGTGGTTTCTGAACCCTGTTGTGTGTAAGTCATCAGGAGGTCTCTGGGAACATTAGTTGTGCAGTAGTTTCTGTTTCTTTTTTATTGTATTTGGAACCAGAGAAAATTTAATTTTTTAAAATTTATTTATTTATTTTTAGTTATGACTTTTAAATTTGTGTTTAAAACAAACAATAAAGAGTTTCCCTTTGAGGCATAGGAGGGTACCTTGTAATTCCACTTAGAGCTAATAAACTCATTGATTTCTGTTTCTTCTTTAGTTGGTTGACAGGACTAGAATTGTGATTGTCCCTTCTCTAAATCCAGATGGGCGAGAGAGAGCACAAGAGAAAGACTGTACTTCAAAGATAGGACGAACAAATGCTCGTGGCAAAGACCTGGATACAGACTTCACAAGTAAGGGCTAATTTTTAGGCCATTAAAGTACTTTGCAGATAATTTTATTTCTCGTCGCTAGGAGTTTGGTTGATCCTATTTTGTAGATGAGTAATGGGGTACTTTCTTTCTAGGTTATGGATATAAGGTACAAATGAATACAGGTATCTAGAAAACTTTTCAAATTTTTCTCCTTTATCATTTGCACAAGTAATTCAAGTTTTTTCTGAGAAATTCAATCAATAATATTGGGGAGTTCCGCCACTAGTCGTACAGAGATGTATATTCTCTCTCTCTACCCTCCCCATGTATGTGTGTATACACACTCATGATATATGTGTATGTTGATTTGAAGGGGCCTATTTCTTATTTAACTTAAATAGGATCATCAACTATATATATTGTTTTGTAACTGTTTTCATTGAATATATCATTGACATCTTTTCATTTTATACTTATAGATCTCTAACATTCTTATTAATGGCATCTTATTATGCAATTAATAAATGGCAATGCTCTAGTTTATTCAATCATTTCCCTGCTGATGGACATTTAGTTTCTTTCTAATTTTTTGCTCTTACAAACAATGCTGCAGAAAACACCTGCTTTCTGAAAAATCCTACTTTCTTTCAAAGATAACTTATACATTCCCTAAATTATTTTTTAAAGGAGGATGTGTCCATCCCTTTTTGCTTCCAAAAAGAATTTTCTTAAACTTGCTTAGAGTTTACATGTTATCATGAAGTTTGTGAAGCTCAAAATAATCTACCTTCCAGAGTGTATCTTTCTTGCTTGAGATAGTGGCTTATGGAGTTAACAAAGTGTTTAGAGATTTTGTAAGTTAGCCTTTGGATTGTGTTCAAGTAGAGAATATTTTCTTAGTTACACTAAAATTGTAAGATATTGTTATTTTGTATTTGACTTTTCTATTTTTAGATAATGCCTCCCAGCCTGAGACTAAAGCCATCATTGAAAATTTGATTCAAAGACAGGACTTCAGTCTTTCTGTTGCTTTAGATGGTGGTTCAGTGCTAGTCACATACCCATATGACAAGCCAGTACAAACGGGTATGTAGAACATCACTTTACGTATATGCCGTTTAAGCTCATATAGGAAATTCCAATTAAGTAATGTCCCCTCTAAGTTTTTTTTAAATGGTAAGTATTTGAGTATACTCCATAAGCAAATAACCAAACTAAGAAGATAGTACATTTATCAACAGTCTAAATAGTTACTTGGAATAGAGAGGTAAAGTCTAATGATGGCCTGGTTTTATTGAGTGTAGCCATCTTGTCACATCTGTTCAATTTAGTCCACAAGCATTTATTGAGCAATTGTGTCTGTACACATTGGGAATACAAAAGTGAATAAGACACAGTGCCTGCCTCAATAAACTCATATTGTATGTAACCAAATATTAGCAGTACAAAATTGCCCTCCCTTGCTTTAAACCTTGACTGACCGCTTGTACCTTATGGTGAGTTAAACAGTTGCTTGTTGAATCTCTCTGGGACCATTGTATATGGAGATAGTTTGTGTTGTTTTCAATGCACTTATAAGGAATATTGTTATTGGGCCAGAGTTGCCCCAAAATGTAGTAAAACATACCAAAAGTAAATTTGTATTTTAGTATGGTAGCCTGTTGTGTAAACTTACCATTAGTACCTTTTAATATAAGGAAGATGTTTGTCTTCTTAGTTGGATTATCCTGGGCTAAACAGAAACAAGTAAATTATAATGACTCCTCAGTAAACTTCAGTGGGGTGCAAGATTTACTAGAAGATGACTTTTGTGTCCATGAAGTTGAACTTGGGGAAAAATCTTTTGGATTTCTCTACTGATTTCTAAATTTTTCTTTTTGTAGTGGAAAACAAAGAGACTCTAAAGCATTTGGCATCTCTTTATGCAAGTAATCATCCATCAATGCACCTGGGTCAGCCAGGTTGCCCAAATAAATCAGGTAGGTATTTTTCCTACCTTTTGTTATTTTTATTGCTGCTTTTGGGTGGGTAGGTGGGCATGTCGGGGACAAAGAACACTTGCTTTATGATCTTGTTAATCCTTCGTCTCTCAATTCTTTCATAGATGAGAATATTCCGGGAGGAGTAATGCGTGGAGCAGAATGGCACAGTCACCTGGGCAGCATGAAGGTATGCTTTAGACAATACAGTGAGAATGGAGTTGTAAATAACAGCCATTGAGTGAAAGAATAGGTACTTTTCTGATATAGCAAGTGGCATCTGCTTCATGGCTTTCTTGACATGCTAGCCCTTAAATTAACCTCTGACAGCATTTTTTGTTTTGCCATTTTAGCCATTTTTAATTGTACAATTCAGTGACATTAATTACATTTACAATGTTGTGGAACCATCGCCATGTCTATTTCCAAAACTTTTTCATCACCCCAAACGGAAACTCTGCACCCAAAAACAGTAACTCCCCATTTTCCTCTCTGGTAACTTCTACGTACTTTCTATTCTTTGTGTACTTGCCTATTCTACATATTTAATAGAAGTGGAATCGTACAGTACTTGTCTTTTTGTGTCTGGGTGCTTTCACTTAGCATAATGTTTTCAAGCTTCATTCATTTTGTAGCATAAATCGATACTCCATTCCTTTTTATAACTGAATAATGTTCTATTGTATTTTGTCAGTTTATCGGTTCATCTGTTGATGGACAGATGTTTCCACCTTTTGGCTATTGCAAATAATGCTGCAATGAACATTTGTGTGCAAGTATCTGTTTGAGTCCCTGTTTTCAATTTTTTGGAGTATATACCTAGGAGTGGAATTTGCTGGTCATACTGTAATTCTATGTTTAACTTTTGAGCAACTGCCAAACTTCCACATCGACTGCACTATTTTACATTCCTATCAGCAATGTATGAAGCTTCCAATTTCTCCATATTTTCAACAACTTATTTTCCGTTTTTTGATTATAGCCATCATAGTAGGTATGAAGTGGTATCTCACTGCAGTTTTGATTTTCATTTCCCTGACAACTGATGATGTTGAGCATCTTTTCATATGCTTATTGGCCATTTCTATATCTTTTTTTTTTTATTAATGTTATGATAGATTACAACCTTGTGAGATTTCAGTTGTACATTTTTGTTAGTCATGTTGTGGGTACACCACTTCCCCCTTTGTGCCCTCCCCCCACCCCCCCTTTTCCCTGGTAACCACCGATCAGATCTCCTTATCAATATACTAACTTCCACCTATGAGTGGAGTCATATAGAGTTCGTCTTTCTCTGACTGGCTTATTTCGCTTAACATAATACCCTCGAGGTCCATCCACGTTGCTGTGAATGGGCCAATTTTGTCTTTTTTTATGGCTGAGTAGTATTCCATTGTGTATATATAACACATCTTCTTTATCCAATCATCAGTTTCTGGGCATGTAGGTTGGTTCCATGTCTTGGCTATTGTAAATAATGCTGCGATGAACATAGGGGTGCAAGGGACTCTTGGGATTTCTGATTTCAGGTTCTTAGGATAGATACCCAGTAATGGGATGGCTGGGTCATAGGGTATTTCTATTTTTAACTTTTTGAGAAATCTCCATACTGTTTTCCATAGTGGCTGTACCAGTTTGCATTCCCACCAACAGTGTATGAGGGTTCCTTTTTCTCCACAACCTCTCCAACATTTGTCGCTCTTGGTTTTGGATGTTTTTGCCAATCTAACGGGTGTAAGGTGATATCTTAGTGTAGTTTTGATTTGCATTTCCCTGATGATTAGCGATGATGAACATCTTTTCATGTGTCTATTGGCCATATTCATATCTTCTTTTGAGAAATGTCTGTTCATGTCCTCTGCCCATTTTTTGATCGGGTTGTTTGTTTTTTTGTTGTTAAGCAGTGTGAGTTCTTTGTATATTATGGAGATTAACCCTTTGTCGGATAAGTGGCTTATAAATATTTTTTCCCAATTAGTGAGCTGTTTTTTTGTTTCAATCCTATTTTCCCTTGCCTTGAAGAAGCTCTTTAGTCTGATGAAGTCCCATTTGTTTATTCTTTCTATTGTTTCCCTCCTATATCTTTTTTGAAGAAATGTCTATTCAAGTCCATATCCATTTTAAAATTGGGTTGGTTGTCTTTTTGTTGAGTTATAAGAATTTTTTGTATATTTCAGATGCTAAACTCTTATCAGATATTTGATTGGTCAATAGTTTCTCCCATTCTGTAGATTGTCTTTTCACTTTCTTGATAATGTCCTCTGATGCTCAAAAGTTTTCAATTTTGATGAATTCAAATTTATTTACTTTTTTCTTTTGTTGCTCATGCTTTTGTTGTCATATCTAAGAGTTCATTGTGAAATCCATCGTCATGGAGATTTGCGCCTATGTTTTCTTCTAAGAATTTTATGGATTTACCTCTCATATTTAGGTCATTGATACATTTTGGGTTAATTTTTGTATGATATGAAGTAGGAGTTCAACTTCATTTGTTTATATGTAGAAGTCCAGTTTTCCCAGCACCATTTGTTGAAAAGACTATTCTTTGCCCCATTGAATGGTTTTGACACTCTTATCAAAAATCAGTTGACCATGGGTTTATTTCTGAACCCTAAATTCTATTCCATTGGACTCTATGTCTATTTTTATGCCAGTGCCACTGTTTTGATTACTGTAGGTTTGTAGTAAGTTTTGAAATTTGAAACTGTGAGTCATCCAACTTTATTTTTCCAGATTGTTTTGGCTATTCAAGGCTCCTTCTAGTTCCATTTGAATTTGAGGATTGTCTTCTCTTTTTCTACACAAAGGCTGTTGGAATTTTGTTTGGGGTTGTGTTGAATCTGTAGATCACTTTGGGTTGTATTGACATCTCAACAGTATTGTCTTTTTGTTCATGGATGCAATATGTCTTTCCATTTACTTAGGTCTTCTTTAATTTCTTTCTGCTAGTCTTTTAATTGGTTGTCCATCCACTTCAAATTAGTCAGGAGTTGTTAGCAGATGGGTGGTTAGCTTGTCATTCCATTCACATGAGTAAGCAGAAAATTCACTGCCTTCCCATCTCTGCCTGCCTTCCCGCCTTTCTTTACTAAGAGCTTACTATGTGTGAGGCACTTTGCTATATTAGTGATAAATAAAATATATTCCCTGGCCCATTGTACAAATAACTATGTTACAGAATTAATCAATTTGATCTAAAAGAGAGCAATTCTGAATGTACCATGAGAAATTAAAGACAGAAAACGTCACACATAGTCAGAGATGTAGCCTTCTTTTCATAGAGGAGATGGCATTTGGAATGCAGAGATGGTGAAGCAAGACATTCCAGAAAGAGGAAGCGGTATGGGCGGAGATCAATAAGCAGTATAGTTTTGTTATAATATAGGATATAATGGAGAGCAGCAGAAGACAAGAAGGGAAAGAGAGTTTGAGGCTTTGATTGTTATAGTAAGGAATGAAAGGGCGCTGAAGGTTTTGAGCAGGGATATAGTGACATGATCTGAGCTGTGCTATGGAAAAATTAATCTCTTAACAGTGGGTTTAGATAGTTTTGAATAAGGAGAGAGTGTGGTGCAGGGAGACTGGTTTAGAATGGCCTAGACAAGAAATAATGAGTGCCTAGATTAGGATAGTGGCAATGGGTGTGGAATCAAGGGATGAAGTTTCAGAGATATTGTAGAGGTAGAATTGACAGGATCTGGCAAGTGATGGATGATAGCAAGAAATTGACATCAGGGACAGGAGATTTCATTTCTGTGTGAGAAAATGAGTTAATATCATTAACTGAATTAGGAAAAAGAACAGATTTGGGGGAAAAGGTGGAAAGTTAGGTTTTAAACCTGTCCACACAAGCAGATCCTGGATAAATGCTATCTTGTAAGCAGTGGCTGTTGTCCAGCTGGCTTGATCCTGCAGGTGGAAGATAATGAGAGGACAAGTGCTTGTGATTCTACCTCTAGAGCTCCAAGAGCAGCAGTAAAGTTCCAGGGTTTAGAGGGAAGCCGGCCCTCTGCATTTACTTATTCATTCATTCATAAATTCAGCAAACCCTAATAAATCCCTTCTTCCTGCTGGGCACTGTGAGAAGCACTAGAGATATAAGAGTGAATTAGATATAGTCCCTGGTCTCATTGGCCTTTTTAGGAGTGGCCATGTTTGTGACTGATTATAATACCAAGCAATTTCTTTATATTTGCAATTGTAAAATGCTTTACAGATTCTTTGTATACATCACTAGGTTTTCTTTTTATTCCATTTGTTGCATTACAAAGCCTTTTTCTTACTTTTACTTATTAATTTTCCTACATTTGTTTTTGAATTTTATATCAGGATTATAGTGTCACCTATGGCCACTGTCCAGAAATCACAGTATACACAAGCTGCTGCTACTTTCCTAGTGCAACCCAACTCCCTTCCTTGTGGGCAGAAAATAGAAAATCTCTTCTTAGCATGTTGGTGGAGGTGAGTCTTTCCCTTTTAACTAGAAGCAAACTCTCAGGAATATGTTCAATGAAAACCTTTATCAAAACATTTTCTTAATTTATTACCAAAAATTATATTATTTATTTTCAATGTATATAGAAAGGAGAGTTTTGTTCAATTTATATTGCCTAAATAGGTGTCCTGAGTTCACATATCTGGAATCTGCTGTAATTTAGGCAATTTAACCCTGTGAGGTGTGGCAGGTTCTTTCATTTGAATGTCACACAGAATTACTCGAGACAGTGTACTGTGGTGGAAAGTAAATCCTTCAAGGGATCAGAAGATTTGAGTTCTAATGCTTTAGGCTTTGACTATGTCAGAGTTCTCTTTACCCTTATTTCCATCTCTATGCCTCTGAAGCAGTGACTGAGTAGCACACAAGGTCAGAGTCAGCAGGAAGGGAGGAATAAGTCAGTCTTATGGGGCTATTTGTTGTTTTGTTTGTTTCTTTGTTTTTGTCATGCCTCAAGCTATTACCTCTAGAATAACTGGCCTTATGAAAACATAAATTTATATTTTAAACATTTTTTTCAGGTTCATAAGGGAGTGCATGGATTTGTTAAAGACAAGACTGGCAAACCAATCTCTAAAGCAGTCATTGTACTCAATGAAGGAATAAAAGTACACACAAAAGAGGGAGGTTATTTCCACGTACTGTTAGCCCCGGGTGTCCATAACATCAATGCCATCGCTGATGGGTATCAGCAACAACATTCACAGGTAAGAAACTCAAATTGAGTAGTATCATGTAAATTCTTATTCTTGAGAGTACTTCAGGGGCCGCCCGGTGGAGTAGTGGTTAAGTTTGCGTGCTCTGCTTTGGCGGCTCGGGGTTCACAGACCCAGATCCCAGGTGCAGACCTAGCACTGCTCCTTAGGCCACACTGTGGCGGCATCCCACCTAAAAGAGAGGAAGATTGGCAACAGATGTTAGCTCAGGGCCAGTCTTCCACACACACACACAAAAATGAGTACTTCCATTTTATTTTGTAACTCTTGTTCTTGTGGAGAATAAAGAAATAAAAAATGTGACCACCTCTTGATTTTGAAATCTTGTTATCTTTCTGTCCTTTGGCAGCAAAAGGGATATGTTCATAGCATTTTGTCTACTTTAAATGACAGTGAATCATCTCATTGGTTTGTTATAAAGGCCCTAGGAATATAACAGGAATACAATATGCCTTAAGTAAGCTTTTTCATAATTCTTGCACTCTATCCTTCCAGGTCTTCGTGCATCATGATGCAGCTAGTTCTGTGGTAATAGTCTTTGACACAGATAACCGGATATTTGGTTTGCCGCGGGAGCTTGTGGTAACTGTATCAGGTAAAGAAATATAAATTTTTAGAAGTTAAAGTTAAAACCAGTTAAAAACATTTCAGTTTGAGAGTGGATCACCTCAATAATCACTTGAAGCTAATCACTTTTCTTCTAATGTCTCATTATCTA
Organism: Equus quagga; assembly: GCF_021613505.1. NCBI lineage: Eukaryota > Metazoa > Chordata > Mammalia > Perissodactyla > Equidae > Equus > Equus quagga. Next base: position 72,871,551 of record NC_060277.1, on the reverse strand, counting down.
AATGTAATTTTCCTGGAACACTGTCCTCCTAGATGTTCTCATGGCTTTCCCACTCATGTTTTCAGGTCTGTACTCAAATGTCACCTCCACAGAGTGGCATTTCCTGATCACCCTAGCTAAGATAGTACCCCTGTCACCATCTGCACCCCACTTTTTTCCCATTATAGCATGTATCACTCCCTGATATTATATTTTGTATTTAGTCATTTATTTGTCTACATTCGATCTCTCCCACTAAAACATAAGCTCTGGGATAACAGGGAGTTTATCTGCATTGCCAGCATCTAGAGCCATGGTTGACATGTAGTGGGTCTTAATGAAGAGTTGTTGACTGAATGAATGATTTGCTTTATGTTAAGATCATAAGTCTTTTGGGCTTTGACTTATATTAGTTGTGTTTTTCCAAGATTCTGGGAGGAGGAAATACTTGTTTTCTCCAGGGTTAATGTGTGTCATAGCTTGAAATACTGAAAGGTTAGAAAGAAAAAAATATGTGATAAAATAATAAATATTCGGCTGTATTGTATCTTTTTTGACACAAAGAACTTTGGTTCATTTCTAAATGCAACTTGGACTTGATGCAAAATAACCAAATTTTATTACAGGGTGTGTGGGGAAGAGATCTTTAGTTAAGAGAGAGTGGTATATTGGAAACATGGTCAAATCACAGAGCCTGTTGTGGTGTTTAAAGTGAAGAGTTCCTAGTTTGAACCACATAAAGTGTGAATAATGTAGTGGTTAGAAACACAGGAGCTAGGATTCAGCCATGGTCTAAATCTGGCTCTGCCGCTCATTAGCTGTCATGAACTTAGTTTTTATTATGATTTTATTATTATTATTTTCTGTTACTAAGACTCTTATTCTGGTAACCTATGTACAAATATTTTAAGTAAATGAAAGATTTTGGATGAGATGAAAATTTACTGGAAAGGAAAAGTAGAACTTATTGATTGATAAACAGCAGGTTGCAGAATAATAAACAGTTTGATTTCATTGTGGTGAAAGAAAAAAATACATACACATGCACATACAAAAATACATACACAAAGGTCTGGAAAAATATGCACTAGGGTTATTAAAATGATCTCTGGGTAATGGAAACGTGATGCAGGGTTTTTGGTATTTTTGCTTATCTCTATTTTTCTAATTTTGTGTACTATACAAGTATTACTTCAGTAATAATAAGAGGTTATTTCTAAGTGCATGAAATAAAAATAAAATAAATGAAGGGCGTATTATAAAAAGTGCTATTGTAAGCAGCTGCCTATTTATATCCTTAAAGTCGAATATACTCACGTGGTTTTGTTTGGCAGGTGCCACCATGTCGGCATTGATCCTCACAGCTGGCATTATTTGGTGCATCTGCTCAATCAAGTCTAACAGGCACAAGGATGGCTTTCATCGGCTCAGGCAGCATCACGATGAGTATGAAGATGAAATTCGCATGATGTCAACTGGCTCCAAGAAGTCCCTCTTAAGCCATGAGTTCCAGGATGAAACGGACACTGAAGAGGAAACATTATATTCTAGCAAACATTGAAACACACACCTTACGTATCTCCCAGCATAAGTTCCAGGCAAAATTACAGTTCCTTTTGGGAGACACTGCATTAAGAAGAGAGACTATCTTGCTTCTTCGAAGAGCTTTGGGAAGTTAACTTGCTAAATTTGTATTTTCTGTGAATTTGGCTGGCAGTTTTGAACTTCCCCTCCTTAAAGTACTCATACTTTAAAAAAAAAAAATCTGCTTTCTATTTATGCAGCAGAAATGGGACAGCCACTTTGTTTTTCTTTTTAATTTAAGATGAGTTGTTTGGAGCTTATGTTGTAACTGCATAAAGCCAACTAGTGGGTGTGGTACTTTGCACATCAGGTGTTACTAGTGGCTTTGGCTTTTTTTCTTTATTTTAAATGGCCAAAAGAATCCAGAAACTTAAGGCAGGGACAGCAGTCAGAATCTGACATAAAGCTTTAAAAACTCAAGGTTTTCTCAACCTACTGAGGAGTACTTTTCTCTAGTTATTAAATAGCTGGAGTTTCTCTTATTATTCAGGTTTAATGGAGGCTGAATTGATTATTAAATATATATTAGGAAATGAATAAATGGGCTTCCGCATTTGGCTTTCTACTTGTCCAAGGCTAGATCAGAACTGGTGGGCTGTGCTCTAAGTAGGATTTCACTACCTCTCTTGTAAGGTTGAGCAAAGTTCTAAATATCCCCATTTTAAGGGAGAACTTGTTGACTTTGTTGTAAAAGATCTAAGTGTCCATTTGAATGGAGCTGAGAGGGAGATCTAGCAAAAGCTAAAACTCATGTTGCCTATCTTTTAACTTGGTAAAAACCCACAGGTGCTGCTGCTTTTATCTGTGAAGCACTAGTTTATTCTAGGAATGCCTAATTCTTTAATATTTCCTAAATTTGAACCTTTTTCTATGATGTACATTTATGGTTTTCAGATGACCCAGTAATCTACAAAATCGGAATTCTACTGAAAGTATCTGGAAGCGTGGACGAGACCTACTTGCACATTCTTAACTTACATTTGAACACAAAATATCTACAGTTCATACTCCAGCCCAAGCCTACACCCTGTAATAGCATACCTTTGTTGAAATAGCTTGGCCAGTCTAATTCAAACAGACCTCTACAAGGGTTTGGGTTCTTTGTCCTAGTGTTTCATTTGATAGTTTCTTTTTGATCAACCAGTGGAGTTAAAAGTTCAGTTGAAAGCATGGCTTTAAATATGGCTCCCTCTATTAAAAAAAAAAAGCAAACTGTGGACTTCCATGTGATACAACACTGTGGTGAGAAAGTGTCGTCTTCACTGCCAGTCAGGTTATTGCATAGACCTGAAAGATTGCATTTTATTGTGTCTATAATATCATGCTATTCAATGGAAATGATGGTTTTTTGTAAGTCTGAGTCTTACCAATGATCTGTTTAATACCTTTGAATGTTTTAAGGCCAACTTGCTGCTGAACGTGTGCTAAATCAGGGAGTCAAAAAACGTGCTCTCATCTTTTCAAATTGTACTCTATATCCATTAATGTATCAGTCATCCCAAAGCCTTGATGGAGTGCTTTACCACCCACCAAGATCATTCCACCAAATTTTGTGAGGAATGCACCCAAAGTGGCTTTATAAAAAGAGATTTGGTTTAGCAGAGATAATGAGGTCATGCCATTTGTTAGTATCTTTGATGAATTTGGGTGGTTTAAGGTTAAGCCATTCTGGTATTAATCCTGTTATTAACAACTCTAAATTTTGAGCCCTTTCTACCCTACTCTGACCCCACCACATACATAAAATGGTTTGCGGGGTGGTAATACTTAATGAAATATACATGATTTAATTTCTCCTAATAGTACTTTACATTTTCTTTAAGGAGATAATGTGGTGGTATTGCTCTTTTCAGCTTTATTTTTAAGAGTGCAAAGTCAGAAAACCAAAAAAGCGCCTGTGAGTGGCTGGCCCTGCTTGGGATGTTGCAGGTAGAAATGAAACAAAGTTGGTATGACAGCCTTTACTTAATTAGCATTGGTCTTCACTAGAGGATGCCTTTTAAATTCATTTCTCTCATGAATTAAACGTATCTTCAATTGTACATCACAGTGGCTGGGGCTCCATACCTTTTAAGCATGTGTGAAACTTTTTTAGAAATGAACATACACGTAGTTCTTTTAGTAATTTTGTCCTGAATGGAAAACCAAATTCTGCTATAAATCTTGACTCTTTAATGAAATTCTAAATAATGCATTGCTCTGGAAAACAAGGCCTTCTCAGCCTGATACCTATTAAAAGAATGTACAGGATCATGACTACTAAGACTGTGTTCTCAGCCCTGCTTTATCTTTTATTTGTGGATCTAATCTAATATTAGGCCACATTAACTGCTTAAGGCATTGAAGCCATATGAGATGGGGAATGCATTTCTTGAGTGTTTCTCCTAGAGACTTTCCATTTCCTTGGAGTCATGGAGGCAAGTAAGTATCACAGTATTAAGAAATTTGCCCAAGTCTGAGTTGTGCCTTTCTTTACTCACAAGGCATGTTTTTTGTCCTGGTGATCAGTTTAAGCCTTCTTCCCTCCCAGCTCCTTAATAAGAGCAAAGTGATTGAGTAGGTAATGTTCAAAGTGTCTGCCTATGTGTGTATATGTACTGGTTATGCAATTCAATAAGATGAACTCAAGTTAATTTCAGAAGGAAAGACCTTTTGGTTTTGATATATTTTGCTGAACACTTGTGTAGTAATTGGGATCCCATCCACTTGGGGAATGCTTGCAATTCTCATTGGCAGGAATTTGCTTTGGGACCTTGTCATCCTCCAGAAAGGAAACATAATGTATATTTGGCTCAATGTGATTGATTGGTTAATCTTTGGTAACTTTCACCTGAATGGAATTTGCTGAATTAATGAGTATTGAACTTAAAATTAATTCTGAGTTGACAAATAAATAAAAGGTAGTGCTTATGCCTGAGCTTATTCTGTTTCTGAGCTAACATGAGGTTACTCAGTAACCATGACCTGCTCCTCCATTTCCATTTATTCTCAGCAGTAAATAGTTTTATCATCTTGTCACCAGGAATGCACTTGTGCCAGGTTTTGTCCCTGCTGTATTAAAAGCTTCTTGGCTATGAATGCTGTAATAGTGCCCTGTGTTATGGTTCTCTGATGGAATTGTTTTTAACAGTAGCAACTTTATTGTCACTACAAAAAATTCCACTATGGTTGACTTTCAGTGATTTTCTATCTAGGAATTTTTTGATAAATCTTTGAGTTTCTGATTTGTTTTAAATAAAGCAGATTTTTTGGGGTGACTGGGGCCCTTATTAATGTCTACTGAACTTGGATTTTCAGTTCATGAGGAAATATCTCCCAACACACATTTCTCCTATTTGTAGCAATAATTAATCTTCCACTTGACTTTCAAAATATTGTCCTACTTGATTTTGATTAGACAGAATATATTATGAAATTTGAAAGTAGGCTACCATTTTAAGGCAATTGGATATAAATTATTTAAATATGTATGATTATGTCTTTTATAAATGGCATAACATGAGTGGACTAGCTACATTCTATGCTGCCATGCTGCAGATTTTCTGGAGGTATGACCTAATGATATTTTTTTATGCTCAGATTAAAAATCAACTTTTCACCTCTCCATTTTTTCAGAATGACATTCCCTGGCTCCAGAACAATCTATAGTTATTTATACGAGGTGCCCAACACTCATTCATCTCAAGTGCTTCAGTCTTTGGTTTGTTTCATGCACTGTGCCTTCAAAATGAAATTTTTAAAAGGGACTTTACATGAAGTTAATAGTAGTTTTAAAAAGTCAATCTGTGTAATTTATGTGAAATCTAACTGTAATGAGTTCCTTTCTGTTTTTTATATGTAAACAGATCTACTAATCCTGTATAAAAGTTATTTTATGATGTTTGTCTTTCTTTGTGTTTTGTCTCATAATCTTTTTTCAAAAGCAATAGACCAGGAAAAGTTATTGTTCCAATTTGAAAGTTATATATTTAGTTTTTCTACCTATACTAGGGGAAAAATGGTACCAGGCTTGGAACAGGGTGTCACCTGTAGAGTGCTTTTGTCGTCATGAACTGACTCCAAAGAAAGCTATATTTCTGAAATAATCACATCATATAGTGGCCACAGTTCTCTTTTCTATTTGTAGCTCAGCTAGATTGATTAAAGTCCAATCATTCCACAATGAACACCACAAAACTAGCCATTGAAAGGTTTATGTACCTGTTTCAAACTTGTTAAAAATTTCATCCTTTTTCCAGATGAGCCCAGTTAGAGTACTGTGTCCTGCCACTTTAGGCACAGTAGTGATGAATTCAATATCCTTTTTTCATTTAGCCATAATTTGTTGATACTGCTGCTCTAATGGGAATTGGGAAAGCAAACTTATATAAGAAATGTGGGCTCTCCTGACAGGGAACTCAGTCCAGACTGGAGAAAGAGAAATGGGAATAAGCCGTACTTCTGTAGTGATTGGTTCCTCTAAAAAAGTCTCTGGGGTAGAGGAAGTAGAGCATAGAGATTCGAGCATGGACTTTGGAGTTAGGCCAGTCTGTGATTGATTCTGGGCTCTGCCACTTGCTACCTATGTGACCTTGGATTGTGCAAGTTTCTTAACATTCCTGATAGGATTATAGTGGTAATTAAATGAAATGATGTTAGGAAGGGGTCTAAAGTGATATTTGACTCCGAGTTGAATGCCTGTGGTAATCAGCATCATTTTCCTTCATTTGCTGTTTTCTGATCCTCTTGAAAGAAAGTTATGTCAGTGAATATATGTACAAACAAAGATCTGTTTACAGGTGGTCCTTTTAATTTAGGATAAATCCTTAGACATGAATACTTAAGGAAAAAAAAGCTATGAAATTTTCCGTTATGTGATTCTGTAGATTGTCTAGCATGTCAGAAAAGTTTTAAAAATTTGTGCCAAATGCTTCGTATTTGTTTTTAATTGAAATTAGGTTGTATTTATGCTTATTCAGTGAAAGCAGCCTTATTTAAGTGCTGCAGGAACTCCAAACAGTGATATGGTTCTTTTCCCCCCAGTGTCTGAAATATTTTCCTGAATTTTGACAGGAGTTTTCTCATACTGAATCAAGAACCTTTTGGTTTGTATCATAAACAGTAATCTACTGATTATGTTTTGTTTTTCAGATTTCTAGGAGCTGAGTGTTCTCAACAAAGTAAACATGATGCTAAATGCTAATACACTACTCAGTTATGAATAAATGCCATCGTGTTAGGTCTTCATCTCTTATTCTCACATGCAGTTAGAATGCCAAGTAATTCTATGCTATTTATTGCAAACCTCAGATAAGTACATCCTTAATCATTACCCACAATTTAAAAACAATGAAATCAGCATATAAAGCCCAATTTTAACTTTAATATCACAATTTCTACCTACGTTAATCAGTAGAATGTTAAGAACAAGCTGTTGTTTCTTTGGCATTTTGTCTGGAGTCAGATGGAATCCTACTCCGTATTAACTGTGTAAACAAATGTAGAAGACGAGACAAACAAGAACTGGGATAGAAAGTTGTTCAAGTTTAGAGGCCAGCCTAGAAGATTGAAGACAGGAGGGTGAGAAGATTGATGAGATTGAAAGTGTGATAATTGGAAGTGGGAATATATTGAGACAGATGCCTCAAATTCAGCAAAGACAATTCATTAATTCAGTTAGAAGCAATATAAAGAGGTCATGATATAGTCCAAGTTGTAGATGGAAAATAAAAGCAGCAGGGGGAGAAATTTAAAATGGAACATGTAGAAAGAGATTTCAGATCAAAGGAAATCATTATAACATAGATTATATTCTATGATGGTCACTGAGATTGAGCCGAAGAGAAGGGGTCATAAGGAGGGTCTAGATTGCTAGATCTGAACCACTAGTTCCAAATATTTGAAGCTATTCCAATGCTTATAATTATTATTGTCACTTATTAGGTATTATATGGTTCCTCATAGAGTTTTTCAAGATCAAACAGGCTTTTGATTTAGTGTTTGAAAGATGTGAGGTGCCCAGAACAATTGATCCTAAAGATAGTTAGGGAATGGGATAGATGGATAGTGGGCTTATGATGTTAATGGCTGAATTGGATGACTGAAAGGCTAGGTTTAAAAAAACAAATTTAGGATAGTTTTAGATTTACAGAAAAGTTGCAACGATAATATAAAGTTGGCTTCTGGGTTTTTATATGGAGGATATGGGTGTTGGGAGGGCAAAAGAGGAAGAATTGTATATACAGTTTTCTATTAGCAGAACTTGAACAGAGCACATTTGAAAGGGACTGGACATAGGAAATATGATGTCTAGAACCTAGCCAAGTGTGCATAGCCTGGGTGATCCACCTGTCAAGCCATGTGTTGCTACTTGTAGGTGATTGAGTTTAAACTCAGATCTTCTCTAGTGGAAGGTATCTCCATCTTAGATTTGGAAGAGACTTCACAATTTTTCAAGGGCAATGACCAAATATGGACAGAGATAACCAAGCATGTAGAGAAATAAGACACTACCCCTAAGAAAGCAGAGAAAGTTCACTGATTTCACATTATGATATTACCAAGCACTGTAAAACAAATATACTGTTTTCAAAGAGATAGAAGATAAACCTCAGACTATCACAGAAAACTATAAAATAATAGAACTTCTGGAAATGAAAGTACAGAAACTAAAATGCATAGTTGTAATGGCAGATTGGACACAGGGAGGCAGGAACTAGAAGATAGATCCATAGAAATTCTCTCTTATGCAGCACAGAGGAAAAAGGTAGAAAATACAAAGGAGAGGGTAAAAATGTAGAGAGAGAACATATGAAGGAGAGGATAAAAAGGCTAACACATGTTTGATGGTCAGAGTTCTAGAGGGAAAGAGGAGAAAGGATGGAACATGGAAAACTATTTTAAGAGACTATGACAGAATTTTCCAAAATTGATAAATGATATCTATAGATGAAAGAAGCTCAATCCAAGCAAGAAAAAGTAAACATGCACATATAGAGACATCGGTGAAACTGCTCAGCCCCAAAGACAGAGAAAAAAAGATGTAAAGAGGTTAGAAAAGAAATTAACTTCAAAGGATCGGCAGTTAGACTAAGAGATCAGACTCACTTCCAACAAGGGAAACCAGAGTACAAGGGAAATCATACTTTGAAAGTGCTGGAGAAAACATTAAATAACTTCCAACATGGAATTCTATATTGAACGTATCTGTCAGGAATGAAGGTGAACTTCCAGGTAGCTGAAAACATTGGTTGTCTAACTAAGCTACCTGTCTCCCAATATTTCATTGCAAAATAACATGAAAAACAAGAAGGAAAAAGTAAGTCTGTACAGAAACCACACTTTGAGCGTAACTTGAAGTCAGAGATTTTGAAACTTCAAAGTAACTGAATAAAATGAGAAAAAACCACCAAATCTTAGCATGTACTCTCATATTCCTGTCCCATCCCCACCCCAGTGCAAGGCTTTGTGAAGAATAGGGAGACGGGGATAAAGGCCAGAAAGACCCAGGAGGGATGCCAGGGAAAGGCATCCCTCTAAAGGTAGTCAAACTACTGCCAGAAATGCTAAGTCCACTTTAAGTCTGAATGGTCTAGAAACATGTCCAAGGCGATCAGAGCACAAACTCCAGGAAAAGGGCTTCAAAGTGAGCACAATGTAAAGGGGCAGGTGATTGAAAGGAGCAGTTTTTGAAATACAGAGTTGCTGGTGAAGGAAAAAAGTGAAAAAGAAAGAAGCACCCTTTGACAACCAAGTGATGAAAGAGTTAAGAAGCAAAAGAGGGAAATTAAAGAGTCCAGCAAGATAAATGAGAACTGCAAAAATTGGAGCACTTACAACGCCTCCCTATCACCAAAACAAAACAAAAAACCCCCACCCAGGACCTGAACTTTGCAGCCACTGACAGAACGGATCTTAGCCATGAAGCATGAAAATATAAATAACAGATAGGAATATTGATAAATTTGTCACTATTTGTAGAAATGATTGTGTATGTGGAAAATACAAAATAATATACAGGGAAATTAGAAATAAGATAATTTAGTTCCACTTCCAGCTATGGCTGTCTTGGCTGGAAAGAGAAAGAACTTCCCGTCAAGAACAATTAGAAAAGCTGGATAAAAACAAAACAAAACCTATCTGAAGGAGAGCTACTAAGGTACCAAGGACTCATGGGGTGAAGATCCTAGAGCAAAGGCAGTTCAGGGGTGAACATCACAGTAGTTTTCACCTGGAGGCATGTGTTGATTCCTAAGTGGTGACTAAGAGGTAGAGACGCCTAGTAGCAGAGAGTCCAGGGAAGAGGCAGAGAACCCAAGGAGAAGCTCTGTGCGGTATCACTGGATGGGGGAAAATAGGAGTTCAGCACCTATCAAGGAAGGGGGCGTGGTAAACAGGCTTTCCATTAGAAGTAAAGGCCACTCAGAAACAGACCAGTTTTTACAAACGTAGACTCCCGCTTGATATTAGTTCCACCCCGTACTGGAGTAAGCTGATGTGCCCCACGCTGAACTGCCTGCACGAAGCAGCAGTAAACTGTCCCTGGAAGAAGAAGAACCCCAAATGATGACTACAGATTTTAATCTATTACATACAGCATCCAATCAAAAGTTACTCATTATCAAAAGACATATCAAACGATGAAAGATCAAGAAAAAAAATTAGAAACAGTCCCACAGGAAATACAGATTTTTCTATTACAAATCAGAAACTTTAATGGTGAGGAATAAATTCAAGAAAGTAGAAGACAAGATGAAGAATTTTGGCAGAAAATTAAAGTCTATTAAAAAATTAAATGGAGGCTTTTGGTTCGGACAAAATGAGTAGATGTATTTCTCTTCTATTCCACTAAGCACAGCAAAAAACTCATACATTATATCTATACATAAATATAGAGACTCAGAAAGGTGGAGAGAAGGCAGACGAGCTAGGGACCTCAGGATCCAAGGGACGACATGGTAGTGAGCTCCCTGGGTTTTCTTTTTGCCTCATATATCCCACAATTGGTGCTGGAGAAACTGGCAACCCCAAAATGCCAAAGGATACAGATAAAAAAAGCCCAAAGAAAAGACTTCTCTACCGAAAGAACCAGGAAAGGGATAGGCTACCAAGACAGAATACTTTTAGACAATAATTGCACTACTCCAGCCAAATGCCACAGAAAAAACTGAGGCCCATCTCTATCCCCTGCCAGCAAAGGCTGAGTGGGGAGCCTAGACTCCATGCTCACCAGGCCATAATCATGCACTCCTCCCCACTGCCTGCGTGGTGTCAAAGAAGGCCAAGTGGGAAGCCAGGATTTCCAGCACACACAGTGGTAATGAGGCCACCTACCATGGTGTCAGTGGAGACCATATGCGGAGCAGTAATAAGGCACCCCCAACCCCAGGTATCTACAGAGGCCAAGGGAGAGCCTGAACATCCACTCCCACCTGGTAGTAACAAGGCTGTTCCTCACCTCCCCTACCAGCACAGTGTCAGAGGAGTTCTGATTAAACAGAAGATCTAAATAAGATGCAGAGTCTTATTATATTTAAAATATCCAGGATATAATAAATAATCACTCATTATACCAAGAACCCGGAAAATTTCAATGTGAACAAAAAAAGACAATCGACAGATGTCAACATCAAGATGACACTGATGTTGGAATTATCTGACAAGGATATAATAAAAATATTTTAATGAGCAATTACAAATAATTGATAAAAAGAGTGTCAGCAAAGAAATAGAAGATATAATGAGGAAACAAATGGAAATTTTATATCTGAAAAATACAATGATTGAAATAAATTCAGTGATGGGCTCAACGGTAGAACAGAGGGGACAGAGGACCGACATGCCTGTTAGTGAACTTGAAAACAGAACAGTAGAAACTACCCTATCTGAACAACAGAAAATAGACTGAAAAAAATTAGTAGAGCCTCAGGGATGTGCAGGACTATAACAAAAGATCTAGCATTCATGTCATCGGAGTTCCAGAAGGAGGGGAGAGAGAAGATGAGGCAGAAAAAAGTATTAGAAGAAATAATGGCTGAAAATTTCCCAAATTTGGCAAAAGACATAAACCTCAAATTCAAGCAGCTGAGTAAATTCCAAACAGGAAAAAAAAAAAAAAAACAAATAAATCTACACTAAGATACATCATAATCAAACTTATGAAAACTACAGAAAAGGTTTTGGAAGCAGTGAGAGAGAAAGGATACCTTAGCTATAGTAGAAAAAAGAATAGCCAATTTCTCATCAGAAACTGTAGAGGCCAGAGGAATTGGCACATGTTTCAAGTGCTGAAAATAAATCATCAGCCCCAGATTCTATATCTAGCAACAATATCTTTCAGAAACAAAGAGGAAAGCAAGACATTTTCAAATGAAGGAAAATTAATAGCATTTGTCTCCAACTGACCTACTCTTTGAAAAATGGCTAATGGAAGTTCTTGAAACAGAAAGGAAATCATATGAAAGGAAGCTTGGAACATCAGGAAGGAAGAAAGAACAATGGAAAGAGTAAAATATGGGTAAATACAGTCAGCTTTCCTTCTCCTTTTTTTTTTTTTGAGGAAGATGAGCCCCAAGCTAACATCTGCCACCAATCCTCCCCATTTTGCTGAGGAAGACTGGCCCTGAGCTAACATCCATGCCCATCTTCCTCTACTTTATATGTGGGACGCCTACCACAGCATGGTGTGCCAAGTGGTGCGTAAGTCTGCACCTGGAATCGGAACTGGCGAACCCCAGGCCACTGAAACAGAGCATGCGCACTTAAACACTGTGCCACCAGGCTGGCCCCTCCTTTTCCTTTTGAATTCTGTTTGACAGTTGAAGCAAAAATTATAACATTATCTGATGTGGTTCTCAGTGAACGTAGAGGAAATATTAAAGACAATTATAATGGAATTGAGTAAAGGGATTTTACAGGAGGTAAGGTTTCCACACTACTCTAGAACTGGTAAAATGTGGACACAAGTAGACTGTGATAACGTATGCACCTACAAAGCGTGGGTTTGGACAGCAGATTTTAACAGGTAGAGGGGTCAGGATGGGAGCACATGGAAGCAGCTGGCACATATTGTCTAGATTTGGTAACTGGAAAGGAAAGAGGGCTGGGACTATAACTACTGTATAGTAGAGGAAAAGGCAGCCGGGGGAAAAGAGGAGCACATATGCCAGAGACAGTGGGATAATGAAGCACAGGCAGAAGGAGGATGAAGGGTTGGTCTTGGGAAGAAACGAGCCTCTGGCTCTGACAACAAACTATCAGAAACCGAAATTAAGAAAACAATCCCATTTACAATTGCATCAAAAAGATTAACATACCTAGGAATAAATTTAACCAAGAAGGTGAAAGACCCGCACACTGAAAACTATAAGACACTGATGAAAGAAACTGAAGAAGACTCAAATCAACGGAAAGATATTCTGTGCTCATGGATTGGAAGAATTAATATTGTCAAAAGTTCATACTACCCAAAGCAATGTACAGATTCAATGTAATCCCTGTCAAAATTCCAATGGCATTTTCCACAGAAATAGAACAAACATTCCTAAAATCTGTATGGAACCATGAAAGATCTTGAATAGCCAAAGCAATCTTGAGAAAGAAGAACAAAGCTGGAGACATCACTCCCCTGGCATCAAACTACATTACAAAGACACAGTAAACAAAACAGTATGGTAATGGCATAGAAACAGACATATAGATCAAGGGAGCAGAATACAAAGCACGGAAATCAACCCACACATATATGGTCAATTAACGTATGACAAAGGAGTCAAGAATATACCTGTGGCCGAGTGACTAAGTTTGTGCTCTCGGCTTCCAGGGCCCAGAGTTTCCCTGGCTGGGATCCTGGGCACGGACCTAGCACTGCTCATCAAGACATGCTGAGGCGGTGTCCCATATAGCAGAGCCAGAATGACCTACAACCAGAATATACAACTATGTACTGGGGGGCTTTGGGGAGAAGAAGAAGAAAAAAGAAGATTGGCAGCAGATGTTAGCTCGGGGCCAATCTTTAAAAAAAATGGGAAAATGACCATCTCCTCAGCAAACGGTGTTGGGAAAACTGGACAGCCGCTTGCAAAAGAATGAAACTAGACCACTATCTTACATCATACGCAAAAATTAACTCAAAATGGGTTAAAGACTTGAAAGTAAGACTTGAAACCACAAAACTCGTAGAAGAAAATATAGGCAGTAAGCTCCTTGACATTGGTCTTAGCGATGATTTTTGGGGATCTGACTCCAAAAGCAAAGGCAAAAAGCAAAAATGAACAAGTGGAACTACATCAAACTAAAAGCTTCTGCACAGCAAAGGAAACTATCAACACAATGAAAAGGCAACCTACGGGAGAAAATATTTGCAGATCATACACCTGATAAGAGGTTAATATACAAAATATGTAAAGAATTCATATAACTCCATAGCAAAAAAAAAAAAAGCGCCTCTAACTCAGAAGGGAAATTACATTTGAGAGAAGGTGACGGAAACAGGACGTTGGGTCTGAGAATGACTTTCTTCTCAGTCAAGTAGGCCCCTGCCGAGATGGGATAAACCGAGCTGAGAGCGCAGAGAGCGGGTATATACACCAGTGACAGACGTTCAAGGAGTGTCAGGCGCTAAAGCTGAAGTTTTCAGCCTCGCTCCTCCACAGCTGTAAAATGACGGCTCGCCCGCCAGGGGGCGGTGTCTGCGGAAGCTCACGTATCCCATCGGCCCTGGCGCCCGGGCGGAAGAAGGTTCAGAGGTGATTCTGTGGCTCGCCTCGTCTCGGCTCTCCTATCCCCACTGACGTTGGGCAACAAAGATGGCGGCAGGAACCAGCAATTACTGGGAAGGTGAGGGCGAGGCCTCGGGTGGATCTGGTCAAGGGGCGAGGGCCTGAGTGAGGACGGGGCTTGAGGGAGGCAGCGGAGGCAAGAGCCAGGCCTCCGGAGCGGGGGGCTGAGGGGCCGGGCCGCTCTAGAGGGAGCCCGGGCCTGGGGGCCGAGGAGCCCGGACGGTCCGGGGCAGGGGGCTGGCCTGAGAGGCAGCGGGACCTGGGGCAGGGCTGGGGCAGAGGGGCTGAGCGGGCACCGAGGGGAAGAGGGGCCTGAGTGGCCGGGGGAGAACTGGGTTGAGGGGGTAGCGGAACGCGGACGAAGTGGCTTGGGCTGAGAACTCTGCGAGGAAGCCAGTGTTGAGCGAGAAGATCCGAGCCCGGGCGAGTGGGGGGAGCAGCGCCTGAGAGTTGAGGTCACTGTCGGACTACTGGGCAGGAAAAGCGAAAGGAGGAACTTGTCAGTCCGGTCCACCGAGGCGAATTGCATGAGTGGAATGTCTCTGACTGGGTCCCCTTGGCAGCTTCAGGCTGCGACTTCGAGGATTGGGTGTCGAGTCGGCTTTTGAAGGCAGAGGAAACTTTGCCTTTGCTCTGGCCATCGGTTTTGTTAAAGAGAGAAAGTTGGGAGAACCAGTGTGGATTCTAATTATTGCATTTGCTGTAGCTCTTCTACCAAAAAACTGTCTTGTGATTTGGCGAGTCCGTTTGTTTAACTCCTGAAAATAATGGTCCGATAAATTGGACTCGCGTAAAACTCATTCCTGGGCCTTGATGATGAACAAAGATCAGAGAAGGCTCACCTTTCCCTTTCAGTTGTCTGTTTCCTTTACTGCTCCATGGAAACTGCTCTCCAAATCCCTTTCCCCTATTAACCTATTTCCTATTGCTACGCACTGAAGCCTCTGGACACCCATCACAAATAACAATATTGTCACTATCAGACACTTGGTCTAAGAAACTTAATTCTAAGTTCATCCATACTTGCCTCTTAGACTTCTCAAAATACTTTTACTTGATGTTTTCTGTTAGAAAGTCAGTTACTAGTTACAGAAAAGCGTGCTTACAGTTTGAACATGTATTGAAGTGCCTATTTGAAATGTGTGTACTAGCTAGAAAATATTTTTAAATTATGTAAACTATGTAGAAGTGGCTATTGGTAACTTTAATACTCGTCGTTAGGCTATGGTTTTTTGAAACACCATGCTATAGTAATTATAGAAGCTTATTACTGACAACCTAGTCTGTGCCAGGTGCTTTAAACGCATGATTACTAATACATAAAAAACCCCCCGAAGGTAGGGGTTTAAAAAACAAAAAGCCGAGGTTCGTAGATTGTCAGTAAATCAGAGCCAGTTCTCAGAATCTCAGAACTTTAGGCTGAGCTGAGATTCTGAGATAGGGTCTCTGGACAAATGTTCTTCACTGTGTTAGTCTGCTTTCTGCTTTTGGTTCTTGATAAGTATGTTGAAATAACGTTTTGCATTCGTTATTCCAGACAGATGCGATCCTTACATCATTCCTACATCATTCCTTCCTATATTTCAGCCCGTTTATTTGCACCTTGCTTCACCATGAACGAGAGTACTCACATCTAGATGTGGGTTTCTGGACTGTGGCTTCTCTCACTCAACCACTTAGATGCCAAACTACCATACCAGTTTCTCTGCTTGCTTGTTTACTCCTGTTCTTTTAAAACTTATCCTCTTATTTCTGTCATACTTGTTTGACCTTGTTAGTACCATGTTGTTTATTGTTAGTTTCAGCCTCTCCAAATTTCTTTCGGTAAACTCATTGAAAGACAATATTTTTGTCTTTTTGTATGATTATTTATTTTTTCTTTATGCTCAATCACTAAGTCATTCTACTATTAAGAATTTCATAAGCCTGGGGCCAGCCCTGTGGCCAAGTGGTTAGGTTTGTGCTCTCTGCTGTGGCGGCCCAGGGTTTCGCTGGTTCGGATCCTGGGCGCGGATGTGGCACCACTCATCAAGCCACGCAAAGGTGGCGTCCCAAATGCCACAAGTAGAAAGACTCACAACTAAGTATACACAGCAATGTACCAGGGGCGTGGGGAAGGGGGGACTTTGGGGAGAAAAAGGAAAAAAATAAAATCTTTAAAAAAAAAGAATTTCTTAAGCCTAATGAAGCTTTGGGACATAAAGAGGTAGGAAAATCTCTGACAAAAGCAGTGATGGTTTCTTTTTCATAAAGATAGCTGGTAAATTAATATAATGCTGATCATAAACCATATTCAGTTCCTTTGTGATCTGTATTCTCTTCTGCTTTCCTCTAAATTATGAAATTTTAGATACTGCTATAGAAATAATTTCATGGATGTTAGGACATTTGTTGTCTAGCCGTTTTGCGGATGAAGCTGAAATTTTGCGTCTCCCACTGTCTCGCCCCTTCTTATCCCATCTGAAGTTTAAATAAGTGACAGTTTGCTTTTCTGGATGAGTCTTTGGTTTCCTCCTTATAACACTTTTCTTTTTTTTAAAGATTTTATTTTTCTTTTGTTCTCCCCAAAGCCCCCCGGTACATAGTTGTATATTTTAGTTGTGGGTCCTTCTGGTTGTGCTGTGTGGGACGCCACCTCAGCATGGCCTGATGAGCAGTGCCATGTCTGCGCCCGGGATCTGTGAAACCCTGGGCCACTGAAGCAGAGCGCGAGAACCTAACCACTCGGCCACGGGGCCGGCCCCAGAACACTTTTCTTTATGTAATCATTTGCATTGTTTGTTTTCTTCAGAGTAGTTTTATGATTTTCATGTCTGCTGTTGGACTTTTTGCATCTAATTTGCTTTTGTAATTTTATTAAAGATCTGAGGAAACAGGCTCGACAGCTGGAAAATGAACTTGATCTGAAACTGGTTTCCTTCAGTAAACTGTGTACGAGTTACAGTCACAGCAGTGCCCGAGATGGAAGACGCGACAGGTATAGGTACTACCAGATTCTCTCTCTTACGTCTTAAAGTATATAATGTTTTTAAAGCATTAAAAGCTTAACTGAAATACATAACTCTAACTTGGTCATTTGGTGAATTTTTGGTGTTTTATTTTGTTATTGATTGTTTTATTTTTTAGTGATTTATAAAAATTCTCCTTAATTCTTGAAACTAGCATTTCTTTGGGATCCTTTGACAAGGATTGTGACAGTGTTAGGAGGAAAATGCTAAGGCTTAAGAATGAGTTTGTATCAGAAATAAGAGTTTCTAGTTCAGCCTTTGCAAGGAAATGTGGTTAATTTGCCCCCATTGTATTTCCTATAGCTTCTAATTGCTAAACAGATCTGGGGAATTACCTAAGTGCAAGGTATGCATACTACTCTTCTGGTGTTTTAGAATGGATCTAATGTAGTATGTATCCCCCCTGTTAATCCTCTTAGCTGTTTTTAATTTTACTTCTTTTTTGAGAATCTGGTATACAACTATATTGAACATATGGAAAATACATTCTCATCTTTGAATCTTATGCTCCCTTTAGTCCATCCACTTGTTTCAAAAAATTTTAGGAAATATAACGGGCCCCCACATGCCTGTCTCCCACTTTAAGAAATAATCATTACCAGTTCAGTTGAAGCCCTGGATGGCACTCCATTTTCTCCCTCCCCATAATCTCTATATGTTTTTACTACGTATGTTTGTGTTCCTAAACAACTCATAGTAGGAGCTATAGTTATTTTGCAACTGTTTTTTTGTTTAACATTATCTTTGAGATTCAGCTATGGATACATTTAACTGTGCTGTGTTCATTTGCTACGTATAGTATTACATTGTATGATTTTATCACAATTTATTCTGTAGTTGGACATTGTTTCTAATTTTTGCTAATTAATAATAATTTTAATAACTGACACAGAGTGTTCATTATGTGTCAGGTACTGTTTTAAGAGCTTTATATAAAGGCTACTGGGAACTTTTTTTTTCTTTTCTGGGAAGGAAGATTTGCTCTGAGCTAACATCCTTTGCCAGTCTTCCTCTTTTTTTTTTTGGCTTGAGGAAGGTTAGTCCTGAGCTAACTTCTGTGCCAATCTTCCTCTATTTTGTCTGTGGGTCACTGCCACAACATGGCTTGACAAGTGTTGTAAGTCCGCGCAGGATCTGAACCAGTCAACCCAGGCTGCCAAAGCTGAGCATGCTGGACTTAATGGCTATGCCATGGGACTGGCCCCAGCTGGGAACATTTTCACCTATAAAGTGTTTCTGTATACCTAACAGTGGAATTGCTGGTAGAGTTGTTAGTTGTTATCCTCTCTTTATTTTACATACTTTTTTGAGGATTGGTGGTAGATAGCATATTTTTTCAGCTGATAATAATAAAAACGACAAAAACTGGTCTTGGATTTGAACCTAGGTTTTCCTATCTCCAGAACCCTTATCACTAGCCAAAGTATTGCTTCTTTTTAAATAAGGGCACTTTATTAAAGAATTAAAATTAAAGATAGCAGGGTCAACATATTAACTTTAGGACCTAAAAGTAAGCTATTGGCATGCCACGTAGCTTTGAGTGCAGTGCATTTTTTTCGGGCGTGCCTTTACTTAGCAAGTAAAGAGAATAAGGAATGTTCTTTTCTATGAGTAAACTTATTTTATCACATTGGAAAGCATTTTTCCTGAATTTAAGTCTCCCACTTGGCTATGCCAGTGAGTATATAATTTTAAAACTGCTAATTGTTAAGAGATGCAGTTAGATGATGCTTTTTTTATGTTCTCTGTGCTTCGTGCACTTAATACTTTTGTGATTCCTTTAAGGGAAAAACTATCTTGAAAACATTGCGTAAGAAATTCTACAACTAATTGGGACTGACTTTATAGAATTATTTCAGCCTAACTGTTCCTTTCAATAAGAAACCTAAAGCCAAGGAGATCCAGATCCAGTGTGCATTCCAAAGTGTTTTGTTTCTTGCCCGGGTTGAAAGCATGTCATGATGAATAAACTCAATGAGAGGATTTTTCTTCCAGGAATAGTTTTTTTTTTTTTTAACTCCATGTATTTTGAGAACTTCATATAGTCTGTGAATCATCACACACCTATAGAATGAATTAAATTTAACTGAATCTTAGTATTGTGGAGAATGAGTTTTTGGCCATTTTCCTGGACTCATATACTCTCCTGAGAATGGAGAATGTAGAACTTGCCTCCTCATTCATTCAACTCGTATTTAATGAGCATCTGCCATGTGCCAGGCGCCATTTTAGGTGCTAGGCATGTATCTGAGAATAAGACATAGACAGTTTCCCTCATTATGGAGTTTGCATTTGTTGGCCCATTGTTCTTTTTCATATATCTTGGAGGGAAGGATCTTAGGGTAGGGAGGTATTAGTAGGATATAGAGCATTTTTGCCTGGGCACATCCTAAGAAACAACAGCAGAACCTTGGGTTCACTCTGACACGTACTAAAGAGCTAGCTATTTTGATATCTGTTTTAAGGCAAACACATTGAATTATTTCGAGAAGAAATAAAAATCTGGACCTAGTTAAACATCTTAAAATAAAAATTCTCCATTTTAGCTACTTTTTGGCTATTTCACTGCTTGTTACTATTGGTGTGGAGGTGTATATGAGAAGAGAAATAGTAGTAGCTAAGGCACTTTTTGATGTTAAACTGATGATTTAGTTTTTTAATTTGCCACACCCAAGCACTGTCACCGGGCAGGACAAAGTCTTCAGTGAGACTGGAGACATAGTCATTGCTTGAGCATTTATCTGTATCAGTATAATTAAGATCTGTATTGAGCTGCTCATGTATGGCCCACTTGGAAAGCTAATGAAAGTTAGTGGTTGACTTAAGAGTCAAAAGAAACTTTCAGGATGTGCAGTTTTAGAATTTGAATCTGTCAAACATAAATTTCACATGTAAAAAGTTAGATTTGTGACTCACTTTTCAGGTTTAAGACATTTCAACACATTTTTACAAAACAGTGGAAACAAATGGACAATATAAATGGAAATGTAGAGTGTTGGTACTAAAATTTCTCTGCTGGACATTGCTGTCTATGTTAGACTTGAAGCCAGTTCTTGCTTATTTAATAACTAGTTATCCAGTCTGTAGATTATTTAAATCTCAATTTTATTTCTTCTTGGTAAGAGTCAAAGAAAGAAGAGAGAACTTAATTTAAGGTTTAAGGGACCATAATTGTTTTGGGGTAAAAATTTAAAAGATTATTCCTCACAAATCTCATAACAAAATTCATAGTACATTTTATGGTTCCTCTTATATGCTGTACTGCATACTTCCATGGCTTTATTTCACATGATTTGTTCTTTTAGATTCAGCATTTAATTGGGCACTGCCATAGCTTAAGTTACTTTCATTTGGGACAGTAAACAAGCATTTGGAATTGCTTTACATTATTAAGATTAGATGTATTAAAGCTTGGGAAAATCTAACACTCAATCATATTTTATACTGAATTTAATATTTAGAACATGTATGATCTTTATAGGAAAACTGCTATAAAAATTATAGCTTCTTAAGAAACGGATCTCAGGGGTTCTATTTGACCTCTTTAAGAATAATTACCTTATTATTTTAAGTATTTTTTAAAGGATTAGGTTTAAGTAATAGATTCTCTTTATTTGAACTTCTCTTTAGCTCTGACACAACACCTCTTTTAAATGGATCAAGCCAAGACAGAATGTTTGAAACAATGGCAATTGAAATTGAGCAGCTTTTGGCAAGGGTAAGCACTTTCTGTTAAATAACTCTTTTTGCTAATAACTGTATACTTGTTATGATACTGGATTATATTAATACAGACCTGTTTATTGAAATCACCCTTTCATTCAAGATGTGTGCCTCCCTAGGCACTTGAATTTTGGTGACAGCCATTCCCAGATCCTGTGGATGTTATTTTTGCCTTTATGGATTATTTGGGGGAAATACTGACCTTGCCTACTGTCTACTTCTTGTTTTTTTGTTTGTTTTTTGCTGTTATCCAAAAGGACATACAGGCAGATAATTGACTTTTAACTCTTTATAGTGCTTTCTAAAATATTTTTATTGGTTTTCATTTTCTTTCTTCTTCTTTTTAGCTCACAGGAGTAAATGATAAAATGGCAGAATATACCAACAGTGCGGGTGTCCCCTCCTTGAATGCAGCACTGATGCATACATTACAGCGACATAGAGACATATTGCAGGTAATATATTGGGCTTGAGATTTTTGTTATCATAGAATTCTCTTTCTTTTTAATCCCTGTATGGAATGTATATGCATGTATTTAAAAGAGCGAAGGGAAAAATCTTCTGAGGATAAATGCCGTGCTATAGAAATTTGTCTTGTTTTGCTTTCTTTCCTTTGGTGTTATGAAATTCTGAAAATGTCTACTAGCTCTTGCTTTTGCCTGGTAGAATTGAATAATATTTGTCAGTAGATAAATATACTTCTACCGTGAGAGACCTCATAGCTAACTGTAATGGTGAAATAGCCATTGGTCATGTATAGGCGATAATACGGTGGTTTCAAGTATACTTTTGTCAGGCTTTGAAGATAACATGGAAGAGGAGTAATTTGCTGTATTTATTTAGTATATTATTTGAGAAAATATTAAAAGTGTACCAATAAAATGAAATAAACTCTTAAAGATTTACATATGGGGGTGTTAAAAATATAGTAGTACAACTAGAAAGACAAATATTTTTAATATTGAAAAAATTCAGCAACCATTTCTAATTTTCAAAACTCTTGTCGAAAATAGGAATAGAAGGATACTTTATTTATCTGATGTAAAAATGTGTATATCAGATTAAAAGCTAGCATCATGCTTAAAAATAAAGCACTAAAAGCACTTCCATTGAAGAAAAAAACAAGACAAGGGTATCCACAATCACCACAGATGTTTAATATTGTTTTGGAAGTTCTTGGTGGAGCAATTAGGCAGTGAAAAGAAACAAGATATAAATTTTGGAAAGGAAGAGACAAAATTTGTATTATGTGGCAGTGATAAGATTATATATCCAATACAATAAGAAAACTAACTCCCACAAAAGTAGAAACAAATTCAGTAAGATGGTGGATTACAAAATTAATATATAAGGGCAAGTAGTTTTTCTACATACAAACAATAACCTGTTAGGAAATACAGTGGAAGAAACTATAAAACCCTTATCTATAAATGTAATAAGAATGTATATAGGGAGCTGGCCCAGTGGCCAAGTGTTTAAGTTCATGCACTCTGCTTCAGTGGCCCAGGGTTTCACTGGTTCGGATCCTGGGCGCGGACCTAGCACTGCTCATCAAGCCGTGCTGAGGCGGCGTCCCACATAGCAGAACTAGAAGGACCTACAACTAGAATATACAGCTATGTACTAGGGGGCTTTGGGGAGAAGAAAAAAATAAAAGAATGTATAGGACTCGTATATATAAAACTCTACTGAGAAACATAAAAGATTTACTCTGCGTTTGGGTGGGAAGACACCTCTCTAAATCAACCTGTGAATTGATTGCTATCCCAATGGAAATAACAGGGTTTTTGTTTGTTTCTTTGTTTCATTTTTTTTTTTAGTTGGTAAAATGACACCAAAGTTCAAGAATAACTAAGAAAAAATATGTGAAAATGAAGATAGGTAGTAAAGGATGCCTAGTTCTACCAGATGTTAAAACCTGTTAAGAATCTAGGATAATTAAGATAGTTTGATTCTAGAGAAAAAGTAGACCAATAGAACAGAATGGAGTTCATATATAGAACAAATATGCGTAGAAATTTAGTTTCTGATAAAGGTAGTATTTTAAATCAGTGGGAAGAAGAGGGATTATAAAGTAAATAGAGCTGTAACAATCGGCTAATTATTGGGGGAAAAAAACAAACCTCAATGTCTATCTCATTCTTCCCATCCAGAGTAAATTCCAAATGGATTAAAGATTTACGTATAGAAAAAGAAATCATAAAAGTTCAGAATAAATCATGATGAAATTATACAGTTTAGGTATTGAAGGACTTTGTATGCAAGATCTAATACCAGGAACTATAACAAATGACTAATTTTTTTAATATGCAAAGAAATAATAGAAATAAGAAAAAGGCAACCTAATAGGAAAATGGGCAAAGGATGTGAACTTGTTGTTTACAGAAAATCACTGGCCAAAACCATAAAAAGATGTTCAGCCACATTCCCAAATAAAATTAGACAAATCAAAATGCAACATGATTTTTCATCTGTCAGATTAGCAAATATTGAAACATTTGTGACCTGTTATTGGCAAAAGTGTAGAAAAGTGGGCACTCATACATTTGCTGGGAACATGAATTGATGCAGTCTTTATAGAAGGCAGCTTAGTGCTATCAAAATCTAAATGTAAGATTCTTTGATCCAGGTATTCTGCTAGGCATTTACTCTAAATACACTTTGAAAAGAAAGAGTTCAATAAAATATGTATAAAAGAATGTTTCTTGCAGCATTTTTTACCAGAAAAAAATGAAAGCAACTAAAACATTTATCAGTAGGGAATTTATTAAATTATAATAGACTCATAAGATAGAATTCTATATAGCTATTAAAAGAATATAGATTTCTATTTGCTAATATGAAAAGATTACTTGATATTTTATGAACTTGAAAAATTGAGGTATACAGCAGAATACGGTATGATTTCTTTAGCATAAATGAAAGAAATAATAGATAAGCTTGTATATACAAAAACATTTCGTGAAAGAAAATGATGATAATGTTATGAACTATGGAGCGGGATGGTTCTTTTATTCCTTTTGGTGCTCTTTTAGTGTTCTCCCTATATTCATGTATTACTTTTTTTATTTTTATTTTTTTAAGATTTTATTTTTCCTTTTTCTCCCCAAAGCCCCCTGGTACATAGTTGCATATTTTTAGTTGTAGTTCCTTCCAGTTGTGACAGGTGGGATGCCGCCTCAGCGTGGCTTGATGAGCAGTGCCATGTCCGCACCCAGGATCCAAACAGGCAAAGCCCTGGGCCGCCACAGCGGAGTGCATGAATTTAATCACTCGGCCATGGGGCCGGCCCCTTATTTTTGTTTTTAAAGTGTCAATATGGGCTCACTGGAAGATGGGATTATGATTTTCATCTTCTTTATATATACTTCTCTGAATTAAAAAAGTAATGAATATTCCTTAATATCTTAAAAATATGATAATAGAAAAAGAAAGGAAAATATTTAAAGATTATTTTGTTTACAGTTCTCTTGGTTCTGTTCTTCCTTTGGTTGATTTAGGAATTAAATTTCTTTGGGAATTCCAAAAGGATGAAATTTGAAAATAAGCCCCATTGGGTACACTAATGAGTAGAAAGAGCCGCTCAATTTTATCCTAGGATATTTGAAGTCATTTTATCTTAGAGTTATTTTTTTCTTCACAATTCTGCCCCGTACTAGAACATTGAAGAAGAATGATTTAGTGGCACCATTACCCTAGCACCAAATTGTTTTCATTTGAAAGCAGTTGGTTACTCTTCAGGAAAATGATTATAATGTTGTTTTTATTTCTTGGCAATTTTATTTCTTAAATAGCAGTTTTTTGGCAGAAATTTCTAAAAGGATGACAATGAATAACTGCCTCAATGAGATAAAAATATATAATTAACTTATGTTGTGACTGGATGTTGATTTATTGCAGGATTATACACATGAATTCCATAAAACCAAAGCCAACTTCATGGCAATACGGGAAAGGGAGAATCTCTTGGGATCAGTACGAAAAGACATTGAGTAAGTTACCTTTTATATTATTTTGTTGGGTATTTGTTCAGATTTGGATTTAGAGTATATCCATGATTAACAGCAAATTGAGTAACAGAACCAGGATTTAGATTTCCAGCTTTCTCATTCCCATTTCACTATTTTTAAACATTGCTGCTACAGTATGGTCCTAATCTACTTTGCTGGTTTCATTTCCAACTTTCCCTAGTTTTATCACTGACTCCTGCCGACCTTGACTTTCCTGTCTTAATTCAAAGTCCAGCTTAGATGATATCTTCATGAGTTTTTCTCTGATCTCCTACCACCCACCTTAAGAATTATAACATTACCGATGATTGAAGCTCTCCGTGTTTCCCTTCCTGATTACCACCTATCCCCTACCCTCTCCCTTGCCCCCAAAATTATGTATTCAGGTAGCTATCAAAGTAGCCTTTACTTCCCTTGAATCAGAAATAACTGTTTTTTCCAGATTTTATACAAACTCATAGCCTTAGGCCAAATTATTTGAGGACTCCCAACATTTTCATGCTGATCTCAATCCATAATTTTAAAGATTTGTCCTTTTATTCCATACCTTTACCTCACCTTCAGTAATATATTCTAGCATTTCATACACATTTTTGAAATTTTTTTCACAACTGAACATGACTGATAAGGTGAAATCCGTTGGGCAGCTAATTAAAGCTGCAGACTTTCCCACTTTTGGACCATCTGTTGATGCTGGTCGTTGTCTCACTTGTGATAAGTGTATGATACTTGTGTTTCATAAGTTAACTATGATACTTATGTTTCATAAACTGTTATATACATTACCATGTCATAAACTGATATATATCCTGTGTACTCTGAGCCTCCTTTATTTTGTACTCATGGGCCTCCTTTATTTTGTTGTAACAGTAAGACAGCTTTGCAGCAGAAATAATTTAATATTCATTGCATTCAAAATTTTTGTTCAAAACTGTAACCCAGGATTATCCAGCCACCAAAGGTCATTTCCTCCTCTAGAAATTATCTTGGAAAATAAATTTTTGTTGTTTGTCTCTGTTTTATTTGTGTTTAGTCGTATGTCCTTTGTTTAACATATAGGAGTAAAAAAATAAACATTTTTGCCATAATTAGAAATTTTCTAATATTTTTAGTTCTCAGGAACTTGTAAGTCTTTTGTTTAATTGCTGTACAGTCTATTTATATATGTCTTAAGGAATGCATTGAGAACCAGTTTAGGGGACGGCCTTTAATGTGCAGGCATTTAGCTCCCCCACAGTTTGTGGGAAACATTAGCATACAGCCCACTGTGATAACTTGCTTTCTGAAAGATGATCATAAAAGAAACTTGTTCATCCATTCATTAAATTATTTCTTGATTACCAGCCATGAATAAGACTGTGTCAGTCACAGTAGAGGGTAGAAATGAAAAGACCAACTTGACGTTCTAGGGGTTTATAATCTACGTGCTAAAGAGGAGTAAGGCACATACTCAAATTAATGTAATACGAGGCAGAATATGATTAGTGAGATGATATGTAGTAGTAATAACTGATGTTTTGAAGTTTTTTTTTTTAAGATTGGCTCCTGAGCTAACAACATGTTGCCAATCTTTTTTTTTCTTTCTCCCCAAAGCCCCCTAGTACATAGTAGTATATTTTAAAGGTTTTATTTTTTTTTCCTTTTTCCCCTAAAGCCACCCGGTACATAGTTGTATATTCTTAGTTGTGGCTCCTTCTAGTTATGGCATGTGGGATGCTGCCTCAGCATGGCTTGATGAGCGGTGCCATGTCCTTGCCCAGGATCCAAACCAGCAAAACCCTGGGCCACTGCAGCGGAGCGTGAGAACTTAACCACTCGACCCATGGGGCTAGCCCCCTACAGTGGTATATTTTAGTTGTAGGTCCTTCTAGTTGTGCTATGTGGGCTCCTGCCTCAGCATGGCTTGGTGAGCGCGATGCTAGGTCCGCGCCCAAGATGTGAACCGGTGAAACCCTAGGCTGCCAAAGCAGAGCACGTGAACTTAACCACTTGGCCGTGGGGCCAGCCCCGATGTTTTAAACGTTTTTGTAATTACACGCCACCTTTCCATATATTATCTCTTTTTGACTTCATATCTTTTGGTATAGATAGAAATCATTAGTCCTATTTTATGAAACTAGGTATTAGGAGACTTGTCAAAGGGTAACTGGCTAATAAATGATGGAGTATGGATTTAAATGCAAATCATCAGTCTTCCAAGTCCAGTGTGTTCTTGATTGTATCTTGCTGCTTTTTCTGGTGCTTTCTTTCCCACTGTGCTTTGCACATTAGCACTGCCTCTCACCCATTTCGTAGTTCATTTTTAGCAGCATGACCCTCTTTTATCTTATTGCAGTATATGTGCAGTTACTTGAATTTTTTATTTTGTTCTTGATACTTTATTGTAAGTAACAACAGAAGCATGAAAGTGTTGATAGAAACGATAAAAAGCATTTTCTTTTAAATTTTAATGCACTTAAGACCAAGATAGAAATTCTTAAGTATGCCGAAATTGGCAGATCTTTAGCTTCATTGTAGTGCTCCTTAGGCTTCAGTTGATGGACTGCATGTACTATTGTGAAGGAAAACATTCTGTTTCAGTAGCTTCCCCACCCCATGTGCTGTGTAGTAATCGGTCCAAAGTTTTACTTCCACTTGAAGAAAATAAAGATAGAGGAGATAATGAAAGGAAAAGTAACGTTTTTGTTTGTTTAAGAATGTTAGATTATTTTAGTGAAAAATAATAACCTCTTAGGCCTACATGAGAAAGGCATTCATATTTATTTATAACAGGTGTCATTTTTAGAAGGAGATGAAAAGGATTATACACTTTAATTGTTCATTCAAAACTATGTCGTATCTGGCAAAAATGTTCATAAGTTTTCTCTGTTTTGATCTAGGTCATATAAAAGTGGGTCTGGAGTAAACAACAGAAGAACTGAACTATTTTTGAAAGAACATGACCATCTTCGAAAGTAGGTATTGTTGAATGTATGCACACTATGTAGTTTCCATACTTATTAATTCATTTACTTATGTAAGTGCTTTATCAATGCGAATTCATTTAATTCTTCTAAAGACGCTATTTGGTAGAAATGGAATTGCAGCTGTTCCAATCATAATTAGCAAAGATATTACGCTGTTGAAAATCCAAAGTCTGCATTCACAATTAATTGTAACCTGTCTTTTATTGCCTTAACGTTTCTTTTCCTTAGCAAGTCTATTGTTCTAATACTTTTGTCCACTACTGTAGTTATTAGTAATAATAATAGTAATAATAGTGATAATGACTTATGTTTGAATGGCCTGATACCAACTGACGTATGTCAAGAAGCTTTATAAAGGGTACTTGGCCATACGTCAAATCCAAAGAAAAGCAGCTTCCCAAGATTTCAGAAGAAAGCGCCTAAAAACTTGGATGAGCTATATTTTAAAACAAGTCACCATAGTCGATCCCTGCTTCATCTGTTTTTGCTCTGAAATGTACTGGTTTCTGTAATTATTTTCTCTGTATTTTGTTGTAGAAGTGAAGGATCAGAAAATTACTCACCTCTGTGAGCTCAGCCTCTAAGCTCTTGAGCAGCTAGTATCCATGATAGTTAAATGTTGTGAATTATGCTGGTATTTGCTACTGAATGTCATAAATTAGTCATATCCATATGTGCTTAATGTACTGTTCAATTTATTTTTCTTTAAAGATCACCACTTTAAATATAAGCTGTTGAATTTAGAACATGGAATGATCAAGACTTTTTTAGAAGTCTGAGTACTTCTAGTGTCGGAAATAGCTTTTAGCCTTCTTTCTTAATCTGTTGAATATTATTGATTGGCACAAGGGGGCAGTCTTTCCTAGACTATGTTTAGTTTGTGGTTATTCATGGCTTTGGTAGTTCTGTTTGTGTTTGATAAAGACTACCATAAAAGAATTTTGCGTTACATCCAAAACTATGTTAATATATTCTTGAGATACAGAATAATTTAGGAGGTAAGATAACTCAAGAAGCATAGAATAAACATTAGATTGCATCACTGTTTTTATATTACTTCAAAAAGAAATTAAACAGTTAGAAATGCAGTAGTTTACTCTGTAAAGAATGATTTTGATGCTGAAAAGAGTCTACCAGAGTAATTACATAAATTAATATCCTATATTATTTCAGAACACATCGTTTACTATAAATTTTATATAAAAATTTGCAGTTTTGTGATTATTTTAGTAATTCAAAGAAAACCCTTAAGGAGTTTAATACTGTCCATTTATAGAAAAAAATACAACAATTTAGAGGCACACAGCTTAAGTAATTTGTTTAGGGTTATAAAAATGATGAGAGGATTGGCAATCAAAAGGTATTTTCCATTTTTGTTTCTGAGACAAATATATACTTTAGTATATATATATGATGTATGGTATATGATATACTTTATGCAAATTCCTTTGAACATTCTTGTGAAGAAGTTTGTATGTGCTCATTCTATGCAGAGAGAAAGTGAAGCAGGATAAAATTTAAAGTAGAATGGAATATGAGCTTCTGATGAATTAGGGAAATTGTTGAGACTAAAAGCAAGGGCTTCGTCATTGCTGTCAATATTAGAACACAGATCTTCCAAATGCGTTTTTGAAAACATCAATCTTATGTATAAGTTACAAATACCTGTTAAGTAATAAGATAATATAAAATTATGGACAAATGTGTGTACAAAATAATATGAAAAACTTTCTCTGTTTTTTCAGTGTTATTTCTGTATTTAATTTGCCAAGTGCTTTAAGGAAGAATTGGCAAGATTTTTTTTTAGAATAACTTTTTTTAATATAAAAGCTATGAGTATTCTTTGTAGTACTTATTTTAGAAAGTGCTAATAATTCAACAACACAAAAACTCAAATCACTCATTAGTACAGATTCTGTAACTATTTTTTTACTCAGTAATTGAGCCTTTTCCCATGTTATTTGATAATTTTTTGTTTGTTTTTAAGTAGTTCTTTTAATTTTTAATAGTGTATGTATTCCATAATGCAGATAAACTGTAATTCATGTAACCATTTCCCTAATGTTCACCTTTTAAATTATTTCCAGTTTTTACTGTTACACATATTGAAGTCTTTGCATGTATCCGTAATTATTTCCTTATGATAAACTCCTAAAATTGGAATTGTAGGATTAAAGAATATGTTCATTTTTAAGGCTTTTGGTATATTGTCAAATTTCCCGCTAAAGATTTGCTAGTTGAGAGTTCTGTTAGTAGCATATATAAAAACTCCCCAATGCCCCTACTAACACTGCTATTTTTATTTTTGATTCATGCCATAAAGATAGGCAAAAATTCTCAGGCAATAGTTTTTTTTTATATAAGGAATACATTTTCATTAGAGAAAATGTAGGTTAAACAGCCAAACAAAAGAAGCATAAAGAAGTAATAGTTAAATTAACCTGTGAGTGATATGGACAACAAGGGATTAAATATTTTATCAAGCCCATTTGTTTTTTTTTGTTTTTTTTGTTTTTTTCCTTTTTTCTCCCCAAAGCCCCCCGGTACATAGTTGTATATTCTTCGTTGTGGGTCCTTCTAGTTGTGGCATGTGGGACGCTGCCTCAGCGTGGTCTGATGAGCAGTGCCATGTCCGCGCCCAGGATTCGAACCAACGAAACACTGGGCCGCCTGCAGCGGAGCGCGCGAACTTAACCACTCAGCCATGGGGCCAGCCCCCTTATCAAGCCCATTTGTAATTAATTGGCCAGATTTGCTGCTAGGGTACGTTTTATTTTGATCTTTCAAGGGTAAAGGATTTTTTAATACTCAATAACTCAGATAACGGGTTTGATTTTGTGCTATAAGGTTGGACTTTTTATGGCTAGAAGCATTTCTTAGTTGATTCTTCATAAAAATACTGTTTTTTCATGTTAACATAAATTACTACAACTTATTTCTAAAGTACATATTTTTGCTTTGAAAAAAGAGTAAAACAGTTTTTATAAACGAATGCCAAACTAAAAAAAAAAAAATGACTTCGTAATGAATTGTTTTTACCAGCTCCCCTTAATACTCTTTTTGTCTAAAAATTAATGTCGTTAGCTTATAACAGTTTATCTTATGGAAGACAGTAATTTCTCTTCCTGTGTGGTGGATAAGGTAGCTTTCATTTTTGACTTGTCTTTCCCTGAGTCTGTCTCAGTATGTCAGTCAGAAGAAAATGCTGACTTTGAGTTGTGTCGAGGTTGTAGCTATTTGTTTTTCACTGGACTGTAGATAGATTCCTATGAGCTCTTTGGTTGCTGTTTGGATTAATTTTTCTTCCTTTATATAATTATTCTCTTTCATTGCTCCCTTATATTTTCCTTTTTGAAGAAGTATCTGAGTGAGTTAGTTTTAAACAGATGTTAAAGTTCTTTTTTTCCCCCTTCAAGAACTTTTGCTTTTATGATCTTGTCTATCTATATATTTATTTTTAAAGGATGTAGAGCTGATTGTATTATTGCTGTTTTTATAGATGGGAAGTTAAGAAATAGAGGGTAGACAGACTGAATTACCTGAAGCCTTAAGATGCTATGATTTGCTCAAAGTCATACAGTCAGTATCAGACCAAGCATTTGTGCTTTTTCCCTAGCAGCATTTTGAATAAAAGCATGTCTTCCATATTTACCTTAATGAAGCTGACAGATTTCAGAGATTTTCAGCAGTGGTGAGAAAGTTGGATTAGGAAATAAGTGTACGCAAATAGAAAGAGCTTAGCCTCTTCCCGGCCTTCTTTAGTGTCAGTGGTCCTCTCCTCCCGGTGAAAATGAGCCACCTTTTACCAGGGCTGCCAGCTTCATCTTCTCATCTGTAATTATACCACCTCAGAAATCTTCAACTCTGACGTCTCACTATGTCCAACACACTTTATCCTTCCAAGCTTGTCTACAGCCTCACTAGCTTGTCTCTTATGTTTTCCTTCTTATAGCCTCTCCTCTTACCGTAGCTAGCCTAGATCTCATGGTTGATTAACTGAAATACTTCCAGTATTTGGCCTTTCCTGTGTTTCTGCTGTACCCCTGGAAAATGCCAACCCAATCCACAGTCTACTGTTCTTCTATGTCTGAAGGCTAGACAAAAAGCGCACCACGTACAGATTAACCCTGTTTTAAATTCACTATTTCCAGCCTCATCTGAGTATTCAGCATTGCTCGATACCTTTTGCTTGCTTAACTGTGTTTAGTTCTCTCTCTCATTCTCTACCAAAACTTTCTCTTTTCTCTTCTGACTCTCCTGTCCCTTCACCTAAAACACAGGTTCTTACCTCCTACTTCTTAGAAATTTTTAACTTTTTGCTCTTTCCTACAAATTTACCTGCTGAAGTATCCTTCTTTACGCCTTTCCTAGAGTTTTTAGAGGATGTCGTATTTTTCCTAGAAAGGTCAATACGTCCATCTGGCTTTTATCTCTATCCTTATCTGCTACATCAAATGTTCTAGTCTTCAGTCATGCTATATACTGGCTTTGTCTCTCTAATTTATAAGTACTCTTTTCTATCTTTGTGTCAGTACTCATTTCCTCCATAGCCTATTCACTTCTTCCCTGTCAACTCTACAGAACATGTTGTCATTAGGGACATCAGTGACCCCTCAATGTCACATCTAATAGACGTTTCTCATTCTTCAAATTGTTTGACTGCTCTACATCATTTGATACTGTTATTCTCTTCCTTCCTTGAAAACCTAGGCTACTGTAACTCTGAAATTTGCTAGTTCTCCACTTACTTTTCTTAACTACTTTTTCTTTGTTTCCTTCCTGAGTGCCTCCAGATGCAGCCTCAGAATCCTTTACATACAGTGCTCTAGACAGAAATTAGTTGGAATTAGTCCACAAGATGAAACTTATTTGCCATCTACCCTCTCATCTTAGTCCAATTATTTGTCTTTGACACACATCATAGCAACGCTTCCTCCTCTCCAGAGATGGCAACTAAAAAGAAGACCTGGCAAGGAGAAATTGTACTTTTTCATTCACAAATTTATAGGAAAGCAATTGGTGAGATTATTTTGTTGCCAAGAATAATAAAACTAATGCAAGAGTTGAAGAAAGAGGGACAAATTTGAAATTATATAGCACCAGCTAAGAAGTTAAGCTGAGGAATTTCATCTATACTATGTTTGTTTTCATGGAAGTACTCTGATTTGTGGGCATGTCGCAAAGTGGCCCAACTGGATTTGCAGACTGGATATATTAAGCATATCAGCTTAAAAATCCATAACATTTAAAAAATACCATTGGCAGTGTCTCAAAGTGGTTGAGATATTTAAAATATTACTATAATTTATCAGTTCCTAAATATAATTCAACTTAATTGCATCACATCATAAGAACATATAAATAATTGACTTCTTGGTTTCTAGAGTTAAAACAATTTTTAAAATTTTTTCCTCTCATTAATTTGCCACTTTTGTCTTGCCTAAGATATCTTAACGGATTTATTCCTTGAGTTGGTACAATGGATAGGGCATATACTTTGAAGCCAGACAGAACTGAGTTCAAATCCTGATGTGAACTATGTGTTTTGGGGCAAGGATCTTAAACCCTCTGACTCTCTACTGTCTTTTAAATGGGAAAAATCAGCCTTATTTTGCAGAGTGTCGCAATGATTAGAGATGAAGTATATGAAGTTTACCCTAGTACATTGCCTGACACATAGTAGACCAATTCTCTACATCGAGCCATTCTTGCCCATAGCGGCATTAGAGTGGAAAAGTAGACTAGTATACTAGAATTGTGTACCTGGAGCGAGGTAGCAGAGGCCCCAGCCCTCTGGGGCCCGTCAATGTCAAAATGGCGTGTGGGAATAGATGAATGTCAGCTAACCCTGATCATCTGTTAAAACTCAGAGTGTGTTTTTAAATTATTCTCTTCATTTATTACTCATTAGATTTTTATTAGTAGAGTGACTGGTTTATTTATTCATAACCTTCATTATTTTTAGATGGGAGTTCTCAAATTCCAGTTGCATTCCATCTGTTTCTTTGCATTTATTGAATGCATATAAATTGTTTGTATCAGTTTTGATTGTTTTAACAAGCATTTGTTGGGCATCTATTGACATGGAAAGCATTGTACTAGGTGTTATAGATAGAGAAGAGAAGAGAACATAGTGTCATTCTGCCCTGTCTTCAATGAGCTCAGCTAGAGTGGGAGTGGGGGCAGAACAGAAATGTTAACAGGTAATTACAGTTCGAAGTAATACATACTTTAATATATGTAGAGGTTTGTGCATACTACTATAGGATCACATTAAAAGGAGTGATTAACTCTGCTAAAGCTTCTGAATGGGCTTTATAGAAGTAAAACATTTGATTTGAGTCTTGAAGGATGAGTAGATGTTTACCAAAGAGAGATGGAAAAATTGGGGGTACAGGTGAGACTTGAACCTTACGAAATACTTTTCTTTTTGTTTTTAAAATTTTTTTACCTGTATCATTCCTGATAAATATCAATATGGATATATTAGAAATGTTACTCATTTATTGCCTACCTGCAGATCCTCTCCCAGATTACAGGCCTTACTCATGGCCCTGAAAAGGCAGCCCCGTATAAAGCAAGAGAAAGTAATGGAGGGGTGAACTGAAAGGTTATATGGTATTAGTCTAAGGCTGCCCTTTCTTCCCACAAATATACAAGGTATAATTTACTTTTAATAAAAATGTACCCATTTTAAGTTTATAGTTCAGTGAGTTTTAACAAATGTATACACTTTTAACTGCTCACCACAGTCAAGATATAGAACATTTTCTATTACCCCAAAAAAGTTTTATGTTTCTTTGTAGTCAGTTTCTGTTCCCCAGTCCCAGGCAGCTGCTTACTTGCTTTCTGTCACTATAGATTAGATATACCTTTTCCAGAATTTCGTATAAATGAATTCATACAATATATACTTCTTTCATTTAGCATAATGTTACTAAGATTCATCTGTTTGTTTTTTGTATCAGTAGTTGATTCCTTTCTGTAACTTAATAATTTCCATTGTATGATATACCTCAATATATGGATTTGTTTATCCATTTACCCACTGATGGATATTTGGGTTTAGTTTTGGGCTATTACAAGTAAAACTGCTGTGAACATTAGACAAAATTTTCTGTGGTCAAAATTTTGTGTGTTTTTCATTTATCTTGAGTAAATACCTAGGAATTGTATTGTTGGGTTGTTTGGTTGGTGTAAGTGTACGTTTCACTTTATAGGAAACTGTCAAACTGTTTTCCAAAGTGATTGTACTATTTTTGCATTCCCGTCAGTACCATATTGAGAGTTTCATTTGCTTTAAGTCCTTGTCAACATTTGATATTGTCAGTCCTTCTATTTTAGCCCTTCTAATAGATGTGTAATGGTATCTCATTGCGGTTTTAATTTGCCTTTCTCTGATGACTATGATAAGCATCCTTTCAAGCGCTTACTGGCCATTTCTATATCTTCTTTAGTGAAGAGTCTGTTCAAATCTTTTGCCCATTTTTTAATTGGGCTGTTTGTCTTCTTACTGTTGAGTTGTAAGAGTTCTTTCTAGACTATTATTCAAGTCCTTTGTCAAATAGAGGTTTTGCAAATATTTTTCTTGAGCCTGTGACTTGCCTTTTCATTTTCATAATGGTGACTTTCAAAAGAGCAGAGGCTTTACATTTTGATGAAGTCCAGTTGATCAGTTTTTCTTTATGGTTCATTTATTTTCAGCCTAAGGAATCTTGACCTATTCTAAGGTTGCAAATATTTTATCCTTTGTTTTCTTCCAGAAGTTTTAATGGTTTTAGCATTTTGACTTCATTTTTGTGTATGGTGTGAGTTAAGGGTCAAGATTCATTTGTTTACCATGGATATCCTGTTGTTTCAGCACCATTTTTGAAGACTCCTTTCCCCCATTGAATTATGTTGGCACCTTTTGTTGAGACTTAATTGACCATATGTCAGTTGGTTTATTTCTGAACTCTCTTTTGTTCCATTGACGCATATAGGTCCATCCTTAGCTTACTGGGTTTTTTTTGGGGGGTGCGGGGTTTGCTGAGGAATAGTCACCCTGAGCTAACATCTGTTGCCCATCTTCCTCTTTTTGTTTGAGGAAGATTTGCCCTGAGCTAACATCTGTGCCAATCTTCCTCTGTTTTGTTCGTGGGTCACTACCACAGCATTGCCATTGACCAGTGGTGTAGGTCTGCACCCGGGATCTGAACCCGGGCCGCCAAACTTAACCACTAGACCACCGGGACTGGCCCAATAGCTTACTGTTTTGATTACTATAGCTTTATAGTAAGTCTTAAAATGAGGTTATGCAAGTCTTGTAACTTTGTTCTGTATTTTCAGAATTGTTTGGCTCTTCTGGGTCCTTTGCATTTCCATATAAATTTTACAATCAGATTGTAAAAAAACCACTGGGATTTTAAATGAGATCACACTGAATCTATAAAACAATTTGGGGAGAATTGCCGTCTTAACAGTAGCAAATCTTCCAATCCAGGAACATGGTATGTTTTTCCATTTATTTAGGTCTCAGTTAATTTCTTCTAGCCTTTTATGGTTTTCAACATACAGGTCATACACAAATTATGTTAAATTTATCTTTAAATATTTCCTGTTTTGGGATATGATTGTAAATGGAATTTTAAATTTTCAAACAATTTTTTCTGAAATAGAAATATAATTGATTATTATGTATAACCTTTCATCCTATGACCTTGCTAAGTTTGCTTAGTAGTAATTGCTTCTTGGTAAATCCTTTGAGATTTTCTGTGTACACAAGTATGTTATCTAAGAGTATAGTTTTATTTCTTCCTTTCCAATCTGCGTTCCTTTTATTCCCTTCCTCCCTTATTGCACTAGGTATGACCTCCAATACAATGCTGAATAGGAGTGGTTAGTACAAATATTCTTGCCTTGTTTTGTATTTTAGGGAGAAACATTTATCCTTTGATGGTAACAGAGTGTTTTTACATGCCCTTCATCAGGTTGAGGAATAACCTTTCTCTTTCTCTTTTGCTGAGAGTAGTTTTTTTGTTGGTTGGGTTTTTTAGCTTTTTATTTTGAAATAATTTTAGACTTACAGAAAAATTACAAAAATAGTACAGAGAATTCTCATATACCCTTCACCCAGCTTTCTTTATGTTAATGTCTTACATAACCTTAGTACAGTTATCAAAATCAGCAAATCAACATCAGTACAATAATATCAACCAAACTACAGACTTTATTCACCAATTTTTCTACTAATGTTCTTTTTATGTTCCAAGATCCAATTCAGGATTCTATATTGTGTTTCTTTGTCATGTCTCCTTAGTTTCCAGCAATTTGTGTTAAAATTACCTAATCTTAATTTGTCATGAGAAAACATCAGACAAACCCAAGTGGAGGGACGGTCTACAAAAATAACTGACTGATACTCTAAAGTGTTATCATCCTGACCTTATGCGATTTTGGCAAGAATACCATACAGTTATGTTGGGCCCTTCTTGGAGCATCATATCAGGGTATATATCATGTCAATATGTCTCATTATTAATAATGTTAACCTAGATTGCTTAAAGTGGTGTCTACCAGGTGTCTCCACTGTAAAATTACTGTATTTTCCATTGTAATTAATAAATATAGGGGAAGATGCTTTGAGACTACGCAAATACCCTGTTTCTCCTCAAACTTTTCCCACTAATTTTAGCATCCATTAGTGAATCTTACTTCGCCAATTATTCTGTGGTGTTTGCTTGCTGGTGATTTTCTATTTCCATCAGTCCTTGTATGTTTATTAATTGGAATTCTGTAAGGAGGAGCTGCCCCTTCTCCACCATTTATTTTATTTATTTATCAGTGTAGACTCATAGATACTTATTTTATATTGTGCGTCATAATCCAGCATTATCATTATTTTGTTGTTCAGATTGTTCCATCTTTGGCCTTTGAGAGCTCCTTCAGGTTAGCTTCTGTCCTTTGATGTGCCCCATCCTTTTCTGAGCACTTCCTTTACAATCTCACACTGCAAATTGTTCATGCTTCATCATGTATTTTCCCTGCCTCACCTCTGGAATCAACTACTTCTCCAAGCAGCCTTGGTTCCTTGTATTGGAGAGTGGTTCAGAAACTAAGATCTGAGTGCGAAGTGTGCTTATTCTCTGTGAGGTGTTATTGCTTCTGGGCTCTCTCTTGCTACAAGTTTTTATTATGAATGAGATTGAATTTTTGCCTGTCTTTTTTGCGCGTATTAAGGTGATCAGGTTTTTTTCCTTTATTGCTAGAATGTGATGAATTACATTGATTATTTTCAAACATTAAACCAATCTTGATTCCTAAAATAAACCCCACTTTATCATGATATATTTATTTTCCTTTTGGTATATGCTGGATTTATTTTGTTAAGGATTTTTGCATTATGCTTGTGAAAAATATCTTTAGTTTTCTTGAGATGTCTTTGATTTTAGTGTAAGGATAATGTTGGCCCCATTAAATGAGTTGGGAAATGTCTCCTTTTCTATTTGCTGAAAGAGTTTGTACAGGCTTGGTGTTATTTCTTCCTTAAATGTTTGATAGAATTTACCAGTGAATCCATCTCAGGTTGGAGTTTTCTTTGTGGCAAGATTTTTAAATTACAAAGTCAGTTTCTTTTGGAGATAGAAGATTATGGCTCTGTTTGGATTTATATCCTTGGGGTTGGGGGGAGGGTGGGGTTGGGGTGGGGGTGATGGGTTATTGTGATTGGCTCAGCCTGTCACAAATTCATCTTTGTGGCCAGTGGACTTGGAAAGTCTGTTATCAGAAGAAGAGAATGTGGTATATACAGGGCTCCAGGGAAGTTACCGGCCAACTTAGTCACTTCAGTTGCGTTTACTACAATCTCTTCTATACTCCAAGCCATAAATATAGAAATAATATGGTTAAGCAAAATCTTTTTTTATAGTGGTATTTATTGAAGTAGACTTTTACTTTAATATTTGGTTCCTCCCTCTGTCCCCCCACTAATGAATTATGAACTTTTTATCGGCCTTTAGGGCCCTACATGATCAACCTACTACGTAAGTCTCCAACTTTATCTCTTTCCATCTCTACATCTATTTCACTCTCTCCCTTTACTTACTATGTACCAGCCATACTGGACTCTATCCATTTTCTTTCCCAAAGAAATAAAGCCTTTTCCCTTCTCACCCTCTTTGTGCTTAACGTTCTGTCTACTTAGAATACTCTTCTTTTAGCTTTTCATATGGCTTATTCATTGATGTCTTTATAGTCTAAGCTCACTTGTCACCTCTTCAAAGAGGCCTTTTCTAACTGTCTTGTCTGAAATAGACCCTCCTTTTTTATTCTTTAACAAAGCACTTTTTTCGTTTCTTTCATAGCATTTATGAGAATCTTTAATGGTTTGTTCTTTTTGTTTATGTTTTATTATCTGACTCTCCTGGAATGTAGCCTTCTTGAGGGTAGGGACCTGGTTGGTCTAGTTCTTGGCAGTGTTGAGTCCCCAGTTCCTATTTTGTTATAGACACTTAATATTTATTTGTTGTGTAACAAATGCATATCATATATATGTGTATATACATATGTGCCCCAATGTAGAAAACCTGTTTCATTCATTTACTTATTCCCCAAATATTCATTGAATACATACTATGTACAAGATACTGACCCAGATGATATATGTAAGAAATCTGATTTTGAGAACTAAAAGGGATATTATTAATGTGATGAATTAATTTTTTGCTTTGCAAAATGAATTTCCTATGAAATTCCTTTTAAAAAGCAAATTCTTATATGGTATATAATAAAAGTCTTTGGCAAGCATCTCTGTTATTTACAATAGGAAACAAGATTCAGAAAGGACATAGGCCAAGGTCTCATAACCATTTAATAGTATAGCTCTTACTAATCCCACATTTCGTAACCTATTTCCGTATTTGTCTCACATCACACTGCCTTCCCTGTGATTTGCTTCTTTAAAATTTTATTTTCCTTGTATTAGGGAACCGGCATGGCATAGTGCTATTGAGAATTAAAAGATCAGTTGCTTTTCACTTCTCTGAAAATCAAATGAACTGGCCTCTTCTCTAGTTCTTTTCATCATTAAAATAGGATAGTAGCTGTCCCTTTATGTTACATGATTTTACGGGAGAATGGCTCAAGAGTTAAGGCATTTTACAAAATTAAAATCACTCTGAAAAACTAAAGAATTTGTTTCACATAACTTCTCAAATACAGAACTGTTGTATAAAGCAATTCGTACTTAAACAGGATCAATTACAGTTATTGTTGAGAATTTGTTTTGTTTTCATTCCATTGACTATTCAGCAGATATAATAGAGTTATCATCTGAGATGGCACACATTCTTGTATTGTCATTGTACACATACATATAAATATGTCCATGAATGAGTAAAGAATTATTAAATTCTTAGTTGGAGGCTTACCTTTTCTTTGCTGACAGTTTTTCTTATGACCTTTCTCATGCTATGTTTAGACTGTTGATATTCTGAATTTTTGTAATTCACCAGCCTTGTCATTTTGGATGATCCAGAGTTGCAGTGGCAGAAATATTTTAGGTAGGCATTTTAAAAACAATAAAATGATTTCACTTTTTCTTTTTTTTTAAGATTTTATTTTTCCTTTTTCTCCTCAAAGCCCCCCAGTACATAGTTGTGTATTTTTAGTTGTGGGTGCTTCTAGTTGTGGCACGTGGGATGCTGCCTCAGCATGGCTTGATGAGTGGTGCCATGTCCGCATCCAGGATCCGAACCAGGGAAACCCTGGGCCGCCAAAGCAGAGCACACGAACTTAACCACTTGGCCACGGAGCCGGCCCCATCACTTTTTCTTTGTTTCATGATTTCAGCCAAATTTATCTGAGGTCACACAGCTAGTAAAAGCTGAGATTCAAACCCACGTCCTCTGATTGTGTCGCTTCTGCAATACCTCATTGCCTCTCTAAGATTATTCTTATGTTATCTGCTTGACAGATACTAAGGTAATGCTTGTGAAAAGGCTTTGTAAACTGTGAGGCATTTTTGTGTAAAGCAGAACATAATGAAGGTTGTAGAGTAAGAAAAGCAAATACCAAAAGAGAAAACCTTTTATATGTACTGTTAATTTACATTTCTTAAGTAGCATTTGAAATACTTTTGATACCAGGATAGTCTTTGTGAAATGAAATTCTAATTGTATTAACTGACTATGATCGTATTTGAAAAGTATGAGACATATGATCACCATAATTTAGTGGCCTTTACAAGGAGTGGTTTTATCCCAAAAGATTTTGGTATAGTTGTATGTTTATAGTTATAGTTTAATATACATAAATAGCATGTGATTCCACTTAAATAATAATCAGATTATAAGATCAGTAAATGGACTAATATAGTAGACTCCTGGCGTTCAGGGTTGGACATTAGCTTTCTCAACTATGTGAAC
Organism: Equus quagga; assembly: GCF_021613505.1. Taxonomy (NCBI): domain Eukaryota; kingdom Metazoa; phylum Chordata; class Mammalia; order Perissodactyla; family Equidae; genus Equus; species Equus quagga. The sequence continues at coordinate 72,830,120 of NC_060277.1, read as the reverse complement.
CCTAAAGGTTCCTGATGTATAGTTTTGTTGAGATACAAACTTGAATGATAGATGCTATGGAGCTAGTGATGAGGAAGTCACTTGGCTAATGAGTACGTCTGACCTGTCTGGACAACAGCATTTACACTTTAGCCTCACTTCTAACTTCATATTTGCTGCTTGTTGTTATTTACTTGGTAACTACCATAAAATGATTTATATACGTGCATACATATACTTTGTTTCTTTGTGAAACATTTCTCTAAAGAGACGACACCATTATAAAGGTAATGATAGTGAAGTGAGCCTAAGAAGTGGTGCTCCTACGTAGGAAAATGAGAAGTTTATGGAAGAAACTACATGTAATAGTAGTAGCCATAAACCTGGGACTATGCAAAGATCTTGAGATACATCCCTTACCTGTATTGGGGGTCATTTGTGTAATAGAGAATTGAATTTTTAGCCTATGAGGACTGATAGCATTTGATTATTTCACTATGTATGTATCATTCCATTCATGGGATATTTTAAATTACACGTCAAAGCTCCATTTGCCTCAGGTGGTGCATTTGTCTGCCATATTGAAATAGATGACAAAACAGATTAATGTTACCCTGAACAATATTTTGCTTATTTTTTATATTCATATGGTAATGTCCAATTTTACAAAGCGTAGTGACCTAGTTAGGAGCTTATGTACAGGATTCATTCTTCTTCACTTGGAACTCTAGTGAAAGCAAATCAAGACTAATCAAGACAGTGTGGTATTGGTGAAAAAATAGACAAATAGATAAATGGAAGAGAGTAGAGAACCCAGAAATAGACCCTCACAATATAGTAAATCTTTGACGGAGGAGCAAAGGCAATTCAATGGAGAAAAGATAGTATTTCAACAAATAGTACTAGAACAATTGGATATCCACATGCAAGAAAACAAATATAGACACTGACCTTACGCCTTTCGCAAAAGTAATTCAAAATAGATCATAGACCTACATGTAAAATACAAAACTTTTAGAAGTTGTATAACATAGGAGAAAATCTAGGTGACATTGGGTTTGGTGATAGTTTTAGATACAACACTAAAAACACCATCCATGAAAGAAGAAATTGATAAGATGGACTTCGTTAAGTTTAAACACTTCTAGAAGGCCAGCCCAGTGGTGCAGCAGTTAAATTTGCATGTTCTGCTTCAGTGTCCCAGGATTCGCTGGTTCGGATCCCGGGTGCGGACCTAGCACTGCTTGGTGAGCCACGCTGTGGCGCAGGTGTCCCACATATAAATTAGAGGAAGATGGGCACAATATTAGCTCAGGGCCAGTCTTCCCCAGCAAAAAAAAAGGAGGGTTGGTGGTAGATGTTAGCTCAGGGCTAATCTTCCTCAAAAAAAATAAGTAAAATAAAATAAATTTTAAAAATAAAAAAAATTAAACACTTCTTTTCTGCCAAAGGCACAGTCAAGAGAATGAAAAGACAAGCCACAGACTGGAAGAAAATATTTGTAAAACACCTATCTGATAAAGAATTGTTATCCAAAATAGACAGAACCCTTAAAACTCAATAATGAGGCAAAAGATATGAACAGATACTTCATCTGAGAAGTTATGCAGATGGCAAATAAGCATATGAAGAAGTGTTCAACATCATGTCAGTAGGGAGTTGCAAATTAAAACAACTAGATACCACCTCACACCTATTAGAATGGCTAAAATGCAAAACACTGACAGCACCAAATGTTGGCAAGGATGTGGAGCAATAGGAACTCTCACTCATTACTGGTGGGAATACAAAATGGTACGGCCATTTGGAAACCAGTTTGGCAGTTTTCTTAAAAAGCTAAATATAGACTTACCATATAATCCAGCAGTCATGCTCCTAGGTATTTACCTAAATGAATTGAAAGCTTACGTCTAAACAAAAACGTGCACGTAAATGTTTGTAGCAGCTTTACTCATTGCCAGAAATTCAAAGCAACCAAGATGTCTTTCAATAAGTGAATGGATAAAGAAACTGTGGTACATCCATGCAATGGAATATCATTCAATGATACAGGAAATAAGCTATCCAGCCCCAAAAGGCAGGGAGGGCCCTTAAATGCATAAAAGAAGCCAGTCTGAAAAGGCTACATACTGTATGATTCCAACTGTCTGACAAAAGGCAAAACTAGACAGTAGAAAGATCAGTTGTTGCCAGGGTTTCAGAGTGAGAAGAGGAGGAATAATGAACAGATGGAGCCCAGGGGATATTTAGGGCAGTAAAACTAGTCTGTATGACACTGTGATGGTGCATACATGACATTATGCTTTTATGAAAACCCATGAACTGTGCAACACAAGGAGCAAACCCTAATGTAAACTGAGTTTTATTTAATAATAATGTATCAATATTGATTCGATTGTAACAAATGTATCACTCTAAAAGATGTTAATAATAGATGGGGGAGAATGGGTATATAGGTACCCTGTACTTTGTGCTGAGTATTTCTTATACCTAAAACTGTCCTTAAAAACAAGTCTCTGATTTTAAAAAATGGAAAAAATGACTTTCCAGGATCTCACTGCTAATAATTTAGCTTTTGCTTTTTTCGTTTTTTGTCTCCCTGAACTAGGTAGAATTCTGAGTCTGTCAGATGCTTAACTTTCTGTCCTTAGGTAACTTTATGTAATTATAAAACAAAATTTCTGTGCTAAATAAACCATGAAAAAAGCCTGTAAAGATACTCCTTGGTCTACCCAGACTGGAAGGAAATATGCCAAAATATTAATGTTAATGGAAGAATGGTTGCAAATGATTTCTACTTTCATCTTTGTTTTTCTGTATTTTCCAACTGTTTTCTGTAAAATAAATATCTGTTTGCACTAAAACAGCTTTTTGTATCCTACTGCAGCTTAATTGTATTCAGTTAACATGTTTTAAGAGATATTTAGATAGAAGTAATTAAGACCTAGACCTTAAGGATCTCTCTGGTTAACTATAAGTAAATGAGAGACGGCATCAACACAGTGCTTCATGTAAATGATCTGATTGGTTACTGACAGCCTCATCAATTGCAGTTTACAAAGAGATCGATTTTTAAATTCTATTTATTAGATACTTGTTTGTTTTCTTATTTGCTTCCTTATTCATTTACATTTTTGTTATTTACTTAATTACCTGCTCTTTTAAAAGAGAATTCTAATTAGGTCTCATTTTTATTCCTGAAATTTGTGCCAATTGCAGGATGTATCTTGGGAGAGATGAATTATTTTTTGAAAAGAGAATTACTATTTGAATATGGCTTCACTGATTCCTTGGTACAGTAATTGGTTATAAAATTTGGCTCATGGTTTTCAGCTAGTTTGGTCTTGAGAGAAACAGAAACTTGTTGCTTAATTAAAGACTCTAGATGACTATGGAATGCCTCTGGGCTGTTAATTCCACTTGATTATATATGTTATACCCCACAGGAAAGCAATTTTAAATTCAACTTTTACCAGATTATGCCATCTTTATGGAGCCACTCTATCGTTGAATTATATCCACACTGTCCAGGATGCTTTTAATGAATGGTGTTTATTCAAGTGGAAGTCTTAGCTAAATGAGTAAGGACTTGGAGACTTTGGGCAATCTGAGAAGAAATTTAAAAATAACTTGCCTGGCCAGCCCCATGGCTGAGTGGTTAAGTTCATGCACTCCGCTTCAGCGGCCCAGGGTTTCGCCGATTTGGATTCTGGGCGCAGACACGGCACGGCTCATCAGGCCATGCTGAGGTAGCGTCTCATATAGTACAACCAGAGGGACTCACAACTAGTATATACAACTATGTACTGGGGGCTTTGGGAAGGAAAAAGAAAAAAAGATTGGCAAAAGTTGTTAGCTCGGTGCCAGTCTTTAAAAAAAAAAAAAAAGTATGCTTTAAAAGAAAAAAATCACTGGCTTTCCTCTGCTTATGCCACTACAGTCATGCGCCATGTAACATTTTGGTCAACAACAGGCTGCATATATGATGGTGGTCCCATAAGGTTAATACCTTGTAGCCTAGATGTGTAGTAGGCTATGCCATCTGGGTTTGTCTAAGTACACTCTACGGTGTTTACGCAGAGACAAAATCACCTGATGACGCATTGCTCAGAACAATCCCCGTTGTTATGTGACACATAACTGTGTATAAACTAAGGCTACCGGGGGAGGAATAGCTCCTTCCTCCGTAGGGTAGGATATTTGGGATTATAATTTTGGTTTTCTTTTTAAGTAAAGCCTATTATTAGGTTGGCTTCTTTTTCAGGGGAATCCAGCAAACTCTTTTCTTTGACTGCAGTTCAGATGATGCTATAAAATTACCATATGAGGAAAAATTGTCAATTTCAAATGTATAAAATGGTCTATCTCAATGAAAATGTATCCTTTTAAGAAAACCTATTCTTGAAAATCTAGTTTTATACCAAAAATGGAAGATAAATGGAGGCATGCTTTATAAAAGATTTTTAATTTGATTCATGCAAATAGAGTGGTCTTATTACATTTAAAATATGATTTAAGTTGTCCAAAATGTCATTTTCAGAAAGCATACCTTTTAAGGAAAGTACTCCTTACATAAAACAAAGGTTATATCTGTGTGCTACAAACAACACCAAAAATTTTCTTTCTATGTAACCACATAGGAAGTTGTTCCTTAGTGACCATTTCAACCTTACTTATTCAGGAACGTTGTCTTGGAATACAAAATATAAGGAATTTGTTTTCTAACTAAAGTCTAGTAGTTAGGCTAATTTATTAGCTAGTGAACTTCAGCTCTGACGTCTGGTTGAGAACAGATACAAAGAAACACTATTCTATCTTCAGATCTTACAGAAAGCAGATAATGGTCATAATGAAGTATATCTGGCTGATTTTCTGATGATTTGTGTGAAATGCTTAGCTTTGTATTTTTACAGTTCTCTTTAGACAGATGGAAATATATTTTCCACAGAATAGTTTTTCTCTTTTTTTTTTAAACACTGCTTCACGATTGTATACTCCTTAATGTTTGTACCTTTATATTCAGCCTAACTTGGAATTGGGTTTTTGTTGTTGTTTGGTACAATGGTCAACACTTTGGTTTTTAAATTTTTAGCTTTTTATTTGAGTTTATTGTAGATTCACAAGCATTTCACCCACTGGTAACATCTTATAAAATTATAACATTATATCACAACCAAGATAATGACATTGATATTCTTGTCAGAGCTTATTGATCACCACAAGGATCCCTTGTGTTGCCCTTCTGTAGCTACACCCACTTATCTCCCACCTCCGACCCCCCTCATTAACCTCTGGCAACCGATAATCTGTTCTCCATTTCTATAATTTTGTCATTTCAAGAATGTTGCCTGTACATGGAATTATACAGTATGTAACCTTTAAAGATTGATTTTTTTTCACTCGATGTAATTCTCTGGAGATTCATCCAGGTTGTTGCATGTATCACTAGCTTGTTTCTTTTTATTGTTGAGTAGTGTTCCATAGTATGAATATATCACAATTTGTTTAACCATTCACCCATTGAAGGACATCTAGGCTATTTCCAGCTTTTGGCTATTATGTATAAAGTTGCTGTAAACATTTTGTATAAACATAATGTTTTATTTCTCTAGGATAAATGCCCAGGAGTGTAATTGCTGGATCATATGGTAGTTCTATTTTTTTTTTTTTTTTTTTTTTTTTTGAGGAACCTCCATACTCTTTTCCAGAGTGGCTGCACCAATTTACATTCTCACCAACAGTGCACAAAGCTTCCCTTTTCTTCACATCCTCACCAACACTTGTTATTTCTAGTCTTTTTGATAATAGCCATTCTAACAGGTATAAGGTGGTATCTCATTGTGGTTTTAATTTGCATTTCCCTGATATTAATGATGTAGAGCATCTTTTCATGTACCTGTTGGCCTTCTGTATGTCTTCTTTAGAAAAATACCTACTCTGATCTTCTGCCCTTTTTTTTTGGCTTGAGGAAGATTGGCCCTGAGCCAAGATCTGTGCCAGTCTTCCTCCATTTTGTATGTGGGTTGCTGCTACAGCATGGCTTGATGAGGGGTGTAGGTCCACACCTGGGATCTGAACCCACAAACCCAGGCTGTCGAAGCAGAGCATGCTGAACTTAACGCCTACACCACCGGGCCAGCCCCTACTGCCCATTTTTTAATCGAATTGTTTTTTTGTTTTCTTCTTTTGGTGAAGAAGAAATGGCCCTGAGCTAACATCTGTTGCCAATCTTCCTGTTTTTGCTTGAGGAAGATTGTCCCAGAGCTAACATCTGTGGCAGTCTTCCTCTGTTTTGTATGTCAGATGCCACCACAGCATGGCTTGATGAGCGGTGTGTAGGTCCATCCCCGGAATCTGAACCTGTGAATCCTGGACTGCTGAAGCAGGGCGTGCGAACTTAACCACTATGCCAACAGGGGCCCACCCCTGAATTGTTTGGTTTTTTGCTATTGAGTTATTTAAGTTTTTTATGTATTTTGGGTATTATCCCCTTATAAAATATATGATTTGCAGATATTTTCTCCCATTCAATAGGTTTCCTTTTCATTTTGATGATGGTTTCCTTTGCTGTGCAGAAGGTTTTAGTTTGTCGTAGTCCCACTTGTTTATTTTGTTTTTGTTGCTTTTGCTTTTGATGTCAAATTCAAAAAAATCATCACTAAGACCTATGCCAGGTTGCTTAGCACCTTACCACCCATGTTTTCTTCTAGTCTTATGGTTTCAGGTCTTATGTTCAAGTCTTTAATCCATTTTGAGTTAATTTTTGGGTATGGTGTAAAATGGTGACCCAGTTTCATTCTTTTGCATGTGGCTGTCCAATTTCCCCAACATCATTTAGTAAAGAGATTGTCTTTTCCCCATTGTATATTCTTGGCTCCTTTGTCACAAAATAATTGGCCATGTATGCATGGATTTATTTCTGGGCTCTCTATTCTGTTCAGTGGATCTTTGTGTCTGTTTTTATGCAGTACTATACTGTTTTAATTAATCTAGCTTTGTAATACAGTTTGAAATCAGGAAGCATGATGTCTCCAGCTTTGTTCTTCTTTCTAAAGATTGCTTTAGCTATGCAGGGTCTTTTTATGGCTCCATACAGATTTTAGGATTATTTGTTCTATTTCTTTGAAAACTGCCATTAGAATTTTGATAGAGATTGCGTTGAATCTGTATATTGCTTTGGGTAGTATGGACATTTTAACAATATTCTTCCAATCCATGAACATGGAATGTCTTTCCATTTATTTGTGTCTTCAATTTTTTACATTAATGTCTTGTAGTTTTCAATATACAAATCTTCCACTTTCTTGGTTAAATTTATTCCTAGGTATTTTATTCTTTTTGATGCAATTGCAAATGGGATTGTTTTCTTAATTTCTCTTTCTGACAGTTCATTATTAGTGTATAGAAATGAAACAGATTTTTGTGTATTGATTTTGTATCCTGCAACATTGCTAAATTCCTTTATTAGTTCTAATAGTTTTTTGATGGATTCTCTAGGGTTTTCTATATGTAATATCATGTCATCTGCAAATAGTGATGGTTTTACTTCTTTTGACTTTGGATGCCTTTTATTTCTTTTTCTTGCCTTATTGCTCTGGCTAGGACTTCCAATACTGTGTTGAATTAAAGTGGCAAGAATGGGCATCCTTGTCTTGTTCCTGATCTTAGAGGAAAAGCTTTTAGCTTTTCACCTTTGATGATTATGTTAGCTGTGCATTTGTCATATATGGCCTTTATTATATTCAGGTACATTCCCTCTCTACCTGCTTTGTTGAGAGTTTTTATCATAAATGGATGTTGGATTTTTATCAAATGTCGTTTCTGCATCTATTGAGATGGTCATATGATTTTTATTCCTCATTTTGTTAATGTGGTGTATCACATTGACTGATTTGCGGATGTTGAACCATCTTTGCATCCCTGGAATAAATCCCACTTGATCATGTGTATGATCCTTTTAATATATTGTTGAATTCAGTTTGCTAATACTTTGTTGAGGGTTTTTGCATATATGCTCATCAGGAATATTGACCTGTAATTTTCTTTTCTCGTGGCATCCTTATGGTATTTAGAACAGTACATGTCTCATAATAAACTCTCCATAAGTATTTTTAGCAAATATGTCATCATTTTTAACAAATTAGCAAATTAATAGTCTACTCTTCACTTAATTTAGTAGTTTATTTAATTGATTTTATCTTCATTAAGGCTGTTAATACAAAACTAGTTTGTTGAGCTTGGCAATAGAATTATTTATTTTCATATTATACTGCCTGGATTTTTAAATATCTCATTTATATGCCCTTTGATGTACTAAAAGGCCTTGATGAGGACAGTCAACCAAACCATTGCATTGAACAAGGAGGTATTAACCCAAGTCTAGTTAACCACTCCCTCTTTTGTGACTTTGTGATCACTCTACCAAGATACCCGTAGGCCTATATATTGTCTATCTTTGTAAGATCTATGGAGGTTGATGCCTTGTCTTTGTAACCCCTGTCTGATCTGACCCAGTACACTCCAGGGGCACTTCCGTACACATTTGTTAACAAAATAAATACATGTTTTGTAATTAAGAGATTTTATCAGAACAGTGGGTTTATCTGGAAATTTATATCAACTTTATGCTTAGATTTAGAATTAGTCCATAGTTATTGAGAAACTACTGTAATGATAGCAAAAAATAGTGCTTATCATGTACTAGGTCCTGTTCTAATCATACATATATGTAAACTTCTTAAATCCTCTTAACAAGTAGGTTTTTTTTTTATCATTGCCATTTTACAGATGAGAAAACTGAGGCACAGAGTAACTTGCCTAAGGTCAGATAGTTACTAAGTGGTAGAGCCAGCATTCAAAAGCCACACAGTCTAGCTTTTAGTCCCTCCACTATCTTTGTAATTTTTGAAATTCTTAATCACATGTTTATATATGATATTTATGACATTTTTAAAGCTCATCTTTGGCCCTAGTCCATGCAATATTTAGATTTTCTGGTCCACCACTTTATAATGAAACTTCAACTTATTAGTTTGTACAGTGAACTTAGAAATTCTTTTGGAAAGAAGTAGTTGGAAAAAATATGCAAGTATTTGAGTGCCTACTGTATTCCTTACACTGTGCCAAATGGATACAGATATACAGATATCAAGGAGTTCCTTCTTTCTGCTGTAAAGTTACCCCTTTACCAAACTTAGCTTACCTATTAATTCCTCCCTAAAATTGTTTTTTCATTTGTGTCTTTCTTTCCAATGTGTGATGCATGAAGGCAGATGTTTTACAGATCAAAGGTGCATTTGCTGTCTTTATTCAGATTCTTGAATTCTAATGTTTGGTAAGCTGAGACTTGGTTTTCTTTCCAAAAAAACTGTTTCCCAAAAAAGGAAGGAACTTTAAGGTGTAAATAATTACTACTTGTAGGCATCAGAACTATTCATGAATTGCTTAACGATGGGGATACATTTTGAGAAATGTATCACTAGGTGATTTTGTCATTGTGTAACATCACAGAGTGTATTTAAACAAACCTAGATGGTATAGCCTACTGCACACGTAGGCTGTATGGTACTAATCTTATGGGACCACCTTTGTTTATATAGTCCGTTGTTGACTGAAATATCGTGTGGCACATGATTGTGTATTTGCCTATCCTGTCTCAACAAGTTGGTTGTAATTCTTAAGTTTTGAATAGACAGTGGTGACATTGTTCAGCTATCTAGATTAAAGAAGTTTCATTTCTTTATGCTGTCATTAAAACTGTTCTGACTTGGGGGCTGGCCCCATGGCCGAGTGGTTAAATTCTCGCCCTCTGTTTCAGCGGCCCAGGGTTTTGCTGGTTTGGATCCAGGGCATGGACATGGTACCAGTCATCAAGCCGTGCTGAGGCAGTGTCCCACATGCCACAACTAGAAGGACCCACAACTAAAAATACACAACTATGTACCGGGGGGCTTTGGGAGAAAAAGGAAAAATAAAAAAATCTTAAAAAAACTGTTCTGACTTTAATTCTTAAGTATCTCTGTGGAAGAAATAGATTTCAGCCAGCAAATACAAGTAGGAGGAAAATTACATGTATGGATAAATTAAGTTTATTTCAGAGTCCAGAATTTTGTCCAGATGCTTTCAAAAGTCTGGGTATTCTGTTTACATAATGGCTGAAAAGTTAACCTATCTATAAAGTGTAGAAAAATTAAGTACAAGTTTTAAATGTGCTTTAATAATTCCAGAATTTGAATTTTCTTTTATTTGCAGCTCAGATCGTCTGATAGAAGAGACAATAAGGTAAGGGAAAACTCTTGTCCTACTTTCTTGTGTTTTTTGTTTACACATAAATGAACAGATCAGGTTAACCCCGTAACTAGAGTTAAAGTCTATTCATCTTCTTTAAGGATGGGAATTTCACTAGATGGTAATGTATTTTTACTGTATCCTTCCCTTATAAGAGACATTTGAAGCCCAAAACATTTGTTTTCAGAATTACTAGAATTAGCTTTTTTTAACCTAGGTTAATTTTTCTGATTAATTCATACTCGATATTTTCAGCCTCAATCTTTTCATTCTCACTTTTTAATGGAAAACAATCTTAAACATATGATTTGGTAAATGTCTTATTTATACCATTTATATAGACTTGGTTTCTGTTCCAGCAGCTGTAGACAATCTACTGCAGTAATATTTAGTATTATCTGTAATAACATTGAAGTAGTTTCCTGCTTAAGGTAAGGGACATTTATTTGTTGGTTTGAACTGCTTAATTTTCTAGGATTGGTGAATTTTTAAATACCTATCTTATGACAGTAAGAAAGGAAGTTAACTAGATATGATTGCTATGATACAGAGTTCAGCAGTGTCTAAAGCATTGTTTTTCAGGAAAGGTAGGACGAAGTACATAGAAAGAAACACTTGTATTGTTATGGTAGGCTGGCTGTCGTGCTCGAGTGCTTTCCATGCTTTATTCTATTTAATCTGCAATAACCCGTGAGGTAGACACTGATCATTAGACACCATCTCCAAAACAAAAAAGAAATCTTAAGGTTAGTAATTTGCTTGTTGTCACATGACTGATAAATAGTATGGAGGATTCAAATCCTCAAATCTAAGTCTGTAACTCTGGAACCAGAGCTCTGTCTAAACCACTTCTGTGTTTACCACCTTGTGGAAAGAGTACAAGCTTTGGAGTGTGATTTGGTTGGAAACTTGGCTGTGCTACTTATTAGATCTCTGTTCTTGGATGAATTACTTGGGGCCTTTATTTTCTTATGTGTTTAAAAACATGAAATTGGTGATAATACCTACCCTAAAAGATTGTTGCGAAGACTAAAGATAATATGAGTAAAACACCTAGCACAATGCCTGACTGATAGTAGGTAATCTGTAAATGGTAGCTCTATTGTTAATACAGATTTTTTTTTTTACTTTTTATTTTGATATTTCAGGTTTTAGAACAGTTCCAATAGTACAGAGAATTCCCATATACCCTTTACCTAGATTCCCCATTTTGCCACATTTGCTTTGTTACCTTTTTCTGAACAACTTCAAAATAAGTTGTAAGCATGATACCTCTTTACCCCTAAATATTTCAGTGTTCATATTTTAAATATTTATTTATATTGATATGGACTCATGAATTCTAATCTTAATTTTATAATATGTTTCTATCATTATTTAATAATAATAAATTGTAATCTTTTATAATAATATGCAGTTATCATGTCTTGGAATTTTGTTTAAATTGCATGCACTGGGCATTCTGACTGAACAGTGTTCACAGAATTGTCTAATTGTCAACTGAAATATCTGCCTTGTGACTCCTTCCCTTTCATCAGCACATGAAGTAAGATCACATTTTGCCAGGAATTTGTGTGTGTGTGTGTGAGGAAGATTGGCCCTGGGCTAACATCTGTTGCCAATCTTCCTCTATTTTATGTGGGATGCCGCCGCAGTGTGGTTTGACAAGTGGTTGCCAGGTCCACGCCTGGGATCCGAACCTGCAAACCCTGGGCCACTGAAGCAGAGCTTGTGAACTTAACCACTATGCCACCAGGCAGGCCCTGAGAATTCTTTGCTTGAAGTCTCCTTAATAGCCCTTTTTTTCCTTCCTTTTATTTCCTCCTCTTTCTGCCTGATCTTCTAGGGCCAGGCTGTCTTAATTAAGCTTCTCAATTCAAAGCTGGCCTATTTAAGGGCTGGTAATATCAGTATAAAAGTTTAGAGTACCTCCTAGAATAGAAACATTTGAAAACCATTGAATCACTGCTACTATTATTTTGCTAGTTAAAAAGCAAAAAACATGCAATTGGAATTTTATTTCACTGTTTCCCTTTATTTCAAAATGTGATAGGTAGCACAACTGAAATTTCATTGACTGTAAAGCTAGTTATGATTACTTATGGATAATATAAAAGTTGTGTCAAATAATTATTTTTACATGTTCCATATGTAAAAATTTACCTTTTCCTTTTGGAGATACATTTTGAAAATACGTGCACAACTGAATATAGACTTGGCATCAATTTATTGAAAAGAGATGAATTTTTAATATTTATAAATTTATTCTGAAGCTTTAAATGTATAACTAGTATTGTGTGTTGTTGAAAAAATAAATGTCTGAGTTTACTACGTAGAATAGGTAAGAAAGTTCCAGTAAGCAGGCACATCAATGATTTATCATTTTAAAAGCATTATATATTATTTGGAGCATATGTTTTGCCTCTGAGTATTTGACCCTTGAAATAACAACCACCTAGATTTCACTCAGCTTGACGACAGATGATGCAATGAGATGGAAAAGTATGTCTAGATATACTTTGTGTGGTACTGGAAATCATGCATATTCAACAAGATAATAACATAATGTATGATGATAATATCTATTCTCCAAGGAATACAAAGTGCTTTGCAGAAATTATTTTTTAATCTTCTTTGTCTGCTTCTGAGTTAAAGTGCACAGGAGATGGTAATAGTCCCAGTTTAAAAAACAGAGGCATCTATGATTCAAAGATTGACCTCAGATGCCTTGGCATAGGTTTAAATTCTGTTACTTTATACAAGACTATAATACCTATTTTTAAATACCTTGTAAATTTATTTTAAAACAAACACTTTTTACATATATTCTATCATAGACATTTAGTTAAACTCAAAAATTACACGAATAAGAACTAACAATGCAGGGCCGGCTGCAAGGCTGAGTGGTTAAGTTCGTGCGCTCCGCTTCGGCAGCCCAGGGTTTCACCAGTTTGGATCCTGGGTGCAGGTATGGCACCACTCATCAAGCCATGCTGAGACGGCATCCCACATAGCACAACCAGAAGCACTCACAACTAGAATGTACAACTATGTACTGGGGGACTTTGGGGAGAAGAAGAAAAAGAAGGTTGGCAACAGTTGTTAGCTCAGGTGCCAATCTTTAAAAAAAAAAAAACTAATGATGCAATGGATGTTGTTAGCTTGACTCTTCTTGTGCTCTTTTTGTTTTTTGGATCTAAAATTCAAGGTAAAGTTGACATTGCCTGCCTCCTCCTGCTGTAATCTTGATGGTTGTTCTCTAGACCTGCTACACTGCTCTGGTCCTGGGATGTCCTTTCACTATCATCTAAAATGATCTCCTTCATTGGATCACCTATTTCTTAGATTTAGTGTCTTCCAGTTTCTTAGTTTATTCCCTCCTTATGCTGGACCACACCCTTTAGTAGCTTCCTGAGAAAGAATAGGAGGTAAATTTCTTGGACTTTTCACATCTAAAAAGTCTTTATTATACTCATATTCTTGATTCATTGTTGAGCTAAGATATAGAATTCTAGGTTAGAAATAATTTTGAAATTTTTGAAGACATTTCCAGGATTGCTTTTTAAGTCCAATGCTAATTAAAATTTCTGATCCTTTGTATATGATAAGCTTTTTATCTCTGGAAGCTTTTAGCATCAGCCCTTTTTCCCTATGTTTTTGGTTGGTTGTTTTTAACCTCCCCATGATGAGCTTAGCATACATTTTCTCCAGTCCATTGTGCTGGGCAATCTAGAAACTTGTCTTCAGTTCTGGGAAATTTTTTAATGTTATTTATCACTTTGTTCCCTCCTTCTTCTCTCTGTTTTTGTTTTTTGTTTTTAATTTAAAAGGTCAGTTGGGCCTTCTGATCCTTTAATACCTTTTCTCTGTTTTCCGTTTATCTTTTTTTCTACTTTCGGGGAGGTTTTCTCAATTTGTCCTTTCAACTCTTGTATTACATTTTTATTTCCACTCTTCTTTTTTAAATTTACATAAGCTCTTTCCTAAGGGATGGATACACACTCACACACACATGAATTTATTTATATGTTTCATGGATGTGATATCTTCTTTTCTCTCTTTGAAGACATTAAATATTTGATTTTAGAGTTCCTTAAGCTTCTGTTATTGTCTCTGTTTTTCCTCAGAGGCACTTTTCTGTGGGCTGGTTGGTTAGTTTGGATCTCTGCCTTTTATGTTAGAGGCTGCAATCAACATCTGGTGATTTTTGGCTCTTTGTTCATGTTTAAGGCTGAGGCTCCCAAACCCAGTGATTGGACGCTCATTCTGCATGCATGGGTAGGCGGACTTGCTGGGTGCAGACCTCACAATGGGTGATCAGGAAGGGACCTGGCTGTTTTGTTGGGAACTTCAAAGTGTCGGTATCTCTAAGGCCTCTTCTCTTAGTTTAGGTCTTTTCTGAGTTGGGGACAATCACCTGCCTGCATGGTTTGGGGAAGATAATTTAGGGATCTGGCAACTCCTTGTACAAATCTCTACAAATTTTCATTTTTAGCCCTATTCCGTAGTTCTGCCTCCAGAGATACCTGATCCATTCAATTCTTGAGCTTTTCTAGGATCTGGGGAAAACTTTTATAAATCATTACATGACTCATAGTGGTTCTGAGGTGAATAACAGTAGTAGATTTAGTTTTGTTGATATTATTAACATTTCTTAATCACTAGGTGGAATTCCTCTAATTTTTTTCAATTTTCTTTATTAGATATTTATTACAAAAGTACAGTGTTCTTATTGTAACACTTTAAATAATTCTAAAATGTATAAAGCAAAAGTTCACCTCCTGGTTGGCGTCCCCCCATTCCTACCCCTGAAGTAACTTGTACTGACTGACGATTGTGTATTTTTCTGATACCTTTTTCAGTGTTATAAAAACATGCACAAAGATGTTTTGCTTATTTCTTAAAATAAAAAAGGACTCTTACTCTACACATTCTGTAGCTTGCTTTAATCATTCAGTATATCGTAAACATCCTTCCATGTTAATAGAAATAATACCAACCCATTCTTTTTTTTGGCTGAGGAAGATTCATCCTGAGCTAACATCCATTGCCAACCTTCCTCTTTTTGCTTGGGGAAGATTCGCTCTGAGCTAACATCTGTTCCAGTCTTTCCTCTATTTTGTATGTGGGTCACTCCCACAGCATGGCCACTGATGAGTGGTGTAGGTCTCACCCAGGAACCAAACCCTGGGCTGCTGAAGCAGAATGTACTAAGCTTAATGACTGGCCACAGGGCCAGCCCCCCAACTCATTATTTTTAATAACCAAGTGTTATTTCATAGTGTGGTTATACCATAATCTGGTAAACCATTCCAGTGTTGTTTCCAGTTTGGGGGGTGGGTGTTTTTTTGCTTGTTTGTCTTTTACTGTTCCAAACAGTGCTTC
Source organism: Equus quagga (assembly GCF_021613505.1). Lineage (NCBI taxonomy): Eukaryota > Metazoa > Chordata > Mammalia > Perissodactyla > Equidae > Equus > Equus quagga. The sequence goes on along the minus strand of NC_060277.1, from coordinate 72,814,469 downwards.
AATATATATCCTTTTATGTATCTCCTTACACACTTTGTTTCTTCTTTGCCTTTTCAAATCTTAAAATTTCAGTTTTGATTCATTTGTCATTTGCTTAGAGTACTCCCTCTAGTGTTTTCCTCCAATGGGATACCTGGTGTTGCCTGTCCAAAAGTGTGTCAATCTGGGGCTGGCCCCGTGGCCGAGTGGTTAAGTTCGCGCACTCCGTATCAGGCGGCCCAGTGTTTCGTTAGTTCGAATCCTGGGCGCGGACATGGCACTGCTCATCAGACCACGCTGAGGCAGCGTCCCACATGCCACAACTAGAAGAACCCACAAGGAAGAATACACAACTGTGTACCGGGGGGCTTTGGGGAGAAAAAGGAAAAAATAAAATCTTTAAAAAACAAAAAAACAAAAAAAACAAAAGTGTGTCAATCAGCAACCAGATAGGTCAGGCTCTGTTAGAGACCTTTAAGCAGTGGCATACCAATGGTAGTGGATGGCCCAGCAGCTTTTTCCCTTCGGGGCTGGGCATCACACCAGCTGGTAGATTGTCGGCTCTCTGCTTGTAGGTTTCTCTGTGCGTAGCAGTTCTTTCCCAGCTGCAGGGACTAGGAGCAGTTCAGCCCATCACTGCAGCCCCTGTACATTCAGATCCATATCTTCCACTGTCTAGGCTCCTCGGGCTGCACTGAAACCTAGGTCTTTGCCCCAGGTGTGAAGAAAAATCTAGTCTCTGCTGTTAGTTCCCAGGTTCTTCCCTTGCTTGAGAGAGTATAGTCCTCCGCTTGGCTTTCTCCCCTGGAGATCTCAAAAGAACTTGGGCCCTCAGATGGGCCCTCCCCCGCATGTCTGCCTTTGTTCTTGTGTTCCTCCATGGAGGAAATTGGGCCAGAGATGAAGTCAGGAATTTGTACTCTTACCACCATCTTCTAAGATTTTCTTCATCTCTGTTGCTTTTTTTTTTTTAATGTTTCACATATTTTCAGAATTACTCAAGAACATTCTGTTTCCTATTGCTTTTTATAATGTCAATATCTAAAGCACTCCCCTGTGTGTTACATATCAAAATGGATACTGTGGCTGGCCCCAGGGCATAGTGGTTAAGTTCAGCCTGCTCCACTTAGGCAGCCTGGGTTTGCAGGTTTGGAACCCCGGGCACGGACCTACACCACTTGTCTGCCATCCTGTGGTGGTGACCCACCTACAAATTAGAGGAAGATTGCTAATCTTCCTCAAGCAAAAAAAAAGAGGAAGATTGGCAACAGATGTTAGCTCAGCGTGAATCTTCCTTGGGGGGGGGGGGGGGTGTGGATACAGACCCTGCCCTCTAGGATTCTAATCTCCAGGTAGATAAGACTATTGAAAGTTAATCTTGACAGTGATAGCAAAAAGATATTAACTGAGGTTCTTTTAAACAGGATATCAGAGTAGTCACATGGAAGAGGCTATACTCTACAAAATAACAGTCTTTGTAAGAGAAGGGACTTTTTCACTTCTCTCTCAGTCGTTTAATGAATCTGTGACCTTTGTCACCTGGCTTGGAAACCCAGCATAATGTGACATGTGTGTCCTACATCTGCCTACTTGATTCTCAAGTAGAATTTTGGAACATAATCTTTTCATAAATTCAGGGCTGGTTGTATATGAATATTTTGTGATATGTTACACTTCTGGTTCTGTTTTTATGATTGTAATTCCCTACTTCTCCCTCAATATTTTTTTCTGATTGAGTGTTTTCGTAGCTGGCCCCTTTCAAAACCATTTTAAGAAGCTTTTGTATATGTGATTTGTCTGTTATTTCATTTGTTACTTTGAAAAAAGCCATAGGAAATGGCCTACTGCCTTGTCCAAAAAGCCATCAGAGGATAGCAGTGGGGATGGAGTGGTCATTCAGAAAAATCACAGTGGAAGGTGGCTTGGAAGTGATTTCTTTCTTTTTTCTTCATTTTCCTGCCCACTGCTTTTCAAGATGATGTTGCTCACTTTAGTTCTCTGTTCGCTTTTAAGGATATGATGGATCTATGCAGGATGATCTTAAATGCCAATTTCACTGTCTTCTCTCCCCCTCCCACTTGCAGCATTGCTATGGCAACAAAAGAAAATATGACCTCACAGAGAGGAATGTTGAAGTCGATTCAGAGTAAAATGAACACTTTGGCCAGTATCCTTTTTGAAAGTTTGAAATCTGTGATTTTGGGGGGGGGGAAATCTGTGTGTTTTGTTTTGGCAGGTTGCCATTGTCAGTCGCAGTAGAGGCCGTCAGTCGTTGCAGAATATGAATATGTCCTGTACTCCCACTTTATGGAAGTTCATATTGTTTAGTACCATTTCTAAAAGATTGCACACTGGAGGTTTGATGTTAATAGATTTAGAAAAAAATTACAAGTGTGAATTTTCAAATTATTCACAAACTTGTTTTATATTTTAAAAGCTCTTGAATCCATGTTAGAACTCCACAGTATACCTGATCCTTACCTAAGCATCATAAATTGTATGCTTTTTCTTTTTTCTTTTCCCAGTTTGGAGAATAAATCAGCGACAGATGCTGAGAAGGGGAAGGAGGGAGACAGCCGGATACTAGATGAGTTGTGACTGCTGACAGAGTCTCTTCATTGTGACTCGTTATTCGCAGGCTGAATGCTGGCATAGATGCGCCCGCTTGTTTGTCGTGACCTCTACCTTTTTAATTCTTCAGTTTCACAATTTAAATTAGTATTACTAAAGACTTCTGAGAAACCCAGTGGGTAAACAAAGCCTGCTACTCTGAAATGTTTTGTTTACTTTCTGAGAAGTCAAGCCTTTTAGGGGAGAAAAGTTTCCTTCCCCAGTTACTAAGGGAGGACAGACCTGTAATTTTCAAAAGTTGAATATCTTCTGGACCTAGATAATTTAAGGTCACTTTTAGTTTGATACCTTTTTTGCCTGAGGAAAACAGTATCCTGAAGTCTGTTGATATTTTCCAGTTTTTTGTGAATTTTGTTCTTGCCTTGTCACCCTAAATATAAAACCACATATCCAAAATCATATTTTATATAGGACTATATAGTTTAAAGAGTATTGTTATATATATTATCTCATTTTATCATTACCACAAATTACAATCATTCCAAAAGAATGTGTATTAAAAAATAAAATGAGTGTGATGGGGCTGGCCCCGTGGCCGAGTGGTTAAGTTCACGCGCTCCACTGCAGGTGGCCCAGTGTTTCATTAGTTCGAATCCTGGGCGCGGACATGGCACTGCTCATCAGACCACGCTGAGGCAGCGTCCCACATGCCACAACTAGAAGGATCCACAACGAAGAATATACAACTATGTACTGGGGGGCTTTGGGGAGAAAAAGGAAAAAATAAAATCTTTAAAAAAAATAAATAAAATAAAATAAAATGGATGTGAGTTAGTCAGGACTCCATAGAGAGTAACAGAAACCAAATTCAGACTGACTTAGGGGAAAAAGGAGAGAATTAATTTGTTCATGTATCTGTAAAATTTCAGGGGTAGAATTTAGCTTAAGGCATGGCTGGATTCAGGGGCGCAGATTTTATTATCAAGAATCTGCCTTTCCTCTGTCCCCCCCACCTACTCCATCTCTTATTTCTGCCTTCCTTTGTGTTGGTCTCATTCTCAGGCAGGTTTTCTCCTCATGGTGATAGAGATGGCTACAGGAGTCACCTCCTACCAGTTCAAAAATCCCCGTGGAAAAGGGGGTCTTTTCTGACAGCTGTGGCAAATGTCCCAATGGGACTGTGGTTGCCCCATGTTGAGTCACTGCCTTTTCCTAACACAGTCACTGGCCAAGGGGAGGGGATATTCTTCCTGGCCAATCTGAGTTTGTATGTACACTGATGGAGAGGACAAGGTCCGCCCCACCCTGTTTCATGGCGTGAACTAGATTATTATAGGGGGAGAGTGGAGGGTTCCCTACAGGTAGACTAGACAGAAGAATGTCCACTGTACACCGGGTTTCCTGTTGCCAAAAGGTTGTGTACTTTCTCTAAGGGAATTGTTGGTGCTGCTTTTACTGAGTGAGAAAAGATGAAGTGAGCATTTGCTCTATATGAGATTTATAGCTTGTAAAAGTTTTGCCCATTGCTTCATGCTTCCTGCTCTTCCACATTTTAAAAATTGTTTCTGCAAATTGTTATTTTTTCTTTTAATTAATTCAGAAAACACATTAATTCCTACAGAGTATAAAGCTCTGCTCTAGATGCACAAGGAAATTCAAGATTAGAAGAAAGCATGGCCCTAATCACAAAGATGTAGAGTGTACACGTGCACACCTGAGTGTAGCCCCGCTGAGAGCCCTTTCGCCACAAGGACATGCAGGGAGGACCCACAGGACTCAGGGTTGCTGCAGCTCTCTAGAGTCCGAGGTGGTTTTCCTGACCTTGATATAGTACCTCTGTTAGCGAAGAGGATGCACTTGCAGGTGTATAGTCAGAAATCATTGCTAGAAATGCAAAACAGTATAGGGTGCACAAGCACGTGCTTTGGTCTACAACATACAGACAAGTAAGAATACGAAGATATTTTGAAATACTAAGTCAAATACAGTTGTGACTGCTGTAAAACTCCTAAAATTGAAAATTTTCTCTTTCCTTTTTTGTTCCTCAAATAGGACAGCTAGAGCAATTTAACCCATGTTCCTACCATATCCTTCCTACCATATCCTTCCTACTGTTGCGAAGTAAATTTAAAAATTTAAATAATTAACCAGTGCCTAATTATACAGAGCCTAGAGTTGGTTCCCATCAATTCCTTATCACCCTGTGGGGAGAGGATCAAGTACTCTTCAAAATCCTTCTCCTGAAAACTTCCCAGTCTCCTGAGAGAAGGGATGAAAAAAAAAGCCTAAACAAAAAACCCCACAAAAAACAGAGAGAAGGAGAAAAAGGAAAAAAGAAAGGCAGGAGTGGAATGGGGTCGGGGTAGCTGGCTGTACCTGTGCCCCTCTCCCCTGCAGGGTTCCTCTCTTCCTGCCCACGTTGCCTCCCACCCTGACCTGAAGCCTGGCAGGAGTCTCTTAAGCCAGGCAGCTGTCATCACTGTTATTTTCTTCTCCCTCTGTCTCTACGAATTGTTTCTTTTTGTTATTCTTATTTGTCTACCACAGTGTCCTGGGAGACTTGAATTTGTTTGGAACCTTGAGCCCTAGGACATTCCCAGCTTTGGCATGTGTGTTTGACTCCCTCAATGTGATTTTCCTTTCCTCTATTTCTTCTGATCGCTTATTATTTCTGCACTCCACTGATTTCTGTTTTTGAGATTCCTATGACTTTTCACTAAAGAGGCTTCTTCCAGATATGACCTTAATAAGATTTCCCAAAGATCGTTTTCCTGCTGTGAACAGTCTGATCCAGCGAATCAACCTTAGGAAGCGGCGAGACTCACTCATCCTGGGTGGTGTTATTGGTGTCTGTACCATCCTATTACTGCTGTATGCTTTCCATTGATGGCACATCTCCAGGGACTCGTGACAACCGCCATTTTTGTGCCCTGATCTGGAATAAGGAAGAGTAGGAAAGAGAAGTTGACGGTCCTGATAATTAGCCTGACCAGCAGGATTAATTCAAGACTGATGGCGATGGACTCTGTGACCTGGTCAGGCTACTGAAGCTACAGTTTTTCTGTGCTATCTTTTCTAACACACATTTCCTTCTGTTTTAGTTAAAAAAAAAATTTTTTTTCAGTTGCTTTTGTCTCCCCAGGAGGTAAGTAAACCAATCGGAAACTGAGTTTCTGTGCTTCAGTGATAGTGTTGAAGGCTGCTGATAAGCCAGGTTTTAAGCTGGACTCTTCAGAAAACCAGGTTTCTGTATATCCAAAGACTGCTTTCTCTTCAGCCACCAGATTGGGTTGTGAATAAAAATAGTTCTTGTCCTTTTATTTTACACTTATGATGAGAAATCACAAGTCATTTCTTGATAATCTGTGCTGTAAATTTCTACTCTGTCCCCCCAACTCTTTTGGTATTCAAGGAAAATTTCGTTTTTCACAAATTCTTTGAGATGCTGACAGGCCAACTTCAACATCGTTGAGGTTGTCTGAAACAGAAGACAAACACCACAAAAAAGCTTTTTTCATTTTCTTTTTTTTTTTCTAATCCTGCACACACTGGGGTTAACTGTATTGCTGGAAAAACATCAAGAATGACAAGCTTTTTTAAAAGGATTCAGTCGTCGTTTTTGGTTTTTGTTTCTTTTTTCCACTGGATTAATATTTGCTGCCACAAGAAAATGAAATCTCAGTTCTATCATGACGAAAGAAACTCATAGCCCATGTCTGGCAGTGCCCCTTGCTGTTCCTCTCATGTCGGGATTGACACTGGTACCTGAGTGAGGGGACTGCTAAGTTTTCAGTGGGATCTGTTCAACAGGCCACATGCAAAAAGACATTGATTGGAGGGATCAGTATCCAGATAATTCTGTTTGTAAATGCTCTGCAGTTTGTGAACAAAAGCTTAAGAACTACTGCCTGATGCACCAGGAATTCTGTGCTCTGTGAAACCCGTTCATTCCAAATCTGTTAAGCTTTTCCAAACATCCAGAGAATAGTTTGGGTGTTGAAGGTGCGTGTGACAGAATCTGTCGCTGTCTGCACCCGTCTTCTATTACCATCCCTGGACAGTGACAAAATTTTAAACCACCCGCCAGAATTCTGTTCAAGTTTAACCATTTCTCAGTTTCTGTATGTTTATTACTTGTTTAACTGAACCACCACAAATAGTTTGAAGACTTCCACCATATACACACCAAGAAAGAAGGCTGCTTTTTACCATTGGAATTTACTGTGGTATTTATAGTGTTGGCTTCAGACTGTGCCACAGAGAATAAATGATATTAGCATGTAGTTCTGAACTACGTCATAGTGTGCTAACGGCGTCATTCAGATGAACCTGATATACTGGCTGAAGGGTAACTAAGCCATGGTCTAGAATAGAGACTGAGAAGTTTTTCATTCTGGTGTCAAAGTTTTATTATGTTCTGGGTGTGAAGGGCATTTGATATATTTTTTTATCTTTGGGGTTTATTTTTCTAAATATGGGTTGATTAATCAGTTAGTTGATTGGGAATGCCCTTTAAAGATAAAGTTTGGAAGTTTTCCCAAAGTGAACCTTAAAGGATCAGGGAGGTAAGTTCGTTTATTAAAGTCTCTGTTGGGAGAACAAAACTTCTCTCCCTGACACTTTATTATCTTTGATTTTTCAAAGGGTCTTGATTGGTGGTTGTGCCTCAGCTAGAATTTATGGGACTTTGGTTGCTATATAGTTGGCATTTATGAATCCGAAGTATCATAAATAAAGTTATTTATTTAATTATACTACCAGTCTTTTTTACTGGTCTGATTATTTGGTGCACTCGTTAAAGCTGATTGTGTGAGAGTAAAACTAGGACCCAGGCTGATCCAGCTTGCGGCAGCTAAGCAGACACACACTTGCTGGCTGACGAGCCTTTCCGTAGGGTTATGCTTAAATGAAGTAAGAGAATTATGTTGGTTATTTTCTTTATGAAAATAAACTAGTTCTTCCAAGGAAGTTGAAAAAGCTTCGTGTAGATGTTGGTGTCAGCTAGGTCTGACTAACCTCCCAGAGCTGTAGCCCATAGTCAGGTGACCCAGGGCCAAATGCGATAGCTAGGCCAGTGCTCATCCTTTCCTCTTCTGGTTCCTTTATTTAAGGAAATAGAAGCATGCCGTTTATAAGTAAGAGGCTCAATGTGGATCCCATGATAGCTGATTTGAACCCTTTCAATTTCATGCCATCTAACTTCTTTTTTTTTTTTTTTTGCCATCTTGTTTTTCTCCCCGTTTTTGCTGTCCTTACAGACCAGTTGCTAGGGTCAGAGGCCAAGAGTAAGTTACTTGTTAAAGTCAGTCGGAGCCAGCGGGTAAGAAGGAATTTTCTATTCCTGGTCCCAAATGTTGTCTCTTAGGGGAAGTTATTCTCCCTCAGACATTGTCTTATATAATGGGTCTTTCCTTTTGTGATCTCTTTAGTAACCACTCAGAACTTTGCATTTCACTAAAAAGTTTGAAAAACCATGGCAACAAAAAGAAAATTTCGAAAAATATACTTCTAAGATTTTGTTTTAATGTGTGCTGATAACTTTAGTAAAAAATGTGTAATAAATCTGTTCGTCAAGTTCAGGCCCGGATATCCAAGTGCTTTAGCTGATCTGTCCTGGCTGTCTCTCCCATCGTTTCCTTATTATTATTAGTGATGCTGAAGGATTCTCTGTAACCAGCGTTGCTCACCTTTTATTTTTCTAGTGTTAGAAAAGAGCTTTCTTTCTCCCTGTTCCTCTCTCCTTTGTACCAAAATTCACTTTTACAGAGAACGCCTTTTTCCCTGCTGCCCAGTACCCAGATCAGCCATGGGAGTAAAATCCTGAGAATAGAGACAGGTGATGGGAGGAGACATCATGAGGGTACTTTTTGTACCTGAAACCAAATAATATTTACTTCAGTTCTTTCCTATTGGATGCTGAATATGTCTGAACAGAGAAATGTGCTCACTGAGCCTTTTGATCCAGTGACTTTTGGCCTCCGAGCACTAGAGGCACGTTGGACTCTCATTCCCACTGTTAATTCTCTATTTCACTGTAAATAATCTCAACCTGACGAGAAGGACTTTAAAGAACTGGACTAGCCTTTTTGGTTTTCTCATACCTCATATTTGATCAGTAGCCAGATCTGACTTCTTGGAAATTGACTGACTGAGTTTTCTAACTGGCGATATGCAGCTGTTGAGGGTAAATGGCCGTGTCTAGTGTTACCCTGAATTATGTGGCAAATGTAACTAAGGGACAAATGGGTTCCACTCAGAAAATTTCATTCTCCTTTTGAGTTAGGGATTCTTTAGCCTGGTCTCCAAAAAGATGCAGAGCTTTTCATCACGGTCTTTATAAACTAACCTTATCATTCCTTTGTAAACCTGCATACCTGAAGTTTTATAGGGGAAAATAAAATGAGGAAGGAACAAGTGACTCCTAAGGATGTTTATTGGATAAGAAGCTGAGACAAAGCTGAGCCATGTCTTGGGGGATCTTTCTCGTTTTCTCTGTACCTAAAGTCTCACTTTAGTATCAAAGTATTTGCATCTGTTCTCATCTTATTAGCTCTTAGGGAAGGATTTCAATTCCAATCACACTTTACCATGATGGAAGATGTTTCCTCTTGAAAAATGCCAATACAGACTTCTAAAAATCTATTCCAAATGCACTTTCTAATTTTTTGCTTTTAAAATGGCTTCTTGGAACCAGTTTTATTGTATTTGTACTTAATTTTTGTTCTCATCTAAATGTGCATTTTCTGACTGTATAGAAGAAGCTTTGTTATGTAATTTAATAATAAATTAGAAATTTAAACTGGTGTCGTATGGTTGTTTGTGCTAGAACAGTATCATCGAGACAGTTTGGGATAGTGACTATGAAATCTTTGGTGTTGGTAAGTGTTTCTCATGATGTCCTAAAACCCAGGGTGAAACAATACAGGTGTGTAGTGAAAAGCTATTGCCCATCATTCAAAAACATAGGAATAGTCCACTGATAATTTAGCCCAAGAAGTGAAGGAGAATCTCTTATCAAAATAAAACTTCAGAAGGTATGATGGGAATGTAAACTGTAGAATTTAGCAAGAAAAACATTCTCACCCTCCCTAAATAAAGACTTTGTATCCTACAGATCAGAACTTGATTCTCCACCCCACTAGAGAATTTGAAAATCCCTCATTTCCCATCACCTCTCCAAATGTTCCTATTCGTCTTTTCTGTATCATTTTTTAAAATAATAGTATAATTGAGATGTAATTCATGTACCATAAAATTCACCCTTTTAAAATGTACTGATGGATTTTAGTGTATTAGTTGTGCAGCCAGCACCACTATCTAACTTCAGAACATTTTCATCTCCCCAAAAAAGAAACCCTGTCCCCATTAGCAGTCACTCCCCACCCCAACACCCTTTATCCTCTTTATCTGACCGTACTCTTCTTCCTTTCTTGGCCACCTCAGCTTTTCCCTCCCATCCACTCACATGGCCTCTAAAATGCCACCTCTTCCTTGGGATCCTAACCTTTTTTGACTGCCTAACCTGTGCCCGGCCCTGTATGTGCACACCCCCGCATAGACATACGTAAAATCCAATGCCACTCAGTGAGGTAGCCTTCCCTTTTACAGATAAGGAAACAGGCCCAGAAGGATTAAGTAATTTGCTCAAAATCAGAGTGAAAAGCAAAGCAAGGATTTGAACCTTGAGCATTCTTTGATGCCCAACAATTTTGCTTGAGTTTAAAGGTGATACGTTTAGAATCTACTTAAAGCCCTGTGGCTTGATTATTTTCAAGGAATGCTAACTACTAGCCAAGTGCTTAATAAAGAGGAGTGGTTTGTAAATCACTATTCCTTTACAGGAAGTAATACATTGAAGTTTAGAAAATGTTTTTTAGTAGCTTTAATTTGGACCAACCTTCCTGCCCAATTCTTCGTACCTTCTAGTTGAGAACCTGAGAGCTCTTCCTAGAGGGGGCCGAGGCCGAGCCTGACAAAGCGCTTCAGTACAGGTGCTTAGTGCCACCCGAACCAGGGCCGTGGTGCGTTTCCTTTCCAGGTGGAACGGCTTTGACGGGCTGCCGCTCCTGTTTAACCTGGCCTTTCCTTGGGAAAGGGTGTGAGGCTCAGCCCCAGCATGCCTTCTCTGATATCAGAGATGCCTGGAAGAAAAAAAAAAAAAGGTGGCAGGAGAATCTCATGGAAGATGTTTGCTAGCAGGACATTTTCTCTTGTTTCTCTAAAGCAAAGGCCAGGAGGAAAACAAGTCTGCTCCTCCGGAAGACACATTTTCTGGCTGCGTTGGAACAGACAGGAATACACTTTAGCCTGGTGCCTTCCGCTCCGCTGGGCTAAGATTTCCCCGCCGCGGCAGAGCTGCTCTGCTTGCAAAACTCTATTGTCAATTCTCTGAAGACACTTAAAAGCTAAGGAGCTTGGGTGCTGAAAAGTCTGTAACTTTCTGCTTAGAGGAATCCTGGAGATCACTTGACAGTGTTCTCCTCACCCTCGTAAAACTCTCTTTCAACTCTCTTTCAGTTCGTTATCCTGACCTGTGATATTCCGTTTCCCTCCTTTGAGATATAAAGCTCTTAGGAAACAGTTGCTTTTCTCTTAATTAGTACATTTCTTTTAGATATTCTCGAACATCCAATCAGCCTTTTACTCATGAAATTACTTACAGCTTGAGGGCGAGCAGGCAAATATTGTTCGCAGCTGCTTTTAACTCAGTGCCAAAAAAGTATGGTTTAAACATCATCATTTCCTCCAAAGTGACAAGTTATCTCTAAATGAATGTGGCCCTTAATCCTGATGGTTCTCCCTCTCATCATGGGTAATATGCCGAGAAGATGACATTTTGTGTTTTTCACCCTGGAATGAGTCCTCAGTCCTCTCCATTTCCCTCTCCTGTCTCCTGTTGCATGTCCCACAAGCCTGGGTCCTGTTGTACGTTACTGACCTCCATGTACTAGCTGCCCTCTGAGCTGGGGGCCCTGCCTCTCACCTACCCTTCTCAGCCTGCTCTGCACAGAGCCTGCCTAGTTTATCTCCCGAAACACCTTTCAACCCCTCATCACTCTATTCAAGAATGTCTGGCAGCTCGAGACTATTATCTGTGCCAGTGTGTTATAGTGAGTTAACGCATGGAATGTACACCCGGCACTTTGCTTCATGCATACATACAGGCAAAATCCTGTTCACCTAGTGAGGCAGTGTTCTCCTTTTACAGATAAGGAAAGAAGTCCAAGAGATCAGAGTAGACCCGATAGCCATCAGCTGGCCTTTGCCTAAGCCAAGTTTCCTCATTGCTCGTGAGCTATAATCAGAAGGGCTGGTTGGGGCAGTGGACAGAACGAGGCTTGCAGTCAGAAGTTCTGTATTCTGGCACTGCATCTGATATTTTCAGGCCATGGGCAAGTCGCTAAACCACTCTAAGTTCAGCTTTCTTGTCTGCAAAATGGACTCTGGCAACTTTATGCAGTTGTAGAGATTGAATCAAATAAAAGATGACAATGGTACAGAATTCCTCAGAATGTTCTCAAAAAATAATGTGGGGGCAGGAGGAGTTTTCCATTAGACGGCAAGTCCCTGGAGGCTAGGGCAGTGTCTGTTCACCTTTATATAATGTTTATGAACTTTATGCAGAAACTGCCACATAACTCTTCTAAATTCAATTATGTCTGACTCAGAGCCCCCATCCTACTGAGCTTAGCAAAACAAACAAAAAATCAATCTTGGTCATAATTGAAGCTCCTTCCCTTTGTCTCTTTGGTTGTGCAAAGCTCCCAAGAGTCTTTTGCAGTCCAGAACATTTGGGGCAGGCACTCCAGTCCACACTGGACCCATGGATGTGCTCACTGTCTGAGCCCATGTAGTCCTCCTTGAAGCCACCAGCTGCTCTGCTTCTATGTCACCCTTGAGCACATGGATCTTTGTCAAGGAGCCCCTGGGCTTGGGGTTCAGCCTGCCTGGGGCACCCCACCCCACAGCCATTCCCCTGAGGTGCTCCCACTCCCAGGAGCACTGTGAGGGACTGCGACACTGGCAGGGAGCAAGGCACAAGCTGATCCCAGTGACCCCACCACCACTACCACCACTTGCCAGTCTCCCACCGCTCTCCCACAGCCTCACCTTGCTCCTTTCCCCGCCCCTTCTGGGATGAGCCAATACTCTCTACAAAATGTAGAGGTCTTCTTTTGTGGGGAAGTGAAAGAGATGCTAAATCCCTCAGCAACTCATGCCAGGGGTGGTATCCTCAGTACCTGGCACATAGTAGGCTTTAAGTGCTTGTTGAACAAATGGAGGAAGGAATTTTTTAAAATGCCACAATGTTTTAACACTAATTTGCTTGTGTTTCTAAGCTTAGGACCCAAATCCCAGTCCTCAGAAGTGGTCTTGCCCTGTGTCCTGCTGTCTCCATACAGCTCGGAGAGGGTGCCTCCCACAGCACCGTGTCATTCACCCACTCCTCAGAATTGTGGAGTACGGAGTCAGAGTCCTTCCAGCAGTCTCAACTGGGAGCAATTTTGCCCCTCTCCCAGGGGACATTTGACAACATGTCTGGAGATGTCACAACTGGGGTGCAGTGGGATAGATGCTACTGGTAGGTAGTGGGTAGAGGCCAGAGATGATGCTAAATATCCTACAACACACAGGGCAGCCCCCATGGCAAAGAATTATCCAACTCAAAATGTCAGTAGTGCCAAGGTTGAGAAACCTTGGCTGAAACTGAATTCATATTAACATTGACACTATCTCTTCAGGAATGAAGGTTACTCAGATGGGTCCCTTAATCACCAACTCCCCCACCACCCTTCGTTAGCTCGAGCTGCTTGTAGGACAGAGCTGACACCTGTACATTCACCGCCCTTGCCCTGCCTTCCTTTGTGCCTCATCCCGTCACTTCTTCATCCCCACAACACACGCATTTGCACCATCCCAAGTGACTTGATGTCCCAAGCCCTTTGTAAAGTTCCCCTTTTAGAATGGCCTCCTTCCCAAGCTTGCCCGTGTAACGCTTCCTCCTTGTTTTAAAACCCTCCCTATGGGGAGTAACTGCTTAATGAATATCAAGTTTCCTTTTGAGTGATGAAATATTTTGGAACTACATAGAGGTGGTGGTTGCACAACGATGTAACTGTACTAAATGCCACTGAATTGTATACTTTAAAATGATTGATTTTATGCTATGTGAGTTTCACCTCAAAAAAAAAAAAAAAGAACTACTTAAATGGCTCTTCCTCTGGGAAGACTTCCTGACCTGTCCCTACTCTGTGCATCCTCTTTTCCTTTGTGCTCCAAAAACCCCTATCAATGAACATGATAGGTGCTCAATAAATACTAAAAAGAGAAAGAGAAGGGGGAGATCAATGGAAGGATCCGGTGCCCTGCGTCAAGGTGCAGTGGCTGTTCGACTTGGCAATGAATGTCGTCAGATACAGTCGCCTCTTCATTAACTGCCGCCTCACCGTTTTACAGCGGCCCAGCCCTTCAGTTTGCTTTCCCTGTGATCGGTCGGGTGAAATAGGCACCACGGTACGAGGTGCCTGATTTCCCACAACTATTTCAAGACAATCCTATCGGCAAAGAAGACTTGGAACCAGAGCATGACTGCAAACCAGGACTGCACAATCGGCTCATAGGAGCGTGATCATCGAGGAAATTCTCGCTCCGTGGCACTCAGACAGCTGCTTGGCGGCTCTTTGAATCCAGATGAGGACCATCCCTTCCATTTCAGAGCAGGCAGGACTGGAGCCACTGAGACAAATGGGGCACTTTCACAATATCTACCAAAATCATAAATGCATATAACCTTTGACTGAACGATTCCATTTCTAAGAATTTATCTTATAGGTGCAAAAAAGTGTATACATAAGGATGTTCATAGCAGCATTGATTGTCAAAGAAAGACTATAAATAACCTCAATGTCTGTCAGTAGGAGGATGGCTTAATAAATTATGTAAATCCATATCATGGAATACTATTCAGCTGTTAAAAAGAAAAGTAACTTACTATGTATTGATATGGCATGATCTCCAAGATATGTTGTTAAGTGGGGGAAATGACATGCACGTTCCACATACACACACATATTTTTTCTAAACAGCTTTATTGAGGTATAATTGACATACAATAAATTCCAAATATTTAAAGTGAACAATTTGATCACTGTAATCAATATAGTGAACATATCCATCATCCCCAAAGGTTTCCTTGTGCCCCTTTGTAGATCCCTGCCTCTAACACATTCCCACCCCCTCATCCCCAAGTAACCATTGCTTTGCTTTCTGTCACTATAGATTAGTTTGCATTTTCTAGAGTTTTATAAATGGCATCATACAATATGTACTCTTTTGGAGGGGGTCTGACTTCTTTCACTTGGCATAATTCTTTTAAGATCTATCCATGCTGTTGGGTATACCAAGAGACCGCTCTTTTTTATTTCTGAATAGTATTCCATTGTATGGATGTACCACAATTTGCTCATCCACTTATCTGTTGTTGGACATTGGGGCCATTACAAATAAAGCTACTATGAACAGTCATGTACATGTCTGGGTACAGACATATATTTCCTTTTCTCTTAGGTAAATACCTAGAAGTGGAGTGACCAGATCAATTGCCAAGTGTGTGTTTAACTTTTTAAAAAATTTCCAAGTTGTTTTCCAAAGTGTAACATTTTACAGTCCAGTTTATGAGAATTCCAGTTCATCTGCATCCTCACCAACATTTGGTCTTTCAAGTGTTAGTCATTCTCATAGGTGTGTAGTGATGTCTCATTGTGGTTTTACTTTGCAATTCCCCAATAACTAATGCTACTGAGCGTCTTTCATGTGTTTGTCACATACATATCTTTTTTGGTGAAATGTCTGTTCAAATATTTTGCACGTTTTTTATGAGTTGTTTGTTTTATGTGTAGAATATTAGGAAAGATATCTAAGAAAATGGCATGAGCAGTTGCCTCTGGCAACCAGAATGAGCAGACTGGAGGTCATAGATGAGAAGGACTCTTCATTTTTCATCCTGCATATACTGCATTTTTTGTTTAAATTATACTTTTAAAAAGAGAAATAGGCTGCTTTGAAAAATGTCAGTATTGAAAGCATGTTTTTTAATGTATGGATGGACACTCTTCTTTTTGGCCAAGGGCATGTCAGAAACTCCACAGTGGTAGGAAATTGGAGCACTGATCCATGAATGGGACCATGAGCATTTTACATCATATCATACTGAATTATTTACAGTGGTGCACAGGTGGCAATAATGATGTCTGTCATGGCTCCTCTAAGACCCCATCAAGCAAGACTTGGTATTTATACATAAGTGAATACTGTTCCAGCTTTTTAATTTCCTCCTTCTTCCCTGCTGAACGTGACCTATGGAAAGAGAACCCAGGAGTGGCTCTCCCAGCTTGTCTGTGATAAGGTTTGGGAAATTTTCCTTCTCAGAGCCTGCTTTCTGCTTCCAGCCCTGCTTCCCACCTGGGACATGACTTAGGTTGGTAGGTGTTGTGTTTAGACCCCGGGTAGCTAAGTGCCTCATCCACATTCCTGTCCTTTTAAGAAAGCAATGGTGAATTAACAAGAAATGCTTTATCTCCTAAGACCTCTTTGTGACTCTATTCTGGTCCTGTTCTTTGATCCAACCCACTAATTAGTTCATAAAAATTTCACATAAACTAAAATTCATATCCTAGGCTGGGCTGGGTTCAATCAGATTAATATTTAACTCCAAGGAAACATGGACATTTACCTTAAAGACATTCTTTATTCTAGGAAAGGATCTATATTGTCATTATTTGAATAACATTGATTATGCTATGAAATTTTATTTCAGGCTAAAACTCCTTGCATCCCTCTGTTGAAAATGACAAATTCTTATGGATCAATTCACTGGTTCAGCATCTAAGCTTTTTTTATTGCTGTTTTACCTGACAAAATTAATGTGTATTTATTGTAGACATAAGGATCAAATAGAAAAATACAAGGAAAATAAAAATTATCTATTTCCCCAACATTCTATGATAATGGCTGTTAACACTTGGAACATTTTTCATTTTCCAAATGTCTGAACACTTACATGCATATTTTTTTACAAAATTGAGATC
Organism: Equus quagga; assembly: GCF_021613505.1. Taxonomy (NCBI): domain Eukaryota; kingdom Metazoa; phylum Chordata; class Mammalia; order Perissodactyla; family Equidae; genus Equus; species Equus quagga. The sequence goes on along the minus strand of NC_060277.1, from coordinate 72,797,832 downwards.
ATATGGTACATATTGTCTTATGATCAGATTTTTTTCATGTAATGCAGCATGTACAGCTTCCCATGTCATTAAATTTTCATATGCAGCATACCTTGCTGTGGCTGCATTGAGTTTCATTATGCAGACACCCAACTCCTGATTGCTTAATTGTACAAATATAACCAACACCCTGTGTTTTTTACTATGAGCTGGTTTCCAATTTTTTATACCATTGTAAATAACCAAGCAAAACTTTATTTTTATCTTTAAAAATCTTGAAAGCAGGACGTATTCTGCCAACTCCTAGGCTATTGTTATGTCTGAAGCCTCTTGGTTTCTTTCTGAGTGTGTGTGTTTGTCTGTTTGCTTTTTGAATTGGGACCAGTTGAGCTCTCCAATTTGCCATGATGAATGTGTAGGCTATTTCTTGTGGATATAAGAATAAGGGAGCCCAAGAAGAATGACACAAGAGTGGAGAGTGGCACTCACCCATTTAGAGTGGGCCAGGAATAGTTTTTCTGGAAGCAGGGCTGAGAGGGAGGACTAAGTGGAGGAGCTGGAAGGACCTACAGCTAGGATATACAACTGTGTGGACTGGGGCTTTGGGGAGAAACAAAAAGGGGATGATTGGCAACAGAGCTTAGCTCAGGGCCAATCTTCCTCACAAAAAAAACCCCCAAAACTCTAAGTCTCATGGTCCCATGGTGCTGCGTATTCTCTGGAACACTCCATCTCGTATTTGTTGGTTCATTACTATGGTCATTCTCAATCCTTGTTGCATATTAGAGTCACCTGGGAAAGAGAGCTTTAAAATATATATATGCTGGATCTGCCCCAACAGGTTTCAATTCGATTGGACTGAGGTGGAGCCCAGACATTGAAATTTTTTGAACAATCTCTAGGTGATTCCCGCTTGCAGCCAGGGCTCAGCACCTCTGCCCTTTGGCTTAGCCTCCTGCAGGGCTTGAGACGCTGGCCTTGGTGCTGAGTCTCTTCAGGCCGCTGGCTGCTCTTAGGGAGTCCCCACTTCCCACTGGGCTCTGCGAAAGTCATAAGCAGCTGTTTCAAAAATGCTGATGTACGGAGGAAACTGTATCCCAGCTCACTCCAAGTGATTAGGCTGAAAGATCAGCATTTCACTGCAGCTGCATCCACCTCCCCAGACAGCCAATTAGCCACAGAAACAGCAGACACTGTCTAAAGGAGCTCTTTCAGGCCTGAACTTTTGATGCCCAGAAGCACATTACTATAAGCTAAAAAATATTATATTCACATCAGGAAAAAGCATCTTGCTTTGAGTTGCAGTATTTGCTTCCTGGAGGAGGTAGGCCTTGCCTTGGACCTGGAACTTGGTAGCACCTGGATGGACAGAGAAGAGGGAGAAGCGTGCCTGGCGTTCCAGGGAGGCAGCCAGCTATGGAGGAAGGAGTGTTGGACCCAGAGTCAGATGTGGGTTTGAATCTCATCTCTACTTTTGCCTAGAAGCATGACCTTGCAATTAATCCAGCTAGTGGTCAATTCCTTCTCTATAAAATGGGGATAATGATGGCTGCCATAAGTATGTCATAATTGTGCTCTAATTATCCTGTCAGAGTTATGTGAGGTAATGCTCATAAGCATATCAACAAAGTCAGGGGTGCAGGACTGACTTGAAAGAAGAGAGATTTTTATGTTTGTACTACTGGTCAGAAACCAGGCCTCTTGTGCCTCCTTAGTCCCCTCCCTTGCTGATGTAGGGGAGGAGAGAACACTCTCTCCTTGGGGTGGCTGGCAGTCATCTCCAACTCTGATAAGGACAGCTAAGGGGAAGAAATGTAAGATATGTTTCGTGTGGTGCCAGGGGACAGACAGTTGGGGTCCAGCAATCAGTAGTTTAACAAGCCTTCCAGGTCATTCCGATACACACTAACATGTGAGAACCACTGCTCCTAGAGTATTCCATTGTATGAATAGCCACATTCTATTTAGCCATTGTAGATGGATAATTTTTATTTTTAGTTTGGAACTATCACAAATTGTGCTGCTCTGAACATTCTTGAACATAGTTTTAGGACATAGATGTACACTTGTCTGTTGGTTATATGTACCTAGGAGAAGACTTGTTGGATTATAGGCTATGCACATATGCAGCTTGAGGATATATTCTCAAACATTTTTCCAAAGTGATTGTACCAGTTTCCATTCCCACCGGCAATGTGTGAATATTCCAATTCCCCCACATCCTCACCGACGCTTGACGTTGCCGGTCTGAATTTGCGTTCCCTGATGACTCATGAGGTGAGCATTTTTAAATGCTCAGTTGCTATTAGGATATCCTTTTTATAATATCATGTTTTTGCACATGTATTAATTAAATTATCTTTTTCCATTAAATTTTCTATTATTGGATAAATATATTGTAAATATTTCCTCCCATTCTGTGGCTTGTCTTTTCACTTTCTTAATGATGATTTTCTTGAATAGAAGCTCTTAATTTTAATGTAACCCAATTTATCAATTTTTTTTTTTTTTTTTTTTTTTTTTTTTTTTTTTTTTGCTTTATAGTTGGTTTTTTTAATCCTGTTAGGAAATCTTTGCCTACCCCCAGTCCAGGAAGAAATCCGCCAATATTTTTTTCTGGAAGCTGTACTGGTTTACTTTTCATATTTAGAAGTATAGTTATTCTGCAGTTGATCTCTCTGTATGATATGAAGTAGAGGGCAATATTCATTTTTCCATATGGATACGCAGTTGACCCAGCGTTATTTATTGAAAAGGCCATCCTGTCCTCACTGCACTGGTGTGTCAACTTCTCATAAATCAAGTAACTGTATATGTGTGGATCCTTCATTCTTTTCCATTAGCCTATTTTTCTATCCTGGGTCAATACCACTCTATCTTAATTACTGAACTTTATAATGAGTCTGATAGTACAAATCCTGCAGATTTGTTCTTTTCCTCAAGATTATCTTGGCTATTCTTGGTCCTTTGCATTTTTATGTAAATTTCAGAATCCCTTTGTCAGCTTCCATGAAAAGCCTGCAGGATTTTCACTGAGATTACACCAATTGTATAGCTCAATTAAGAGAGAATTAACATCTTTACAATACTGAAACTTCCAATCCATGTGTATGGTATTTTCCTCCATTTATTTATGCCTTGTTAATATTTCAGTGCCTTTCACTGGCAGATCCTAATGTCTGTCTCATCACTGCCCATAGGAACAGAGCTCATTTCCCTTTACATCCTCCCTGTTATTGGGGACAATGAGCAGGATGTAAAACTGTGGGCTTACACCTCACACCCATTAGGATGGTTACTATTAAAAAGAAAGATAGAAAGGAAGGAAGGAAGAAGAGAGGAAAGAACAGTGGTGAGGATGTGGAGAAATTGGATCCCTTGTGCACTGGTGATAGGAATGTAAAATGGTGCAGCTGCTATGGAAACAGTATGACAGTTCCTCAAAAAATTAAAAATAGAGTTACCATGCGATCCAGCAACTCCGTTTCTGGGTATATACCCAAAAAGAATTGAAATCAGGGTCTCTAAGAAATACTTGTACACCTATGTTCATACCTGCAGTATTTACAATAGCCAAAAGGTGGAAGCAACCCAAGCATCTATTAATGGATGAATGGATCAACCAAATGTGATATGTATGTACAACGGAATATTATTCATCCCTAAAAAGGAAGGAAATTCTACCACATGTTACAACATGGATGAACCTTGAGGACATTATGCTAAGGGAAAGAAGCCAGTCAGAAAAAGACAAATACTGTGTGATTCCACTTATATGAGGTACCTAGAGCAGTCAAATTCTTAGAGACAGGAAGTAGAATGGTGGTTGCCAAGGACTGGGGGCAGAGGGAACAGGGAGATTGTGTTTAATTGGGACAGAGCTTTAGTTTTACAAAATGAAAAGCATCGTGGAGATGGATGGTGGTGACGGTTGCACAACAATGTGAATGTACTTAATGCCACTGAACCGTGCACTTAGAAATGAGTAAGATGGCAAATTTTACGTTATGTGTATTCTACCACAATTAAAAAAACAAAACAACTGTGGCCTTAAAACTGAGGCAGGAGATTCTTTACTGTGAGGGTGGAAGGCAAAGATGTCAGATTCTCCAGTGGTCATGGCTGCATGGCCTTGGATAATAACGTCAACGTTTACAAGCCTTTGTGTTCTCATCTGTAAAAGGGGGAGACTAATCCCTGTTTAAAATAGGTTGTCATGAGGATCAAATGCGATGGCGTTTGTGAAAGTAAGTGGTGCATATTAGATGTTCAAGAAATGTTGGTTGAATGTGAATTTGTTAATCTGAAATAGAGCCTCTGAGGGGCCGGCCCCGTGGCCCAGTGGTTAAGTTCGCGTGCTCTGCTTTGGCGGCCCAGGGTTTCGCTGGTTCGGATCCTGGGCGTGGACATGGCACTGCTCATCAGGCCATGTTGAGGTGGCGTCACACATGCCACAACTAGAAGGACCCACAACTAAAAAATATACAACTATGTACTGGAGGTATTTGGAGAGAAAAAGGAAAAGTAAAAAAAAATATTAAAAAAAAAAAAAACCTACCAAAAAGTAAAATAAAATAGAGCTTCTGAGAGTGGAACAGAATATCTTATGATTTTTTCCCCCAGGTAATTAGCATTAAGAATAAGACTGAAGGTTTTGGTGAAAACGAAACTGTGCAATTTACTTTGGATTTAATTCATCTGTGCTCTGCCTGTCTGCCCTCGATTATGCATCTGTCAAGGGGGTGACTTTTTCAGACTGTTTGCTCTGCAATCATATACCCGTGTGCCCAAATGGAGAGTTTTCTTAATTTCTGCGTCACTGAATCCCTCCTTCAAGCGGGAAGAAGCTCAGGACAGGTGGCTTTCCTGCCCTGCAGGACCAAGTGTCCTCCTGAGAGCGAGTCTCCAGGGCTCAGCTCCCCAACCCTCCACCTCCCTGCCCCCCTGCTCTGCCCTGGGGAGACGCCTCTGAGCGAGGGAGGCATCCTGGGGCAGAGGGCTCTCTGATAGTACAGCCTGCTGGGGCCTGGCTTCCTCAAGGAGGCTCCTTGGGCAGGCAGGACTTTGCCCTCCATGTGAATGCACCAACCAGGGCTCCCACTGGGGCCAGGACTGAGCTGGAGGAAACTTTTCAGAACAGACTCCTCAGAAACAAGAGCAGTCACCCAGGTATGAGAACCCTGAGGCTTCTCATTAAAATGGTGGTTTGGCCTGTGAAGTTAAATCCATACCAGATATAGTTCTGGCTGGGTAAGTGCTGATGGCTGTGGGTGACCAGAAAGAAGACCCACAGCATCAGAAGAGGTGGCTGAGAAGGCGCCTGGGTTGGGGGATGGAAAGGCCTGAGCTGGATTTTAACCGAGAAACTGTCAGAAGCTCTTTGTTGGATTGATCACATTTGTAAACTGTTGCTGGCAGGAGACAGCAAATTGCAACAGTCATCTCAAAAGCCACTCTGGCATATTTTCAGTTTGGAGAGAACAAAGACCCAGAGAGGTGGGATACTTTATTTTTTAATTAGCAAGTACAACTGATATTTAGTTTCACTTGAAGCAATGAATACATACAATTGGTGAACTATTACCATCTCCTACCTTAACCCCAATTTTTTCACAATTATCTGAAATATGTTTTACAAACATAGAGCTTTACTTTTCAGATGGATAAAGGCAAACTCTAACTTTAAACCAATTTGACAGCAAGGAAATCTTTATCTTCTTGCATTGAATGAGAACAAAGGGTCACCTAATTTTAAACTCCTGTAAGACCTTTGCCTCAGTTAATTAGTCAGCTGCCAAGCCTCTTTGTTGATCTCAATCTTGTGAAATCCATTTTCCTTATCAGCACAGACGAAGGCTTTTGATAGAACAGGATCCAAATGAAGAGGACGTTTACATCCCTGAGATGGGCTTCAGAGCTTCTTTTTAATTAAAAGCCTTCTTAAAATGTAACCTGTATTTCTGATTTGATATATTTTTTTCTAAAAGATGAAGCTTTTCTTGTATCTTCAGTTCCAAGTCTAACTCCACTGCTGACCAGCTGTGAGACCTTCAGCAAGTTTAATTAACCTCTTGGATTTCTGTACAGACAACCCCAAAGATGAGATGTTGTCCCCGCCTGGGGCAGGTGTGTGACTCTAACACATCATTGGACTGCCTTCTCTGTGCCTTCCCCCAGTGCCTAGGCCTGGGCCCAGGGTCACCCCCTCTCCATCCCCCACACCACCCCCATGGCATGAAGAACATGAAGAAATGAGTATACAAAATAGCATGAATTGGGTGATCGCAACTGAGTGAAAATACACCCATTGCCCTGGATTCATTCTTTCATCAGACATGCTGTAAAACACCTACTGTGTGCCTAGTGCTGTTCTGGGCCCTGGGCATTAACTGTGTACAAGATAGACGAGATTGTGGTGAGGGAGAAACAGACAGAAAACAAGCAAACAAATCGACAAGATGAGTTCAGACAGCGGCAGGTGCGCTACTGAAAATAAGGCCACGATGTTGAAGAGAGTGGCTGGAGTATGCAATTTGGGGGTATTTTTGTTTTGTTCATTACACTTTTGGTGTTTTCCAAGTTTGCCAAAATAAAGTTCTATTAATTTTGGAATCAGAAAGAAATTAAAGGGGAAAAAAAACCACTGTATACTCCGAGGGAAGTCACCAAGAGGGAGAGCGAACACACCTGGCAGTAGAAATGTAGAGACCAGGGGCTGGTGAGAGTTTTTCCCTCTGTTTCCCACTTTCGGTCCTGTCGTCATTATGTTGAGCTTATAATTAGACCTGCTGCGCAGGGAGCCGCCTTCCTGGGTCTCCTCGCTGCGTGTTTACCTCCTGCCTGTTTAACCAGCTCGAGAGCAGCTCCCACAGGCCATGATCAAACATGAGTTCATCGCTCTCGTTCCCCTGGGAGGGATGTCCGACCCTGCCTGGAGCTCCGTGTGTGTCCCCGTCTCTGGAGAATGTCCTAAGACTGTCTTTCCTGGCCAACCAGCCAGAAGGAGCCTGGCCTGGGACCTCTGTGCCCTGGGACCTCCCTCAGCTTCCCAAAGCCCTCAACAGACAGATGGGTTTAGGGAGGGCTATGGGGTGTGGTTTGAGGGGCGAAAAGAGGTCACACAGGACCATTCTTATATCCAAGTTCAATCCCATTACATGCACTTTCCAGCATCCAAGTTGACCCTTAAACAGACATCTTGCTATGGCCACAGGCCCTCAGAAAGGGTAGCACATAGCAAAGGGGCTCTGGCTGCAGTAGGGGAAGGAGGAGGTAGCAGAGGCATCCGCCTCCAGCCTCCAGCCGGTGTCAGAGGCGGGCAGGCTTGCAGCAAAGGGAACTGGGGGACCGGGCGAGAGTCTGGAGACAGAGCCCGACGACCAGAGCATCCAGTTCTAGGGCGAGGGCCAAGAGCAAGAATGGAATCCAAAGCAAAGGTCGGCAGAAGTGAGCCCTCGGGGGGGCCCCTGGAAGTGATGCTGAGGGAAGAAGCTTTCCTGGAGACCCGCCCGGTCAGTCAGAGGAAGGAGGGAGATTCCACGGGCTTCCATCCCCTCTGACAGCGCCCGCCCCCTCCCACCCGCCTTGTGCCCGTTTTTGTGTGTCCTTCCGGTCAGGGGAGGCTAGCATGTGTGAGGAGGCAGGTTTGAGAGAAACGGTAGGGGCCTTGGCTTCGCAGCTCTGCCGAGTCCAGCTACCACGCAAAGAGCACTTGGTTGAGTCCTTATATTACAAAGCAACTGTTGCTGTAGATCAAAGACAAACTCCTTGTTAAAAGCCTGGAAGAAAAATGCTCAGATATTCACATTGATTCACTTGGCTGATGGATAATGGGGAACATTTTCCATCCCTCATACATCCCTATTTTAAAACATCAAATTCTAAATTGTAAAAGTAATGCAGAAATACATGGTCGTTGTAAGATTGTGATGACATGAGGTATATGGAATAAAAACAGAAAGGCCGCCTTGATGACCTCCCCAGTGCCACCCCCCCACCCACACCATGGTGACTGCTGATATCAGTTTGGTGTACATAACTCGTATTGCTTTTATGTTTAAAAAAAAAAAGTTTAAAGAATGAATATCACATGGGCCGGGGAGCACAGAAAGTTCTTGCCGAGGAGGCTTGCTTACCACATTTGTGGGGCCTGTCTGAGAGTCAGGGCGAGCATTGCAGCATCTGACGGAGGCCTCTGGGACACTGGGCCTTGCACCATTGTCCTCCTGCTCGCTGCATTCCTGAGAGAGGCCCAAAAGACCAGCTCTCCTCTCACCCAGAAACCTCTTCCTCTGACAGGCAACTGTGCACAAGGGGATCCTTGTTAAAACTTCCTTGGGAAACCTAGACTTCAGACCAAATGAAGAAAGTGGAGAAGAAAATTCTTCTCCATCTGCTGAAAAACAAGTGGAGAAATTTTGGAGACATGGGAGCCAATGGAGGCAGAGATGAGGCCCCATCTGCCCCCAGCCACCCACCTGCCCAGCTCCTGACCTCTGCCTCCCACTTCGCCCTGACAGGCAAATGCATGGGGAGAAGGAGGCTTCTGGGTAAGTACTGGTCACCTGGTGCTACTGGAAGCTGAGACGAGCCTACAGGCAGCTTAGACACCCATCCATCCTTCCCAGGAGGTCCCCCAACATTCAGGTCCGGTCAGTCTCAGCGCTCCAGGCTCCCTGACCCTGTGGGCTTCCTTGTTCGGCCCACCACCAGCATCTTTCCTCTTCTTCAACCGTGCAGTTGCCATGATGACTAGTCAGGTGCCCCTGTGTGGAGGCGGGGCTCTTCTCCTGGGCTGCAGAGAGCGGTGGAACCCAGTGAGGTCTTAAAAGCAAGAGCTGCTCCTAGAGCACCTTTGTAATTTGCTTCCCTACTGTTTAAGCCCTATTTTAAAATTATAGGCAGGAAAAAAATTGGAGAGAGAAAAACTGGACACCTAAGTGCCCAGCAATCAGAGAAAAGATAAGTAAATAAATGATGGCTTATCCATATTACACAGCCATTAAAAAGGATGTTCACAAAGAGTCTTTAATGACATAGGGAAATGCTTGGCTCAGCAAATGTAAAGTAGGTTTGCAAGAAAAAACTCCTCAAAGAAAGGGCTTGGCAGTACATTAAGTCTAAGAAACGCTGCATCTCCATCCTCTCTTGGAGATTCATGTTGCACGTTGGTGTATTAAAGGCTCTAGTGAGCCTCACAGGCTAGCAACTGTATTTAGCTTCATTTAACTCAGTGTTTTCCCCATCTACGTGATGACAGAGCCCTTTTCTCTAGGGCCCCCTTTCCAAACCCCAGGGCCAAGGCATGTCAACCCTGCCTGGCTCGTTGTCTCCCTGTTGGGTGGTCACTGTGTCTCCCAGAGACATCGACACCTCCCTGGAGGACCAAGGAGCTGCTTGACTTGGGGGCTGCATTTCCTACATCCCCCCGCTGCCTGGCACATGGGAGTTTGCAGTAAGAGCTTTGGGAGTGAACTGAATTAGAGTCCATGTTTGTTTCCAATTTAGATACTAATGATCTGACTTCTCCTTCCTTCTTCTTTAAATGGTGTTTATCCTCGGTATTATCATAGGATGAGCAATCCATCAAACCCACCCCTGTCATTAATCTACCTGTACCTCCATCCAAGAGAATAATCACCGACTGGGCAGGAGCCAGGTGCACTAGCTGGCTTTCCTGGCATTGCTGTATGATGAGCCCAGCACTTTCCCACCTGGGCTTTGGCCCATGCCAGCCATTGGCCTGGCTCTGCCTCGACCCCTTCACCCCTTCCACACCTGGACAACTCCTTCAGGACTTGGTATAAATGTCATTTCATCAGGGAGGGCTTCCCTGATTCCATTATGTGTATTAGGTCCCTCCATCACAAACTTTCGTAGACACTTCCTACCTCCTATCACAGACTTTAATTGGGTATTCATTTGTTTCACCTCTCTAGACACTAGGCTATAAAATCCTCGAGGGCAGAGACCCAGTTGGTTCCGTTCACCACAGTATACCCAAAACTTAGCACAGTGTGTGGCGCATAGTAGGCCAACGAATGTTTGTTTCTGAATGAACTGTGACTTGATACTTCACTTCTTAAACTGTTTAGACAATATCTTGATATTTCACATGTTAAATTAGCTCATCTAATTTTCTCATCTGTAAAATGGGTAGAAGGAAGGAAGGAAATTAAATTCATTACAGATAAATCCTGAAATCTTCAGTGACGTAACACACATAAATCCAATCAGCAGCTTGGGATTAGGAAGATGTTCCACGTAGTCACCCAGGGACCCAGGTTAACAGCATCTCTGCGGTCCCCAACAAGTGGCTTCCGAGACTGCCCTGGGAGTTGAAAACCAGCTGGCAGGTGGGAGAGACTGGAGGATTCTTGGAGAGGTTTTTAAGGGCCAGGCCCTAAAGTGAAACACATCACTTTCTACCCACATTCAATTGCCCCAAATCCAGTCACATGGCCACATCTACCAGCAAAGGAAGCTGGGAAACGTAGCTCGGTGCCCAAGATTAAAAGGAAAGTGCATATAGAGAAAAGCCAGCTAGTTCCTGCCACAGAAACCACTATGTTGAGTGGGTTTAGAGCAGGGGTCAGCAAACTATGGCCCACAGGCCACGTGTTTTCGTAAATACAGTTTTATTGGAACTCAGCCATGGTCGTGTGTATCTTGTCTATGGCTGCTTTGTGCTGCAGGGGCAGAGTTAAGAAGTTGCAACAGAGACTGTACGGCCTGCAAAGCCTGAAATATTTACTCTCTGGCCTCTTACAGAACAAGTTTGCCAATGCCTGGTTTAGAGGATTTCTCAGAAAGTTCTGTTTATGATTACTTCACCTTCGGCAATAAAGAAGGAAAAAAGCATCAAGTCTGACAGTATATTGCAAATATTCTTTCAAAGCAAGAAAAAAGCAACTTTGTACTCTTCAGCAATTGCTACTGAAAACTAACTGCAAATAATAAAAAAGTAGTAATAATCATAGTAATGCTGGTTTTCATGTCACTCATCTAGCTCTTTAGTAAGGAAGATGAATAAGCAATAAGAAGTAGACAGCCCCTTCCGATATGGCAACTTGAAGAGTAGGTGGCCCAGTGAGACGTAAGGCCCTACTTCTGCAGCGATGGTGTAGTCGGGGCAGGCTCCGCTTATGACAGGAGCAGCGGACAAAACAAACTTCTCCAAGGATGGAGTCCTGGCCACAGGCGGGGGCTCCCGGGCCTCTGTAACCTGGCCCACCACAAGCAGACTTGTTGGTCATCCAGCACTTACCCCCTTCCCAGCTGATCCCTCAGCCCTTCACCAGGACCTTGGCAACAATGACAGAGGGTGCACTTTATTATAAATGACATCAGCAACTATAACGGCTTGTGTTTACTGAGCAGATGCCGCAGGTCAGGGTGCTGTTTGGTCCTTCTCACGCATAACACCATCCACCCAAGTGGACAGGTTGAAGTGCTCAGCGTGTGAACTCATGCCATGCGGTTCCAGAGCCCTGAATGAGCAGAAGTGGAGCAAGGATGGGGTACCCGGTTCCTGGGGCTGCGGGCAGCTCCAGCCCGGTGAGGCCGGGTTCATTGCAACCCCAAACCTACCAGGCCTTTCGTGGGCCTGCCTGTGGGCATGAGGAGAAACTTGAGATTCAGCAGGGCCTCCCCAGAAGCCCATTAAGCAAAGAGGAGTAAGCCCTGAGCTCATCGGTCTGTCCGACCGAGGTGGGGAGGAGCCCTGATCAGCGCTGCTTCCTTCCCCTGATGAATTATTCACTTCCACAGCCAGGCAGCAGATCGATAATGCAGGAGGCAGAAGCCCTGGCAGGTACCAGCTGCCCGCTGACCGGCTCTGCCTCAGGCTCCAGGGAGGGAGTCTCCGCAGCCCTCCCAAAAGGGGTCAGCTGTCCTCAGGGCACCAGGCTGGGAGCGGGGCTGCAAACACACCCAGGAAGAGGAAGCTTTTACAGCTTCCGTACCTCCTCTGCCTGGAGGGGCCTGTTTGGCCATTAGCACAAAGGAACTATGTGTACCTGAGCCGACCTTGGGAGCAGGAATTCCTACCACAGGACAAGAGTGCAAGAGACATCAGGCTTCTCAAGGCCCCTTCCCTTGCTTTCCTCCAGGGTCTGGGGGGTGGAGGCCCAGGAGAACGAGGGTGTTAATCTTGGTGGTGAGTGGAAGTTTCCATCCAAGCAAATTTAAGACACCTGCTTGACTTTCCTGCATCCCCAAGCGGGTTCCAGCAGGTCCAGGGTAGCGGGGCAGAGGCTGGGGGAAGGGGGAAGCTCTGTGCCTCCTTGGAAATTGTGCTTTTGGGGCACACCCACCCTGACTCTCTGGCTGCCTCCCACCACGTGCACGACCTCCCCCCACCGACACGCGGGCTGCCTTCTCCACACAGGGCTGCAGCCTCACTGGCGAACACTCTGGGAAGTGGGGTGCAGGCCTCTTCTGCTATGACACCCCCAAACTAATCTGGGGTTTCTCTCTTTGTCCTTCTCTTTGCTTCTCAGTATTGCCTAGATTTTCTCAGTTTGTTACAACAAACCCTTGTAAGTAGGTAAGAAAGGACAACGATGATTATTTTTAGAAGGAGATCAAAGGCCCACTGGAGAAGGTACGCCCAAGGTGAGGCTGTGGCCACTGGCCCACTCCGGCTTCAGGCATCTTGCCCAGAGCTGCTCCAGTGTTAAAGTGCATGGGAACCACCTGCAGATCCTGGTAAAGGACAGATATTCCGAGTCATTAGGTCAGGATGTGGCCTGAGTTTCTGTATCTCTGCCAGTCCACGTGATGTCCAGGCTAATGATCCAGAGGCCACACTGTGAGGAGCAGGGCTCTCGAGGCTAGCCCAGTGGCTCCCAACCTCGAAAGACCATTGGCATCACCTGGAAAGCTTTTAAAAATCCGTATGCTCCAGCCACACCCCAGGTAACCAGAGTCTCTAGGAGTGGCAGCCACGCCTCAGCATTTCCCAAAGCTTCCAGGTTGTTCCAATGTGCAGTCAGGACTGAGAAGCCCGCTCTAGACCAGCTCAGCTCACTCCTTTACCTGCGGAGACTGAGGCCCAGAGAGGCCGGGGCCTGCGCAAGGTGACACGGCCGACGAGTGAGAGGCTTGGGGCCTGAGCCAGAGAGCTTTCCTGGGCACACGGGGTTGTCTCCTGCCGTGTGTCAGGGAGTGGGAGGAGGCAGGTAGGTCTCGGGATAGAGGATAACAGGCACTCAAGCGTCAGGCTCGGGTGCCCAGAACCACCCAGATTCTGGGATGTTCTCCAGGCTGGGGCCAGGCTGTGCCCCAACGTGTGTGCAGCCCTCATGGTTCACCAGGAATGCCATCGGGCTTCCAACAGGCCTGTGGGTGTGAAGATCAGATTGTCACCCTGTTTATAGATGAGGAGTCGAGGTTCAGAGAGGCCAGGCCCCTTGTCCCAGGGCACAGATGTCTGTCATTTGAGGCCTCCTGCACTGTGGAAACTCCGACTTTTCACTTGCTGATTCTGACACGTGTCCTCCCCTCCCCCGTTTTAAAGTTTCTAACATTGAGTTGCGTCTGAGAAATGACGCCAAAGAAATTTTCAGGCCACCAAGCCAAGCGGTAAAGTGGTTGGCACTCACAGTGCCCACGTGGACAAGGTGTCCATTCGCCTGAGTGTTATTAAATTGATAGCGTTACACTGACAGCATTTCATCTTAATTTGGTCCCCCGAGTGGTGCTTTAAATGCCTTTGGAAAGATCACGAGAGGCTTCCGGTGGAGGCCGCCCTCCTGCTTTGGGCTCCCCAACCTCGTGGGGCAGCCCTCTGGACCACCAGTTTCCCTCCCTGCTACCCCATCTTCCCAGGGTGCATTGCTCACCCCGCCCCCAACAACCAACTCCCCCCTTCCTTCCAGAGCTTTTCCTCCAGGTTGAAGTTCCCATGGTCCAGGAAGCCTGTCCTTTTTCATCTTTGTGTCCTCAGGGTCCAGTTCAGGGCCTTTACATAGTAGGTGCTTAGTACAAGGTTGTGGAAGGAGAGAGGGAGGGGGCCCTGCCTCAGGTCCCTCAGGGACGCCTCCCCTCCCCCTCCCAGGCAAAGCTTGCTGCTGCCTTCCAGCTCCCCTGGTGAGCGCCCACTGAAGCCCTTACACGCCGCTGTGGTCTGAATGTTGTGTCCCCCAGATTTGTATGTTGAAATCTTAACCCTCAAGGAGACGGTATCAGGAGGTGAGGCGTTTGGGAGGTGGTTAGGTCATGAGGGCACAGGTCTCACGGGTGGGATTAGTGCCTTTATGAAAGAGGTGGGGGAGGATATGGCTCTGCCCGCAGCGCCTCCCCCTTGGCCTGCCCTGCTGAGGCCCCGCCACCTTCCACAGCAAGCGACCTGCTTCATCCTGCAGCCTGGGAAATGGAGCCTGCCCCTCACCTCCCCCTCCCCAACACAACAAACTCTCCCCTGCCTTCCACAGGGCTTCAGCCCCATAGGGCTTTCCTCTCTGGGCAGCAGAGCTTGGCAGCAAGAAGCCAAGTCTGGGGTCAGACCTAGGGAGGGGGTCAGTTCACCAACATTCATTCAGTACCTTCTGTGTGCCAGGCATGGTGTGACCTGGGGCAAGTCCCTGAACCTCTCTGGGCCTCAGTTTACCAATCTGAACCCAGGGACAACACTAGTAACCCCCAGGAGTGCCGTGTGCATTTGCCAATGTGTGTAAAACGCCCAGCATGCTCCAGGCTGTCAGCAAGTGCCAGTTTCCTGCCCTCTTCTCTCCGCTCTTAAATTCTTTGTTCATATGCCAAAGAACAACTGAGGGGAGGTGGGACTGGCGTTACTCACTGGAGAAACTGAGGCACAGAGAGAACAAATGACTTGCCCAGGGGAAAGCCTTGAGGTGGCCACGGGGCCCCAGTGTTTCCAGGCTTCCCAGTGCCCAGCTCCCAGCCTGACCCTGGGACTGACAGGCTGAGTGGACACCCCCCAGTTGTTGGAACCCCTTGACCCCAGCAGCATAAACACAGGCCCACAGTGTGCACATACGGTCAGCTTTATTTCTTTCCATGCCAAGAACTACAGAGCAGTGAACTGGTGAGGGCGGTGCCGGGGTGGTGAGGGGCAGCGCTTGCTGCTCCCTGTGGGACACTGGAGAGGCTGGGTCAGCGCCCCAAGCCGGGCCGTAGTGCTCATGCAGCCAGTGGCTGGACTGAGATGGAGTTGGGACAGCAGGGCCACTGTTCCTTCCAGCTTCAAGGAGGCCTGGGGCAGCCAGGCTGCTGTGGGCAGGGCGGCGGGGCCCTCCCTCCCAGGCTTATCTTTGAAGGGTTTCTGGTCCTGGGGCTTGTGCTCCTCTCTACCAGAGGGGCCGGGCTCTTGGGGCCTCTACTCCTTCCACACACCTCGAGGCCTCTGAGCTCCATCCTTGGTACTAAACTCTCAAGTCATTCTTGCCTGAATGGAAGGATGTCCCAGCTGTGCCTGTTTCTTCGGCTCTGCTGGTGGCTTCTGTCTTTCTCAACTCTTCTGGGTTTTGGGTATGAACAAGTGTGTGTGGGTGTGATCCTGGGGGGAGCGGGGCAGGTCTGGGTGTGTGAGAGGCCCTGTGCACTCAGAGGCCACAGTCCTACCTCTGCCGTCATTTCCCAGGAGACCAGGCTTAACCCGTCTGCTCGTTTCTCTCTTCTCCCGGGGGTGCTGAAGCTGGGAAACCCTGGGGCCTGCCAGGAAACTGCCAATTCATGATCCCTCCTTCCAGAGCCCGGGAACAACCACCAGCTCCATAGACCTCACATCTCCCCTGGCCTGACCTGACCTCAAAAGTGACACAAATATTTTGGGCTCACTCCCTCCCTCCCCCGACAAAGAGAGGCATGTCTATTTAGGCCTCAAAGGCCCCATAAAGCAAACCCAGCCAGCCCCTCCTTTAGGGTTGGGAGCAGTTGGAGTTTATTCCCCAGGTAGGGGACTGACACAGGACCACCAGCCCAAGAGGGATCCACCCAGTGGCCCTGGGCCCTGCAGACCTCCCCTGTCACGCAGCCCCTCCTAGAAGGCTTAGAGCTGCACTCGGGACTCAGAGCCCCTCCTGGCAGACAGAGCCTCTGTGCTAACAGGTTCCCTCCCAGGAGCCTCTGAGAAGTGGGGGGAGATGGGCGGGGGACCTGAGAGGAGGCACAAGGGTCCGGAACGGGTGAGGGGAAACATTCCTTGCCAACCTGAGGCCACTCTGGCTGTGGCTGAGAACCTGCCCTCCCACGATGCACAGTAAACCCGGCTGCTGGGCGGGGCCTGCCAGGGCGGGAAACCTGGAGCATCCCTCCCTGAGGGTCTGGGAGCTGAAGCCAGCAGGGGAGGCCGGAGCAGGAGAGGGCCCCGTGGGCACAGCCTGCACCAGGGAGAAGTCCGGGGAGAATCTTGGGGCCGAAAACCAGGCAGGAGCCCGAGGGTTCTTGCTCAGCTCCTTTCAGGCGTCCCATTAGGTCCTGAGACAGAGGCCATATGTCCAGCCCCTGCCTCCGGGCATGTGAGTGTATCCCCAAACCCCGGGCTCCCCACTCTCCTGTAGACAGGACCCTTCGGCCAAGCTCTTCCCTCTGTCTTGGAACTCTCTGGACCCAATAAACAATAAACTTCCAGAAAAACTCTCCAGCCCACTCCCCTGCGGGCAGTACAAACACTGCTAAGAGCCTGGGAGCCCGTGGGAAGTCCCCGCCGGGGTTGTCCCAAAGCCTCCTCCACGGAAAGCCTCAGCTGTGTGTGGAGGGCCAGAGGCACAGGGTGAGGCACGAAGCTTCAAATGCAGCTGGGCTGGGAGCCGGAGCCCAGGCCCTGCCTGAGCCTCTGCATGGAGACCCTCAGCCGCTCTGCATGGGGACCTGAGCCATTCTGCATAGGGCCCCAAGTTTGTACCCCAGACCATGGGGGAGGCCATGGCAGAGCAAGAGCTCACGCCCAGGCTCCTCCTCACTGGCAGAGCAGGGGGCGGGGTGAGGCCAGGGCGGTTGGTTGGTGGCCCAGGCTACACACAGGTAAGGAGCAAGAGGAGGCCTAGGTCATCCTGGGAGACGCTCCAGGACCAGAGTTCTCAGCAGAGATATTTCCGAGGCTGAAAAGTTTGGGAAGCATCCGAGGGTCGTGCTAACCCTGTTCTTGTCTTCACCAACATCCCTCTCTGTGCCTCCGCCCTGCGATGAATGTCACTGTCACCTCTTTCCGGGGTAGCTGCACATCCCATGTGCCTGAGGGGGTCCAGGGTGTGTGCTGAGGGGCAGCTCAGCGTCTGAGCTCTGGACACTGGCTGGGAACGCAGCAGGTATGTGGCACAGGGCGTGCAAACGGTCTTTTTTATCCCCGCAAGAAAAATACAAAAGATAATGTCCCATGTCTTTGCTCCCGGGCATCGGACACACAGGGAGGGTGCTGCTTCTCTCCCCACCATGCTTCGTCTCCTTTGTGGGGCTAGTTTCTTCTCATTCTGGCAGTAGATGCTGCTTGGTAGATCCCAGGAAATCACGGGAATGAGGAGCAAGCCAGAACACTGGGGTCAAACTGTGGGGACGAGCCCATGAGATTACGCCACATTATTCATCGGTTTCACAGTTAATTTAATTTCCTTCCTTCCTTTCTTCCTCTCACTTTTCCTATCTGATGTGGGCTGACAGTAGGGTGACTTGGGGGTTTTCCTCCGAGTTTGTGCTTTTGGAGCTTGGGGATAGGTGGGTGCTTGGCGGTCACGGCCCTGTCCTCCCGTGGGGCGTGGGGTGTGTGGGTTTGGAGCATTCCAGCTGGCCTGGGCCTGCCTCCGTGAGCACAGTGCCCTGGTTCCTTCTACTTCTGCTGAACTGTAAAGGAAAGAACAGTTATGGCAGAAGCGAGCTCAGAACACGAGTCTTCAAGTCCTCATGGACCTGGGTTTCTGTTTCCTAGTGGGGAAAGGTGACGGGGATCATTTGGTTTGGGCTCTTGGTGGGACTCAACTCCTGCCAGTGTGAGGACCACAGCCTGGCTGATTGATTCAGAGCGGGGCATGTGACCCCTGAACACAGAACCATCTATGCTTGCATTTTTTAGTGAAAGCTAAACAATTCCCTCTGCCAATTTGAGTTCGGTTGTCACTTGCCATCGAAAGAATCACAGCTCAAAGGATGAAGAGCAGGACCATCAGGAGGTTCTGAGTGAGGCGGATGCCCCGGGCTGGTGGGTTCCCGCCTCTCACGTGCCTGCACGTCTATCAGACTCAGGTTATGGAACGTGCTTCAGTTCAGATAGAAAGTGGAGGACGTGGATTTTGAACCCAGGAAGGCTGGTTACAAACCTGAAGTCTTCCTTCTCCTAGGTGGCCGAGGTGGCCCGTGACCCCGGAGTCCCCAGCTTTCTGTCTCAAGTTGAACATCCCATGTTTTAGGTCAGTGTCTCCCAAACTTTAATGATTGGGCCAGGAATCTTATGAAAACGCAGATTCTGTTTCTCTGGGTCTGGGTGGGGCCTGAGATTCTGCGTTTCTGGTTCCTGGTGTCAGCTGTCCCTGATGCTGGTCCGTGGGGCACATTTGGAGGAGCAGGTCTCTAGGGGAAAAGCCTAGATTGATCACTGCAGGAGCAGAGATGCTGGGGGGCTCTCTCAAGGCGAGTGTGTGGAGGCAGCGGGACAGACAACCCTGACCTAACAAGCCCAGAAACTCATGAAGCTGCACGGGCCTTGTGAGTGGCTGAGAGGCACCTTTGAAAATGGCTCCCCTGCTTGGATAACTTCCCCAGGCCACCTCTGGATGCTCACAGAAGTCTTACTTCCTGACTTCCACCACATGCCACCACACACACCACGTCCGGCATGTCCTGGCTGTCTTGGCAGGGAAGCTTGTGTGGCCAGCGTGCAGTTTATACAATGTCACATCCATTGTCTTGGGTGATGGCTCACAAAAGCCTGTGTGCTGGAGGTTTCCTCTTACACCGTAGCCATGAAAACCCCTGAGGCTCAGCCAGACGGACACTGGCCCAGGTCCCAGGGCCACAGAGCCGGCCAAGCTCCTCGCCTCTGCCTCCTAGGCCCATGCTCTTCCCCCATCCGTTCCTACTGACCTACTCTCCAGGTGTGATAGTCAGTCCCACGCAGCTGGTGACTGCCGGGGACTGGCTTGCTTTTGTAGAGCGAGAGGCCGGCCTGTGGCCCCCACTCACTTTACCTCCCCCGCCCCCTGTCCCACAGGGGTGGGCTACCCCATTCCACAGTCCTCACACCAAGCAAGCTGGCTCCCTCCATTCTGTGCAGCTGGACCTCACCTGCGAAGTTGACAGTCACAGCCACGATGATGATGATGATGCCCATGATGATGAAGGTGATGCTGAGCAGCCGGGCC
Source organism: Equus quagga (assembly GCF_021613505.1). Taxonomy (NCBI): domain Eukaryota; kingdom Metazoa; phylum Chordata; class Mammalia; order Perissodactyla; family Equidae; genus Equus; species Equus quagga. Next base: position 72,778,540 of record NC_060277.1, on the reverse strand, counting down.
AGGCGGCCCAGCCTCCGGGCCCCGTCCAGGTCCCCCTGTTGCACGCTACTTCGAGACTGCAGAGAGAGGATGGCAGAGACCTCAGGAAGGTGTCTCAGCAGCCCCACGGGGGTCCCTTGCCTGGGCCTCCGGAACACACCCACTCCCCACTGCAGCCCACACTCCAGCATCCGCCCTCGGGGAGAGGAAGCGGGATCCTCTTGGAGAAGTGGCTTGGACTCCAGTGGCCCAGACCTCTTGTGGGGACCCCTAACCAAGCCTGCCCCTCCCTGGCTGGGGACAGCTGGATGCAGAACCAAGCAATGCAGGGCATTGTCTCAGGACAGTGACGGGGCAGGGTAGTACAGTGGAGACCGAGGGCCTGAGAGGACGGACCAGGTCCAGGCCATGCTGAGCTGGCTGGAGCAGATAAGCCAGCCCCAGAGGCTCGCTGCTGCGGCCTCACTGAGATCCTCAGGCAGCTCCTGTGGCTTTTTCTATGGCCTGATGTTCCTGCCTCCTTTCCTCTCTGAGCTCCCTCTTGCCACAAAAGAAAAAAAATCACAGTGTTCCTCCCTCCCCCTGTTTCCCATCAGGGACCACATCCTCATTCAACCGAGCGCACTGTCGAATCACACCAGAAAGGCGAGGTGTTTGGGGTTTGAAGGGGGAAGCCTGGGCCTGGGCGGGCGGGGAGCTACATGTGGCTTCGCAGGGGCCCTATTTGATACTCGCTCCTTCTCAGTGAGCTCGGTTTTTCTTGGCCCTATTTAATTTGGTGAAATCAGGGTGGGTGAGGGAGGGGACAGAGAGGAGCCTGGGGTGGCTCTGCAGGAGATGAGTCCCAAGGATCTGAAGCCCGGCACCCCTGTGATGGTTCAGGTGTCACCTGCTGGCCAGGGCTGGCCCGTGACCTCCAGATTCCTCCCGCTGTAGAACTCCCTGATGCTTCTTGGACTTCTAGAACGGGCACAGGCAGGAGTCCACTGAAGGGCTTTAAGGCCTCAGGCCACTTATTTGGTTATTTTACTTCCTTTGAGGCTCCTGATTCAGCATGGAAATGTAATGAAGGACTTTGATGATGATGATGATGATGATGACGATGATTCGCTGAGCCCTTAGTTTGTGTCGGGCAGCTTTCTAAGGACTGTATTCAAATTATCTCATTTAACGTCAGAATCATCCTATGAGGTTGGCAGTGTTGCCCACCTTTAAAGAAGCTAAAGTCCAAAGAAGGGACCCTTCTCTTCTCTGTTCTCTTTATGGGGGTGTCCCCCTCGCTGGGCTCCTGTCCTCTTTACCTCTCAGAATTCTAACTGATCCCCCACCCCTACCCCGTGGTTCCCTGTTCCAAGCTCCTTCCAGGCCAGTGCCATCTCTCTGCCACCAGTGCCACCTCTCTGCCACAGCATGGCATCAAACTCGCTTTGCCCCAAACCATAGCTTCCCACTTCCCAGATCTGCTCCTGGCCTTGTGCTCCTCCTTCCACGTGCCAGAGCGCCAATTATTGGCAACAGCCTGGAGTCCTCCCGCTCCGTGACAACTCCTCTCCCATCCTACCCAACTCATCAGTATCCTCTCCTTGTCAATTCCATTGCAACTCTCTTCTCTAGGTCCCTGGCACTTGCCCTAATAGTTCCAGGCACCATTTGTCTCTTAAGCTGGGACAACAGCCTCCTGAGGATCCCCCTGCCTCTAAGCTCTCTTCCTCTCCATTCTACTGCCCACCCGACCATGTCACTCCACAGATATGTACGCCAGGCACTGTGCTAGGTCCCCAGGATGCAGCAGTGTGTAAGGCTCCTCTCTCTGGCAGGGTGCACCATGAATAGCAAAGCCTCATCACAGGGCTGTTTCCTACAGCTCCAATTTCCGGGAGGGAATCCTAGCATCTCTCCTCCTGGACTTCCTCTCTGTCTCTCCCTACCATCAAATACAATCAGGTATGAATTTCTGACCTTTCTGATGTCCCTCAGGTCCATCCCTACCTCTCCAGCCCTAACTACACTGCCCTAGCCACCTCCCTCAATTTGTTTCTTCTGGAGATTGCATCAGCCTCATCCTCACTGGTCTCTCTGCTCCAGCCTTGCCCCCATCCAACCTCTTCTTAACAGCCAAGGTGAGGTCTTTCAAATGCAAGCCTGGTCATGTGACTCCTCATAAAAGGGATACATCTTTATGTCTCAGTGTCTTTGCATGTACCATATCTCTGCTGGAATGCCTTTCCTCATTACCATATTGCCACTTCAACAGCTCCTCCTCATCCTTCAAGAGTCACCTCTAGTAAAACTTTCCTTTGTTCCCACAAGCAATTAATCATCTCCTCCTTGGGGCTCCAAGGATCTTGCATTACTCTCTTTTTCTCCCTTACCACCTTGTGTTATTATTTCTTGTGGCTGTGTCAGTCTCCTTCTCTGGACTATAAGCTCCTTGAAGTCAGGGACCATGCAGCCTCAGTCTTGGTATCCCTCTTATGTAACCTAGAAACAGGCCCCCATAGGTATTCAGTAAATGTTTGAGGAAGTAAAGACTAAAAGAAGAGAGAAAAAGAATGAGAAGAGAGACTGTTTTCTAATCACTGATCTTAGCCAGTGGAATGCTCAAAGTTAAAGGAGGTTCATGAAAATAGAAGATTCATGAAAGAAATAAGGGCAACAGGTCCCATAGGACAGGTAACTGGTATCTGGGCTTTGGCCCCACCCACTAACCCATGCCACTTACGGCTCTCTGCATGGCCAGCCCAGGTCACTGAACTCAGGAATTCAACACCAAAGCAACATTGAAGGAAGAGGGGGCAACATACTGAAAGGTTTCAGGGATTTCTAGGAAGTGTGACTTTAGAAATTCTGGGTCTACCGTGAGTCAAGGGACTCATTAGATGTAAGCATGGCATGCGGGCAGAAGGGCTCAGGGTTTGGGATGAGTCCTGTCCCCCACTTTCCAAAGAAATACTTGTGCACGCAGTAGTGATTCAGGACCATGGAGAGAGGCGCACGAGTGGTTGCCTGGGCATGAGAAGCAGGGTAGGGGAGGTGAGAGTGAGAGGTAATTTTTCCAGTCACACGAAGCCCAATCTCTCTTCTTTATCCACAGAGCCCTCAGTCCTGCATCCCGGTCACACATGTTCCTTCGAGTCCAAGAGACACTGTTGAAGGAGATGCAGTGGAAATGGCCTGATGGAACAGAGCAGACCAGATTGTGGCTGCTTTCTTGTGTCAGACATTTTATACACACTGTGCAGTGTAAACTTCTGATCTGTACAATGGAGGGAGTACAATCTGTACCCTGTCTCTAAGAGTAGAGCCCTAATTTTAGACATAGAAGTTCCTCGCTGCTAGCTGGCACTCATTTCTGAAGTCCCCTCATCAGTTACCAAATGAAAGAACCATCCTTTGACTCTAGGGATGAAAGACCCTTCACTTCTTTTTATGAGCAAATTACCAGCTGCTCTCCCATCCCCACTTAGTGGCATCATCTTCCCCTTATACAAAATGGCTCAAGTTGAAAGCATAATAGTAATAATTGCAGGAATGGTTGTAATGACTGTAAATTAATAGATCACTTCTGATTGCAATGGCTGTGGGAATGGTGAGGGGAAAAAATGAATTCAGGTTAATAGATCATTGACAGACATTGATAAAAGTCTGAGAGCAGGGAGAGGGTAGGAAGAGGGGGAGAGGTGGGGAAGATGCTGGAGAGAGCTGCTCGAGGCTGAAACCAGCCAGAGGAAAGTGGCAACAGAACTTCTCAGGAAAGAGCTTCCTCCACCCACGAGTTTCAAGCCAAGCCCAGCAGATCTGAGGAGAAGGGACAAGACGTGCCAGGGCCGATCAGCGACCAGTCCTTCCACAGAGCTCAAGCATCTCCCAGAAGGTCAAAGCAAAGGGATGTGCTTCCCCATGCCCCTTCACATCCCTCTCTTTGCAACACTGCAATTGTTTCTGGAATACCCTGACTACAAGTTAACCCCCCAGTTGCTGGAGACTGGGGAGGCCTGGTGCGGGGTCACAGGAAAGGAGTCAGAGCAGCTGCAGTGGTGGATACAAGGGATTGGGGATGCTTAGGGGCTTGAGATAACAGCCATTTAGCAGCCAATTCAGCAGTGTGTCAGTATTTTAAGCCATATGTCTGTGTACCAGCTGACCGTCAACCCCAATTGGTGCTCCGCGCTCTTACTGAGTGAATGGATAGATGCACAAATGATTGAAAGTCAGCCTGCAACACATCGGTTAAATAATTAGGTAACCAAAAATCCTAAGACAGGGAGCACTGAAGCTGCTCTAGATCTCTGCGGCACTCCAGGTGGGGCAGGAACAACTTGCAGAGAAGGGACTGCTCAGAGCCTTCCCCCAAAACCAAAGACAGGGCTGCCCACCTCCCCCGGGGAGTATAACGAGGGGTGAGACTCCATTAACCCAAAATTGATTGAAGTCAGCACTGCCTGTCCATGGGAGATTTGCCCTTTCCTCTGACATTGCCAGGTTTCATTTAGCATTAATCATAACAGCAACCGCTTCCATTTATTGAGCATTTACTCTATGCCAGGTGCTTTCACACATCAGCTCATTTAATCCTCCCAATGGCCCAATGAGGTCGATGGTTTTCTTACACCTATTTTATAGATGAGGAAACTGAGGCTAAAGAAGGAGGCTGAGTGATTTGGACACAGTCACGTGGCTTACAAGGGATAGAGCTGGGATGCACACCCAGGTCTGTCTGAAGCTTGTTTTATCACTGTCCTCTACGGAAGGCCTACCGCCTGGGGTCCAGCTCTTCTCATTGACAGGAGACCTCGCTGGCATTGAGGAACATGGCCACTTCCCAGCCTGACCCAGAAGTAAAATGGATGAAGCCAGCCTTGCCCTGGCCATGCCAGGAGGCTCACAGAAGGCTATGGTGGGCCTGGACACCTGTGATCACAGCTCCTCAGGTAGAGGTCCTGGTCGGCCAGCCCTGCTCACAGGAGGCCCCTGTCAAAGCCACAGTGGGAAGGATGCTACTGGTCCACTAGTCTTCCACTGACAGAGTTAGTGGAGCAGAGGGAACGGTTGGTGGCAGGGGGTGGAGGGAGAGAGAAAATGAGAAGGAAGTGGAATTCTTCCCTCCCGGCACAAGTGCCTGAAAGGTTTGGCTTTCCTGAGAGGGACACACCATCCCTGCCCCTCGAGGCAGATGCAGTGTGGGGCCATGCAGAGAACAATGAACTGAGCATCCAGCTGACCTGCCTCTCACCAGTTGTGTGACCATGGGCAAGGCACCGTTCTGCATGCCTCAGTTGCCTTGCTTGTTAAATAGGAACAATTAACCAGACTCTGCCAGTCTCTATCAGGGCGTGCTCTGCAGACGGGAAGCTCTAGAGAGGCTGTTAGGGCTGTGGGTCTCCTTCCACCCTGGGGTCAAGGGCCTGACCCTTCACTTGGTAACCGGCAGGGGGACCTCAGATAAGGAGTTCTGAAGTCTGTCCCCAGGACCTGGAGACACCAGCACAGGAGACTTACTCTTTCCATGCTCTCTGTCCACCCTTCACCCCTGCATGGGACCGAGTGTTTCAGCCCTAGATGAATAACTGACCCCTTCCTTCCTTGGGGAACGGAGGGTCCTGTGAACTAGACTGGCTCCCAGAAGAGGGGAGACAGCTGTGGGCACACCCAATAAGGCTCCCCACTTGGGCTCCCCGATTCCCAGGAGGCAGGTTAGTGTAATGGGTGGGAACGTGAACTCTGGTCCTAGGCGTCTGATCCTGGGCTCCCAGTTACCAGCAGTCATGTCACATCTCTGTGCTTCAATTTTCTCATCTGTAAAATGAGAATAACAATACCTAGGCCTCATAGGTTCAGAGTCTGGATGAAATGAGATGATATATGTAAAGAATTTGGACCTGCTCCTAATATTTAGCAAGCATGTAGTGAATGGTAGGAATATTATCCCTCAACACTGGGCTCTCTCAGGTTCCTTCTCCCAGGCTCCTAACAGTTCCCTTTGGAAATTCATTTCCACAACTATACTCCACCCTCACCATCACCCCACCTGGCTCCTCCTTTGAAATCTCAAACCCCCAATATCTCTCTCATCCCCTGCACCTGCCCTTTGACTTCTCTGAGACCTGTGACCGTCTCCTCCAAGGCTATGGCCATCTTCCCGGCCTCACTCCCTCCCAGTCCAGACTGATCCTTTGGTGCATCATCTCAGCCACCTTCGCCAGCATCTTCTGTGCCACCTGGCCCTGCCCTCATGGCAACTCTGCCATCCCCAGCCTTGGGTGGGCCCAATGTCACATCTGTGACTCTATACCTATAGCTAGAAAAAACCCACACCACCATGCAGACTGATAACAACTCAGACCCTGGTCTCCAGCCTCAGCACAGCCTTCAAGCCATTGACCTGTCTGCCCCTAGTCACCTCTCCTCTCCCATCAAGCCCTTATTTCTCAGCCAATGACCCTGCCCTCCACGCCCCTGGTGGCATGGAGCCCAAACGGCATGTACTACGCCCTTCCCTTTGAGTATTTCTATCTGCTTTTTCCTCACGGCCTCTCCTCCAGGCTCCCGGGGAAGGAGTCCTTCTTCTAGATTGCATCTCTCCACTCTTCAGGAAACTGGCCTCCCCAGTCACCTCTCTCCTTTTGGCCTAAGTCTCTCCGTCACCAGGGTCAACAGGGGTCTGTAAATGGCCAAGCCAGTGGACTGTCCCATCCTTATTGAACCTGATCTCTCTGCCGCATTTGACTGCTCCCTCCTTCAAACTCGCTCCTCCCTAGGTGTCTCTTTCTTTTCCAGTTTTCCTCCCACCTCCTGGAATCTTATTTTCAAAACTCTTTTCTCTCCTCTTCTCACCCCTTAAATGCCATAGTCCCCAGAGCTCCGCTGTTTCTGAGTTGGCTAACCAGGAGTCTAGAGCCAGAACCGCTCCTGCCTCCTTGACAGCTCTCTCACCAGGGCCCTACCTTCTAAGCCGCTCCTTGGTCCAGGCCCCCACCACCCCTGCCTGGACTACCTCAAGAGCCTCCTGTGGGGTCTTCCTGCTCTCAGTCCTAACTGCTCTAGCTCATATCCCACAATGCATTTGGGTGTTCATTTTAAAATGTGAACTGACCATATCATGCCTCTGCTTGAAATTTTCCAGGGGCTCCTCAGAGCCACTAGGATAAAACTTAGATTCCTAGAACAGGCCCCTGCCCATCTCCCCTACATCACAGTCCCACATCCTTCTGCCATGCCAGACAGACTGGGTCTTATCCATCCACTCCCCAAATGCCCAGCAGGGTGCCTGGTTCATAAAAGAGGCACATTCGTTCACGAGGAAGCCTAGTCATCCTCTACCACTTAGTTCCGTCCAAAATAGCAAGTGAATGGTCGACTGACTGAATGTCTGTGTTACCAACTCTTAGAAGGTTTCCAGAAACCTGCCCTGTCCCTTGCCATGGCCATGGTCCAGACCTCTTCATCTCTCACCTGTGCTCCTGCAAAGGTCCCCTCTCCCAAATGCCAGGCTCAGAGGGGCCCCTTCAGACCCTCCTCTCACCCTGCACCAGACTGATCCACCAAGATGGAAATCTGACTGCGCCCCTCGCTGGCTCCAAACCCTACAACGTACACGCTGCAGCAGGGGCAAAGCTTGAAATCGTGCTGCCCGGGGAAAGAAGCCAGTCCCAAAGGACCACATGTTGTACGATCCCACGTATATGAAACGTCCAGAAGAAGCAAGTCCATAGAGACAGAAAGAAGATTAGTGGTTGTTTAGGTCTGGGAGGGACAAGGAGAGAGGGGGATGATAGAAAAAAGATACAGGGTTTCTTTTGGAGGTGAGGAAAATATTCTAAAGTTGACTGTGGTTATGGTTGCACTTTGTGAATATACTAAAAACCATTGCATTGTACACTTTAGACGGGTGAATTGTATATGTGAACTATATCTAAAGTTCTAAAAAAGAACAACAAACCTGTGATGGCTTCCCCTCCCCCACCAGGGGGACACTCAGCTGCCACTGCATCACTGGGACCTGCCGTATAACAGCGCTTACTATGTGCTGGGTGTCGTTCCTCAGCACTTTGTGTGGCTCATCTCATTTTGCCCTCACACAGCTCTATAACGTAGGGGTTTTATGGTGACACCCATTTTGCAGATGGGAATACTGAGGAGAAGGGAGGGTTGAGTGACTTGCCTGAGGCCACACAATACCTTATGGTTTTGACTAGCATGGGCGCTTCCTGCCACGTGTTCTCAGAATCTGTTTACGAGTTTCTCCCCACTGGACTGGAGGCTCCTGGGAACGGGCCAAGGTGTCTGGTTTAGTGCTGTACTCCCTACCCAGGGCCCAGTGACCGTGAGACCTGACTCAAGGACCTGCAAAGGATGTAGAAATGCCCTAGGGGTGGGTTCAGTGGTCTCACAGCCTTGGGCCGAGGTTTCTTTGGACAAAGGCAGCCCCTACGCAGCCTGTCCCCTGCCACCCCCCCACCCCCAAGAGACAGATTCTAGTGACTGTTTTCTTCTGGGCTCTTGTGTGGTTTCCCTCCCCAAAGCCTGTCTCCCCTCCTGGGGCTTCTCCCCGTAACCAAGAGGTTGGCCCTGCCCAGAGCCACTGGCTGCACCCTTGGGGTCTGGCTCTGGCCCCAGGTATCCTCAAGTGAAGCAGACAGCACAGGAGTCCCTCAAAGGCCTCGCCCTGCGTCCTGCCCAGCCCTGGCTCTTGCACCCGTGCCAAGTCCCTCAGACTCAGAAATGATGCCAGTGTCCCCCGACGCCCCGGTAGGTGGTCCTGGATTTGATGGGGGTCGGAAAGCCTTCCCTGGCTGCAGACTGGGCTCAGTGGAGTGGACGGACATGTATGAGGAAATAGGGGGTCTCTCGGAGCACAGCCTGGGGGCAGCGGGAGTGACCACAGCTCCTGGGGGTTCGGTGACAGATGACTCAGCGGTGGAGTCACTCCAGAGGGAGGCAGACGGTCCTCTCTGCCCAGTCCTCAGTCCTGGGGCCGGCAATTTTCTCTCCCCTGCTCCAACCTCATCCTGAAAGTCATTGCCTGCCCAGTCTCTCTCCTTCCTGGACCTCAAAAGTCACTTGCTGACCTCTACCAACATTTTCTGTGGATCTTCTGTAAATAGCTCTATCCAAATGGCTTGGTTTGAGGACAATCCAAGACAATTTGCTCAAAACCCTACAGTACAAGAGTGTGAGGAGCAAAGACTAGCCCCTATGCCCCTCCTTGGCAAGGCCAACCATGGCCTCCCACACTCACATTTTCCACCCCTGATCTAAACCTCTCCTACCCTGCAGACAAATGCTGAAATCAGGGCAACCACGAGTCCCAGAAGGCCCCAGTGGGAACTCCCCTGCAGAGGAGCAGCCTGCGAACACCCCTCCCCGTGAGCCCCTCCGGGGAGCCAGGCCCAGGGGCCCTCCGTGCGTGGGAGGGAAGCCACTGCTGGCCCTTGGAAACCAGAGCTGGCAGAGGCTGTTAGAATGCCCAGGTGGCCCCAGGGAAGGAGGGGTTGGCTCCCCTCCTGAGAACACGGAGCCCTGGGACCCCATGCCGGCTGCAACTTCTGCTGATACACACTCCCGCTCAGAAATGCCTCCTCGGGACAACCCTACCCACCCAAAAGGCAAGACTCTCAACTTGGCTCTCTTTCTGCAATCAGAATTTAGCTCTAGGCAGTTCCCTGGGGTCCCCTCCCCAGCAGGGATGTGTGCAAAGTCAAGCTGTGTTGGCCAGGAGCAAAGATGAAGGAGCTCTCCTGGCCCCCGGCCCCCTCTCCAAGGGGGAGTGGTAGCCAGCTGAGGCAGGGGGTCTTCCTCAGACCCTGGCACCCGGCTCTCCCTCCTCTACACCGCAGGCAGGGCGTGGGGTTCCTGCTGACCCCTGGGCCCGTCCCTGCCCCTGGAACCAAGTGAACCACTTACCATGATAGAAAAGATGAGGGGGATGAGGTTGAGAGGCCAGACAGGGCAGAAGCAGGAGGCGATGGCAAGGATGAGATAATCTTTGGGGACTTCTTGGTCCTGGGCATAGGAGGTGGTGGCAATGGAGGATGCCCGCCTTGAGCTGGCCCTAGAGGGTGACCGGGGGAGTGTCACCTCCCGGTGCCCCTCGGATATCACCTTGAAGGGCAGGCCATGGCCATTCTGCTCCAGGTCCAGAGCCCCCGAGAGGGACTTGGACAGCTTCAGGGACTTGTCATCCTTGTCGTCCACCTTGATGAGCAGCTTTTCCATCTCTTGCAGGTCCAGGGGTGAGGTGGTGCCTGGCTCCCGTGCGGAGGGAAACTGAGGCTGCACAGGGTTGGCCATGTTGGCCTGAGCCTCGGGCTGCTCAAGCTCCAAGTAGGCACGAGGGGCTCCAGAAGGACCTCAGCGCACCATTCCTCAGCCCAGACTAGGGGCCTACAGGTCAGGGGCAGAAGTATCACCTAGGGGAGCAAGGGTCAGCTCCTCCAGGCCAGCTGAGTTTGGAGGCTGGGGCCTGCCTGCTGCCCCCACGGAGCTCCTGGAAGCTGGAAGCTTGGAAGCTGGAATCAAGTTCAGCCTGGTTCAAGTTTGAGGCCAACTTTGCTGGTGCTGCTGACAGCACAGATGGGCGGGGAAGCAACAGAAAGCAGCTCCAAGAGCAGAGAGAAGAATGCTCCTCTCCCAAGTGAGGCTTAGGCTAAGTCAGGGAGGCTCTGTGTGTGTGTGTGTGTGTGTGTGTGTGTGTGTGTGCGCGCGTGCGCCACAGAGCCTCCCTCCCCCTGCCCTCCTCAAAGATGCTTTTCCTTTTCAATTCCCCTCTCCTCTGAGAACCGCCCAGCAGCGTTCTCCCTGTGCCCAGCCCAGCTCAGCCCAGCTCTGCCCAGCCCAGGCCAGCCCTGAGGGACTCGGGGCTGCTTCTGGTTCCATTGTGGTCCCAGGACCTGCTGCTCTAGTCTGGGGGCTCTGCATGGGGAAAAAGACAAAGGGAGTCACTAAGGGGTGTGTCTTCAACTGTCCTGGGAAACAGCCCTCCGCCTCTCTTCTACTGGAGCAGCTCGCGCTTCCTCCTACCTGTCGGGGAAACGCTGGGCTCTGGACCTATGGCATCCCACCTCAACCCTGACCTCCCGCCCCCACAGGAGGCCAGACCCTGGCTCCTGGCTCCTGGCTCCAGAAGGGAGGGAGAGGCTTGAGCACCAGTGTGGCCCCTGGAGGATCCTGTCTGGACCAGGAGGGCCCTCTGAATGGGTTTCTGAGCAGCTCAGCAAGGGGCGGGGCAGAGTAGGCGGAAGGAAGGAAGCGTTGGCCGCATCTCAAGCCCATTAGAGCTCTTCTGCTGTGCTAAAAAGCTGGCCAAGATCCCTCCTGTTTGGGAGCTCCTCCGGGCAGCTGCCAGATCTGAAGGGCCTCGGTTTGGCTGCCTGTCCTCTCTGATTCTTGCTCTGTCTTTGTCCTCTTATGTCTCCTCCCTTGGTTTCTGCCTCCTTCGCTATTCCTTGCATCCCTTTCTCTCTCTCCTTGTTTTTTACAAGGGGGACTTGGAGCCACCAGGGTGTGTGTGTTTTGGAGGAGGGTGCTGGAAAGAGTTTAAACCCTAGAGTCATGCACGACGGGGTGGGGGGCGGGAAGTTACAGGTGGGAAGGAGTCTCAGAGAGCATGGAGTCCAAATCCTTTGATATCACAGATGAGAAAACCGAGGCCTGGAAATGGAGAGACACATCTCAAACTGTATCCCAACCGGACCTCAACCCCTGGTCCGGGTTCGGGGGCTGGCTTGAAGCAAAATGAGCCATGTTAGTGGAACGAAATGGCTTTGGGTTGTGTATCAAGCTGGCTTCAGAGACGCTGCTTCTAGCAAGGGTAGCGCCACGGCGGAGATGGCAGTGAGACCAGACAAAGAGAAGAAGCACTGGCCACGGAGGGAGGAAGGAAGGAGACGGAAGGAGAGCAGCAGGAGCCACAGGCTGGGACCCAGGGGGCACCTGGGAGCTGAAAGGACACCTGGAGGGAAATAAGTTTCCAAAACAGTAAAACAGTGTGGCTTTGGGGCAAATTTTCTGGTTTGATCATTTGACTATTTTAAAGCAAGAATTTTTGCTCAATAAAGGAAACCCACTGTTATTCACAGAATGCAGGCCTCCAGGGCAGTGAGATTGAGGCCTTCTGCCCTCAGCTCTGTCCTCAGGGAGGCTCTTGCCCACCCCAGGCCAGGGTGTGGGGGGGGGGGGGGGGGTTGAGCTGGGCTCCCCTGCCTAGGAACTTCCAGAAATGTGCTCATGCCTTGTTAAATATGAGACCTCATGCAGAGGGTGGCAAGTTGGGTCCCCAAGACCCTTGCGCTCAAAGTCAGTACCCAGCATGGACAGAATTCCCTGATACAACCTGGAAGCTGACGCTGGGTGGGGGCACTCAGGCCTTCCATGGGGCCTGCAGCTGCCCAGCCCTATGCCATAGTCTCTAGCCAACTGTGGCTACTGAGCCCCTGAAATGTGGCTATTCCAAACTGAGATGTGCGGTGAGAATAAAACACACCGAATTTCAAACACTTAGTGCAAAAAAAGGAATATAAAGTATCTCGTGAATACATTGCATATTGATTACATGTAGAAATGATATTTTATATACATTGGGCTAAATAAAACATTATTAAACTTAACGTCACCTGTCTTTTTTACTTTTTAAAAATGTGCTTACTAGAAAATTACAAAATTTAAAAGGTGGTTTGCATTATACTCCTATTGGGCAGCACTGGCCTAGAGGACAGAATGAACCTGACATAAAGGACCGTTTTTGGCTTAATAAAAACTCGAAGAGAAAAGAAAAAGAAGACCTCAGGGTGGCTCATGGCAGTGAGGTTACCAGGTGGGCTGGGGTTCAGGCGCTTGGGATCTAGGTTTCTCTGCCACTGCAAGATGTTGGGCTCACAGTGCCATCTAGCGGCTGATGGTGATAAGGGGAATGACCGGAAGTGGGAGAGGGGACTGCGGGAGCAGGGAGAGGTGGGGAGAAGCATCCTGTTTGGGCTCCAGGGCTGCTCAGCCTACCCAGCCAGCTGCTTCTGCTCCAACCTGCATGTGCTGCCTCCCCACTTGAGGTCTTAAATGGAGGCCCGTGGGCCATACCCATCATACAAAGTGAGTTTGGCCTGCACAGGGTTGACCCAACACATATTTTTTTAGAAATCCATTTCACATAAAAATTGGGGTTTCAGACATTTAACATGAAGATCTGGGAACCCTGGGCCCATTTTCCGCAGAGCAGCAAGCAGCTGGGCCAGCTGCAGCCTTTAGAGCGGGTCGCTGAGCTCCGCCTCCTCTTCCACCATCACAGGGCCTGCCTGCCTCAGGGGTCTGAGCCGTGAGGCCCTGCAGCTAGACAGATGGATTGGCCTTCCTGTTCCACAGCTGGCTGGCCTTGCTGCTCTCTGGTGTGGACACAGAGAACCGAAGAAAGTCACCCCCTCTCTTTCCACCTTCCCCACTGGACTGTGAGGTCCTGGAGGGGGCAGGTGTACCCACAGCTCCCTAGCCCAGTGCCTGGCAGGTGGTTGAGAATGGCTGGATGAACCAGAGGAAGATGAAGCACCAACCAAGCACCCAGGGTGTGCCCACACCGACGCTAATTCCACCTCTGCCAGCCCCCAACCTTAGCGCATCCTGAGCACGAAGGATGCTGAGATGTAAACAGTGGAGGGGAAAGTGGACCTGCGTACTGGGGGTGTCCTTTGAGGAGTGGAGTGGGCAGGGAAGCAAACCTCAGAAGGGTGGGTAAACTGGAGCCTAGTCCAAGGGGGACAGGTAACAAGCCCCTTATGCCCCACAGCTCTTTTACCTTCCGGGTCAGGGTGCCAGGAAACCCTACAGGGGCTAACGAGGCAGGAGTAATTAAGCAAATTCCTCTCCTCACTGAGGCGTTCCTGGGCCTGGCCCACCTGCTCCAGGGGTAACAGCAGCCTTCAGGTGTCTGCACGCACACACACACACACACACACACACACGTGCAAAGTGTGAGGGAAACGATGTGATCGTGTGCCCATCAGCAAGCACCCTAGTTTCACATCCAGCGAGATGGGGTCCCTCCAAAGGAATCCACTCAAGACGCTTGGTCCTTGCTGTCCTTGCTCAAACATTTCCCTGTTCATCTTTGAAGGTGCCCTAAGGAGACAAATCTTTCACCTTTAAAAAACAATTATGAAGAACCTAACAGATATTAACCCTGTTTACATCCCTCCAATTCTCCGTAGGTCCGTTCACCCACCCATACGTTTGTCTACGGTTAGAATCAGTGGGCGCAGACCATTTTGTGATCTGCTCTTCTAACTCGCCATTATTTTCATTCCATTGGAATACCACAGTTTGCTTTGCCAGGCCTCTGGGGTTGGGCATTTGTGCTGTTTCAAATCTTTCACTGTTGTGTACAGTGCTGCTGGGACCATCTTGTTGCAAATTTGTTTTTCCTTTTGGACTCCTCCCTTGGAATATTTTTATTGTGATTTTGCCAAATTGTTCTCTACCAAAAAGGGACAGGTACACAGTACAACCAGAAATCTGTCGATGTGTCCTTGTCTCCACATCCCTGACGACATTGGGTCTTACAGTTGCTATTTGTTTTTATATTTATTAGTATGTCTCATTCATTGCTAAAGAGGTGAGGTCCTGTTCCCTGTGGGGGAGGCAGAGAGAACAAGGGGGGGAGTGGGAAGGCACAGACTTCCTAAGAGAGGCCAAGAGGCCGAGTGCAGGAGAGCCCTGGGCAAAGGTTCTGGGGTCGTTACTGCTCCCTGCCCTTTACATGTTAACTCTCTCTCTCCTTTGAACACTATGTGAGTGGACTGTTGGTACTAACCCAATAGATAGATAATTTCTGTCTTTATATATATCAGTCCTTCGTATCTTTTGGCCATAAGTTTTAGCAGCTCTGTCTTACATATGTATTTTCTCTTTCTAGTACTTTCCTTTTTATATTCGTTTAATACTTATCCTTATACCAACTACTTTTCTCTATATTTGGACAAATCTACCTGGTCTCGGTTGATAACTTGCATTTCTTTAATAATCACAGGTTTATCTTTTCTCCACTGCAAATCCGCCATCTTAGAGAACAGGTATGGTCTTCAGAAGCAGATAAAAAAAGTCAAGGAAGCGTTCCAGGAAAACTGGAAAGCACATAATTAAAAGTATTCTGGCCTAGGATCACCTAAAGAATCAGCAGGAGGAGGGGTACCTGTTACACGCATGTATGTACACATGTATGCACCCACAAACATTCACACATTCGCACATCTATGCAAGTATGCGTGCAATGCGTGCATGCCAAAAAATCTCAGAATGCTGGACAAATACATATCATAATGCAAATATACAGACGTGTGCACTCAAACAAATAGCCCTGATAAAACAATGATAATAACAAATGTGTTGTGGACTTTGGTTTATAAAACACCTTCCCTTGCATTCTCTCCTTCTGACAACCTTGTGACTAGAATATGTCTTAATAGCTTCCACTTAGGGAGAGCTGGCGTGAGCCAGGCACTACGCTTTAAATGCATCATCTAGCCCATGATGTAAGTACTAATTTTAGCCCATTCTACAGATGGGAACACCAAGGCTCAAAGCCGCTCGGAGATTTGCCAAGGTTTCCTAGGTGGTAAGTGAGGGGACACATACTCTCCCATCCCTCCAGCTGACCTGGCAGGCCCTGCACACTCACGCTTCCACCTGCAGGGGGCACCCTCACCACTCCTGTGCAGGGCGCGCAACTGGGCGGGAAGAATCCTGTTTCTTTCCATCTTGGAACTTAGGAAAGCAGGACTTGCTGGTCATTTTATCATGTTTCCAGAGAATAAAAACCTGAGGCTGAAGCAAGGCAGAAGCACTGTCCAGGCTGGTCTGTCATAAAATTACAATAATATAGGAAGAGTAACAATTTGTGGAACACCTAATTGCCGGAAACTGTACACTATGAACGAATCTTAATGCTCACAGCCACCCTGAGGTGGAATTGTCTGTGTCAGAGGTGAGGAACTGCAGGCTTAGAGAGGTTAAGTGACGCCATGGGTCGCACATGTGGTAAGTGGCAGAACAGAGACTGGGTCCCAGGCTGGTCCAGCTCTTTCCTTTCCACTGTCAGATTGTGGCACTGCCTCTCCATGAGAAAGAGAGCTCAGTGCGCAGGCCAGGGGCCAGAGTCCCATGTTTTGCTCCCGGCTGGACCCAATGACCCAACTACACCAGAGTCAAAGCTTTCCTGTGATCTGTGTCACAGCCACCTGCCCTGTGAAATGGGGAGCCCTAAGGCCTGTGGGCTGGGGACAGGATGCCAAGTGTGCCAGCCAGTGTCTTGCTTGCAGAAAGCAAAGACATCTTTAATTACAGTGGTGAGCCTCACCTCGACTGTTCTGGGGACCCCTCACTTCTCCTGGGTGTCTATGGGTGTCTCTCCAGCTTCTGTGGGGTCCTCTGTTCTGAGCTGTGTAACTTTTCCCCAAGCTGGCAAGAGCGCAGCTCTCTAAGGAGATCAGAGAGCCCTCAGCCCTCTCCTGGCACATCTGGGTCCTCACCCCAGAAAGCAGCACCTACAACATCAGCCCGGTCAGCCTGAGTGAAGCCAGACACCAGCTCAGGCGTGCTCATCTTCGATGCAGAGCAGCTCTCCAGACTTCTCTGGGGGCTGGCTGTGCCTCCCACTTCCTCAGCAGCCTTGGCCCAAGGCCCCACTTTCCTCAATCCCCTCTTCACACTCTTTCCTGGATTCCAAGTCTGCCTGTCATGACAGAGACCCTGGCTACAGTGGCCCACTCTTCTCTAGGAGCTCCATGAACCCATCACTCGAGATACAGGCAAGAATTACTGGCCCCCACTCTGGCCCTGCCCTCAGCTTCCTTCTCTGAGACTAGCCCCGACTCTGCTTTCATTGCCACCCTCTCTGTGGCTCACCACAGACAGCAGTTCTGCAGGGGGTCTAGAGATGAGGCTGACCACATCCTTAGTCTCCCGGCTCAGCACTTCCTCTCCAAATAGTGTCCCCTCCCACAGCGCCCCTCACAGTGCTCAGCCATACCTGGGGTCTTGCCATGAACCAGAGCCCCCAAGTACCTACCTGTGGGCTCTAGGCCTGGGCCCACCCTTTCAGGATGAGCCCCAGGCCCCAACCCAGCAGACCTTCTTGCCACCCTGGGCCACTGAGCCCGGTGGAGTCCTTGGAGCAGAGAGAGATGATAGGTTTTCTTTTTTATTTTAGCTGCTTCTGATTGCCCCTCCCAAATCACAGACTTGGGGCATCAGCACAGGCAGGGACCCCACACTGTGCCATCACACCGCACCAGGGGCCACCCACACTCCCACACACACAAGTCCCCCTGTCCAAAAGCCCCCATTCTCCTAAAAAGCAGCAAGAGAAAATAGGACTCAAAGGCGCAAGAATGCAAAGGTCACTTTCCAAGAAGCGTTCATCAAGTCCAATTCTAAGAAAGCCCAGGAGGGTCCCGCTCCGTTCTCGGAGCTGCCGCCTCTATTTCGGATTGTGGGGGGCTAGGGAGTGCTGCCCCTGGCTCCGGAGTTCCTTCCTACTGCCAAGGCTGCTTCCTTTCCCCCTCAGGCCTCAGCCCATTCAGTTTTGCTCAGCTAGGGACGTTTTTCCCGCAGTCTTCTCTTTTGTAGGCATCCTGCCATTGGCTCCTCCCAGGCCGGCCTCCCTCGAGGCTCGCGGGTGCGCTCGGTGGCCAGGTCAGGAGTGCTGGGAGCCCAGGCCAGGGCCTGCTCACAGGTATCCCCGCGGCCAGGCACAGGGAGCCCCCGGACACCGGCGCCAATTTCCGGGGGAGGTCTGGGCCAAGCCCTGCGCCTCGCCCACCGCCCTGGGCCGTCCCAGGAGCGTGTGCGGGGAGCACGAGGCGCAGCGCGGCACGAAGGGGCCGGAGGGGTCCCGGCGCGCAAGGCTGGGCCCGGCGGGCAGCGGCATGGGCCGCGGCGAGCTGGAACCCGCATCCCCCGCGCCCTCGGCGCGCGCGCCCTGGCTGTGGCACTCCAGGTGTCCGCAGGGCCAGCAGGGCGCGGGGCTGG
This sequence comes from Equus quagga, assembly GCF_021613505.1. Lineage (NCBI taxonomy): Eukaryota > Metazoa > Chordata > Mammalia > Perissodactyla > Equidae > Equus > Equus quagga. The sequence goes on along the minus strand of NC_060277.1, from coordinate 72,760,552 downwards.
CGCGCAGGACGAGGGAGAGCGCCGTGATGCGGTGGATAGCCCTGCGCAGCGTGGCGATCTTGGAGAGCCTCTTGCCGCCCAAGTCGTGCCGCAGCGCCCGGCGCAGCGCGTTGAAAGCTTCGTTATAGTCCAGGATGCGCTTGCGCTCCCGCACGTTGGCCGCCATGCGCCGAGCCTTGGACCGCACCGGCCGCGCGCGCTTTCTGCTGTTCGCCACCTCCTCTGCCTCGCCCAGGCCGCGGGGCGCGCCGTTCTCTCTCAGCACCCCGAAATCTCTCCCGGCCTCCAGGCAAGAGTCCCCCAAGTCCTCAGCAGAGCCCTCGGCCCCCTTCAGGCCTTTGAGGCCTGGTCCTGGTGTGCCTCGGTGCATGGCCTCCTCCCGGGCCTTGATGCTCCAGCTCCGGCTCACAAGGCTGACAGTCCACCTTCTGAGCGTTGACTCCTGCAGGCTGGACACTCCCCAGACGGCCCCCTCAATAGCTGGGCTTTATGGCACCACGTGGCTCTCTGCCCTCCCCATCCATCCATCTCCCTCCTCCTGCTTTATTACTTGCCTCCAGGTAGGTTGGCGAGGGAGGAACAAGAGGAAGGAAGCAGGGAAGGGAAGAAGCATGCAGATTCTTGTGCGAGGGGACCAGACGGGCAGCCCGGCCACGCCCGGGGCAGTGCTCCAGCAGCCAGGCAGAACTTGCTCTGCCTACTCCAGGCCTCTCTGGGGTGGCTGGGTTCCACATTCTTCCTCTAACCCCAAAGAGAGTGCCAAGTTTGGCCTCTGGGCAGGGGAGCTGATAGGCACGCAGAAAGGTTGTGGAGATGGTAGCTGAGTTTCAAGAACCTGGAAAGTTCTTGTCAAGTCCTGTGGGCAACCCTAGAGCTGTCACTGAGGAAAGCAGGATGGATCAAGGAGGAGCAGAGGTGACAGGCAGGGCCCTGCAGGTAAGACAGACCTGGAGCTTCAGCTTCGTCAGCTACCAGAAAGGCCTCTGGGATTCCGGGTTTGGGTTTTGACTGGGCCTTCCTCTCCCCTACCTCCCTCCGGCTCCTCCTTCTGCAGACAGACCTGGGCTGAGTCAGCAGCCGAGGATGATGGAGATCATCTTGTTGCCCTCTGGCTCCCCTCGTGGTACCCATCAGGAGTGTCTTTTGGGGTCCAAGACCTTTGGGCAGCCCTGTCTCATGACACAGCCCTGCCATGTTATGAACTCAGTGAACCCACCCACCATCCCCATCCACAAGGATTTGAATTTTAAACAGGGTCTCAGAAAAGGAATACTGCTTAATCCTAGAGAAAGCCCCCCAGTGAAACTTCAGGCGTCCACAGAGACTTATTTGGAGCACAGACGTCAGTCTCACTCCCAGCCACAATCTGAATGCTTCCAAACAGCCAAGGCCTGCTGGGGCGTCCGCTGGGATGGGTATGGAGTTCGTGTCCATCTTGCCAAAGAGTATACAAATAACCCCATTATTTCAAACTATAAACTGCTCCATGGAGAAAAAGAACAGGGCGCTAGGAAACAAATATAGGTATTCATTTGTGTGATTATTTGTTTTATTGTCTGTCTTGCCCACTAGACTGTAAAGCATCCTAAGGACATTGGTATTTCTGGGGCTCTCTTCCCCAAATCAGCAGTATCTGGGAAATTAAAAAGTGAAAGGAAGCAGCTAGGACTGGATGTTTTCTCTCTACTCAATCCGTTTTCCATCGTCCCCACAACATACAGACACACACACAGTCACACAGATTGCATGCCTCCAGCAGGATTCTACACAGAGCATGGGCCAAGATGTCTGAGCGCTCGTGTCCACCCACCCAGCTCGAGTTACAGGATGTCAGTCTCACTGGGTCTCAGACGAGGGGCAAGGAATTAGGTCAAAGAGCAGACAGTCCAGTTCCTGAGTGTCACAGTCCACAGCCACCTGTGCTTCCACCCCATCCCATGTCACTTAGCCCCTCAGTGCCATGCTAGAGAGAACTGAGTCACTGCCCTGCTCATCAGCCTCGCTCAGCCATTTAGGAAAGCCGGGCCCCGGGGTCAAAGGTGGGCAGACCAGGAGGGAGCAGGTGGACCTTTCAGTCCCAGAAGGACCACAGGGGAGAGGTGGTTTGGTGGGTGGGAGCTCTTCCCAACCCCCACCCCCACCCATGCCCAGCCACTGGCTCCTTCCGAAGCTTTCCCCATCGAGGGCACAGTTGGACACATGAGTGTTTCCAGAGAATTCCACTGGACAGGGGCTCAAGAGACCTGGTTCTAGTTCTGCCACCAGCTTGCTACATGGCCTTGTGCCAGTCATGTCCCTCTGTCTGCACTTCAGTTTCCTTTCCTTTGCACTGAAGACATCTTCGATACAAAAGAGAGTAGGCAGGACCGGCTACATAATTTGCAGAACCCGGTGCAAAACGAAAATGTGGGGCTTTTCGCTCCAAATTATGAAGAATTTGAAGATGGTGACAGCAGAGCATCAAACTGAGCTTGGGGCCTTCTAGGCTTGGGGCCTATGCTGCTGCACAGGTCCCACACCTGTGAAGCTGGCCCTGAGTGTAGGACAGAGCAGTGCAATGGTCACAAACAGAAGCTTTGGATCTAAACTCCTCTGATATTTGCCACTTTCATGAAGACCTTGGGAAAAGCTGTGAACCTCAGTTGTCTACCTGCAAAATGGGAGTGACGCCAGCCTCAGAGGACACGATGGAATGGAACCTGGTGCAGAGTGGGCCTCAAGAAATACTGCATCTGGTTCTCTGAAGGGTTACCTCGACTTGAGTGTGGTTATTAACAGGCTTTCCCTCCCCTGCGGTGTTCCCGGGAAGTCCACGACCCATGATCCGGAGGAAATAGATGGGCAAGCCCAGAGCACCCGCATCTCCACGAAGGATGGAGACGACCCATCCAAGGAGGCCTTCCCTTCCCATTGACCCCCAGGCAGCCTCACGAAGGGGAGAATCTGCCTGGGGCAGAGCAGGAGCTGAGGGGAGGGTGCTGGTCGGGTGTTAACAAGATTAAACGGCTTCCAGCACCTTTCCTTCCTGTAGTGAGAGCTCACAGTCCTCCACCGGCAGGATGCTGCTTGGTCATAATTAGTAATAATAACAAAAATCATCTTAATGCTATTGCTACTGGCTTCTATGGAGTGCTTATTATAAGCCAGGCATGGTGCTAAGTGCTTTTGTTAACATACATTATCTTAGCCTCCCAACAATCCTATACAGAAGGCCCCACTATTATAATGCCCATTTTACAGACTGGAAACCGAGACTCAGGGAGTTGAGTAACTTGCCCCAAGTCAGAGGGCTGAGCTGTTGCTGGGCCAGGATTTCAAACCAGGTGGTGTGGCTCCTGTTAGAGCACCAAGCTCTTGACTCTGGGCTGTGCTTGCATGCTCGACTCAGCGGGCTCTCCCCCACCCCCCAATACCAACAGCCCCACTGACCACCTGTGGGCCTGAGAGCCTGGCCTCTGCCCTTTGATACAAAAGTCAGTAAGATATTCAGATGGTTTCAACCAAGTGTGAGGAATAAAGAGAACCTGGCTGACACAGGGAAAACTTGGACAGGGGGAGGTCGGGAGGGGAGGGTCCCAGCACAGTGCCTGGTACCCAGTAGGTACAAGGAAATATTCGCTGAATGTTGAATCAATGGCACAATCCCTGACGTGAAGACGTTCATGAAATTCTGGAAGTTCCACACCGGTCTGATGAAATAAGCTCTATAGTCAAATCCAGTCAACATATATTGATCATCTGTTAAATACCAGGCCCGGTGCTATAGGCTTTCACATGCGTCAACAGCCACAAACACGTGCATTAAGTGAAGTCTACAGAGCTTCAATATTAAAATAGAAGGAAGTAAACCTTGCAGCCAAATAGAAATCTGCAGAATTCCCCACCCACCCCAGCCACCCGGGGCGGGGGGGGGGGGGGGGGGGCGGTGGTTTGACAGTTGTCAAAGGTGTTGTTCTCAAAGTGTGGTTGCAGTGGCAGCAGTGGCATTTTAAAACTTCTCCGACCCCACCCAGGTCTATCGAATTCAAAATTCAGTCTTAACAGCAAAGTGGTTCGAATGTTCAGAAAGATGTATCTTTGTTCCTCCAGAGCCCAGCTCAGTGGTTATTAAATTTCAGCTTGCATAAGAATGACTGCTCCGGGTTACATACATAATGCCTTGTATACTGCAATTTAAATCTTACTCAAGGATAATTTTGACTGCACACAATTTTCTTCTCTCACATTAACTTTAGAACATCACTACCCATATGTTGGATAAGAGGGGAAAATTCATCGCGATGACAACTGTGGGGCTCAAAAGGAACAAAATAGTCATAGAAAATCAGCAAGGGAAAAAAAATGAGATTGAACCCCTGCTTTCTCTGCTGCCCCCCTACCACGAACCCTCAAATTCAAGTTAAAATGAGGTTAGCAAAAGCAAGGAAAATGCCCAAACAGCACAAGTTTCCTACTGCTGGGAGGAGGACTACCCTCCCCTGCCATCACCCCAAACACTTCTGGCTTTTCCTTCCCGCGTTTCATACTGTTCCAGGCCGGCTCCCACGCCCTTACGCGCCCTGTTGGGAAATGGCTCACGGCCCCAAATTAATAAGTCGGAGGCCACACTCTTTGACAAATCGCGGGTGCTCCCAGAGGGAAGCGCCCTCCGCCCCCCTCGGCCCCTTCCCGCGCATTCCGGGAATCCGAGGGGTGTCAGTGGGATCTCGGCTGCGATCGCGGGGGGCGCGAGGGGCGCGAGGGGCGCGGGCCCGCTTCAAAGGCCCCCGCGGGCTGGCACTTCCGCGGCACCTGCGCCGCCGCCCGCCCCGCCCGCTGCGCTCCGCCCCCGCCCCCGCCCGGGAGCGCGCGGGGAGGAGGGGCGGCGGCCGTGATTTAGGGCCGGGCGGTGCCGCCGGCGGCGCGAAGGTGCCTATTAGCGCTCCGCCGGCCCGGATTTCAGAAATTCCTGCTCGTCCTCTGGCGGTTCCGGCGTCGCTCCCCCGAGGGAGGACCGAACGCCCGCCTTGGAGAGGAAGCCGGGGGCCGACGCTTTGCGGAGACACCGGGCCCGTGCGGTCCTGAGAGCACGAGCATCCCCCGAGAGCTGGCCTCCAGGAAGGCCGGCAGCCTCCCTTCTCTCTCAGGCCCAGACCCTCAGCAGCTGCACTTAGACACAGGCTTATTGGAGGGAAGTTGGGAATCTGGAAGACGTGGGCTCCGTTTCAGGCTCTGCCCCTTCATTCATTCATTCATTCATTGGTTCAACAAAGATGTATTGACTGCCGACTGTTCTAGTTTCTGGTGTGAGTAGTGAATAAAACAGATAAAATCCTGTCCTCATGGAAGTCACATTCTGGTGAAGAGAGCAAATAACAAGGACAATAATAATTTATACAGTAATTACCATTAGAAGTATATTAGAAGGTGAAAAATGCTAGAGAAAAGATAACACCAGAAAACATATAAAGTGGAGAAAGTGCATATGGGGTAGAGGGAGAACGGGTCAGGGAAAGACAGCTTGAGAAGGTGACATCTGAGTAAGAACTTGAATGAGACAAGGCATTGTGACCACATTGGGGAAAAGCTTCCAGGCAGAGGGAACAGCATGTGCAAAGGCCCTGAGGCGGGAGGGTATCTACAAGTTCCAGGAACAACAAGGTGGCCAGTGGGGCTGGGGCAGAGTAAAAGGTGAGCGCAAGTTGGTGACGTGGTTGCTTAGGCTACTGCAATATCTGCAATATCTTCTACTTTTACTTGGCAAGAGATGGGAAGCCATTAAATATTTATTTCCTCTCCTCACTTCGTGGATCTTTAAAAACAAAAGAAAACCCATTAGCTTTCTCTTTCTCTGACTGCTGGATGAGCACTCCCGCCACCCCAACCCTCTCGAGGCAGCACCCATCTCTTTGTCTTAGGGTCCTTCCTCCCTCCGCAGGTATCCCTGCCTGTGCTCTGGGGTCGTGTCCTCTTCTCCCCTCTCCTGCCTCCATGCCATCTCTGCCCGGGACCTTGCCTCATCAGCGGCCCCTCCCTTGGTATTAAGGCTCTCTCTCTCCACTGGCTTCTTCCTCGGAAACACGAGTGTGCTCAGGCTGCTTTCTCCAACTTAGTCTTTCCCTACATCCTGGAGTCAAATCCTTCTCCCCTTCCTTTCATCTCCTGCCTCAATCCTCACCCCTCATAAACCAAGCCTGCCTCTTGCCCCCTCCCAGCCGCCAGTCTATCGAGACCCTCTTCTCTTTCATCCATCCCCATGATCTCAGCATGCCTTTCCTGGTCAGGTAAGTCATGCATTTATTGTGCACCTACTGTTTGCCAGGTCTTGGGTTAGGTACTGAAGAAACAATGATGAACAAAACCCACCTGGTTCCTGTGCTCGTGGAGCTTGCCATCTAGTGAGGGAGGCCACCTCGTCAACAGATTCTTTCAACGGCGTGGGACAAAAGAACGTGCAAGGTCTGGCAGTGGTGCAGAGGATGGAGTGTGCATTTCTCTGAGGGGTCAGGAAATCTTTGATAGAGGAAGCGATGCCTGAACTGGGTTGCAAAGGATGAATAGGAGTTTACCAAACAGACAAGGGGTGGAAGGGCATTGAAGATGGAGGGAACAGCATGTGCCAAGGTCTGGAAGTATAAGCCACCATAGTATGATGAGGAAAATATAGTAAGTTGACTTTACCAAACCACGATATATGAGACCAGGGAGTGATGGGAGATGAGGCTGGGGATCACAGGGCATCATGCCAAAAGGCTTGGGTTTTGTCCTTAGGTGACTGGGTCCCACAAGAGGGTGTTAAGCTGAGGAGTGGCACAGTCCTATTTGGATCACAGCTGGAGGTCCTTTGAACGGCGTGGAGGACGGCTCTAAGACAAGCCCCGGTTAGGAGGCTGCTGCAAGGGTCCAGGTGAGAGGGGGGCCTGAGCTATGCGGTGGTCAAGGGAGAGTGGGGCCGGAGTCAACAGCTGTTTGGAAAGTAGAATCGGCACCTGGGGGTGACCAAGTGGATGGAGCACATGACGAAAAGGGAAGTCTTATCATCTCCACATCCTCCTGCAAGGACCCGAGGCCTGAGATTCCTGAGCAGCCCCTAGTGATGGGCTCCCTGAACTGGGGTCCAACTGTGCACGTGGGAGAACGCCAGGAAGGGCGGAGAGCTGAGGGTGTGAGGGGCCCCTCTCCCTGGGGGGCTGGGGCACCTGGGGCACGAGGGGCTTGTGGTGACAGGTTTTTGTTGTGACCGTTGTTTGCTTTGCAGCATTTGAACAGTCTCCCTCTCTGGGGGAGGGGCGCTCCTGGGGGCTCTGGGGGGAGATTCCCGGCAGTAGGACAGACAGGAGTCTGGGTGCTCAACTCCTTCACTTGAGTGTGGAGCTGGCGTCTGCTCTGCCACTCCCAGGGCCAACGGCCTCCAATGACCTGTGAGGGCCTCCACAGGAGGATGCTGGTTAGACTGTGGGTCCAGCCACTCAGTTTCCTGTAATTCCTATGAGTTTCCCAAACTTGATCCCAGCCTTTCTTCCCCGTGATCTTGTGCGCCACCTCCCGGCAGTCGATAACTTCCTCTTCCGTGTAAGCGAACCAAGTTGGATTTTGTTACTTACAACCAGAAACTCTGACAACACAGGGCAGAGAGTAGGTAACCATCCTGTTTCTCCTCTCTTACTCCCAAGCCAATCCCTGTACCTGCCATTTGCCAGCTTTGAGACCTGGGGCAGGTGACTTACCCTCTCTGAGTCCCGGTTTCCACATCTATAAGATGGATTGGTGACTACCTCTAACCAGGTTGTGAGAATTAGACTCCATGCACAGAAACCCCTTGGTGCAGTCCTGGCATGTAGTGGGCACTTATTAATAGTTAATTATTATTATTTTCCTCTTTCTGGCAGACTCCCTCAGCACCTGGGGGTTCTTCCTTCCAGGCTCATGCAGACATGCAGCCCCCTCCCCTTCCCCGCCTCCCAGCGCACAGCCCTCCATCAAGCAGCTCCTGACAGCTGGTTCCTTGTTCATCTACAGCCAGAATATTTCTGTGTAGGCCCTTCACCTACACTCCCCTCTGCTGTGCCTATAACGCTGAACAGCAAGGGTGGTTGGTTGGTTGGGCTCTGGAATAAGACCAGCATTGATTAGCTGTATAGCCTTGGGCAAGATGCCTAGTTAATCTCTCTGAGTCTGTGTCCTTGTCTGTAAAATGGGGATGTGCAACAGTCCTGCCTCATCCGATTTCTTGTGAGGATTAAGTAGATCAGAGCATGTGACGCTCTCAGCCCAGGGCCCGGCTCCTCTCAGGTGCTCTGTGAATACTGACCTTTTCCTCTCCTGCTGCTGCTCTGTTCCCTTCCCCGGCCAGCCTGGCCACCGCAGCTGTAAATCATCCAGGAACCAAGAGCATCCTCCTCCCACCCACCTCAGTACCAAACTCCTCATCACCTCCTCCCACTAATGACCTGGTGATTGGCTTCTCATTAGAGCGATGACAAAGAGGCCTCTGTGGTCCTAGCCGGTCTGGTAGATCTGCCCCGGGGTCAACGCAGGGTAAAGCAGGAATTCTGGGGCCTGAGGCCTGGCTCCTGTAGATGGAGGGCTGTCTCCCTGTCTCCTGGCAGAGGCAGCCCTGCTATTGTGGGGAGGGGAATCAGGGCTCCCACCCAGTGCCCAGGAGGCTGAGAGCCTTGTGTGGTCTCAAGGAACCATCTCTGCCCTCCTGGGGTTCAGTTTTCTCGTCTGTCAAGTGGGAATAAAAAATGATAATACCCACCTCGGAGAGATGGTGCAAGGATAAAATTAGGTAAGTCAAATGTAAATTTCTAGCACTTTCTAGATGTCATAAATGGTAGCCATTTTTATTTTTGTTGTTACTGCTTTCATTATTATAGGAGTTTTAAATTATTATTATTGGAATCCAGGCGCCAGTTTTTGCAACTCCATTGGTGAATAGTTTATTCTGTCTTGAACGATGTGTAATGCTGCCTTTCTGTAATGCCACCTCCAGCTATCTCCGTTTAATGCCTGTCTGATCTGACTATCCCTTGGCCTCCTTGTTGATTTTCAGAATTGTCTCAGGCCTTCTTGGCCCTTTATACTTCTATGGGAATTTTAGAATCCTTTTGTTTAGTTTAATCATCCCTGGGATTATTCTCCTGTGATTCTTTCATACCTCATCTAGGTATGTTTCTTTCTCAAGGTGGCTTCTCCTCATGGTGGCAAAATGGCTGCAGGAGTTCTAGGAGTCACATGCATACTCCATAATGTACAAAAGGGGAAGAGAACCTCCAAGTAGGCTGTTCCTGAAATCCTGACCCATAGGAACTGTGAAATAACAAATGCTCATAGTTGTTTAAGCCAATAAGTTTTGAGGTCATTTGGTATACAGCAACAGATAATGAATACAGGCGTTACACCATTTCCCAGCCTTTCCTGCCGTTGGCTGAGTTCTCCCGTGAAGATGAGCAGAACTGATGTGTGCCACTTCCAGGCCTGCCCGTAATAATTTCCCACATGCAGCCTCCCTTCCCTTCCCCTTCCGCTTCCTCCTGGCTTGAAGATCTAGCGCAGCCATGGGAACCACAAGCTAAAAAAGGCAGAGCCGAAAGAGAGAGGCAGCCTGGGCCCTCCATCACGCCTGGAGGCGAGGGGCCCAGGAAAACCGCTTGACTAGGAACACCCAACTGAAGGATGACACGAGCGAGACATAAACGTCTATGTTTAAGCCCCAGAGATTTGTAGCTTTATCTACTATAGCATCCAACGTCACTCTAACTGATACACTGTCATACAGGGCTTCACAGACAAGTTTTCTATACAATGTTTAAAGTTGTTCATATATTTACTAATTTCTTTGCTTTGCATTACCTCCTGCATCTCAGACATTCCAAGGGGGATCATGTTTTTTCTGCCTGAATTATGTTCTTTAGAATTTTCTCTAGTGACAGACTGTTCTCACCTTTCGTTCTCCCATACAAGTGTGGGTTATTTTTCTTAAATCTCTTTGAAGATATGATGCTGTCTTCTTATTTTCATTGTTGTTGAGATGTCGGCTTCAGAGTAACTGTTGCTCCTTTGAAGATAATTTTTTTTTCAGATCGGTTTTGAAACCTCTTGTTTTTGGTTTTTGATATTTCACTATGACACATTTAAGTGTGTGGGGGTTTTTTGGTTTTTTTTTTTTTTTAGGAAGATTAGCCCTGAGCTAACATCTGCTGCCAATCCTCCTCTTTTTGCTGAGGAAGACTGGCCCTGAGCTAACATCCGTGCCCATCTTCCTCTACTTTTTTTATATGTGGGACGCCTACCTCAGCATGGTGTGCCAAGCGGTGCCATGTCTGCACCCGGGATCCGAACCAGTGAACCCCGGGCCACCTAAATGGAATGTGCACACTTAACCGCTGCGCCACCGGGCTGGCCCCTAAGTGTGTGGGTTTTAAAAGAATTTATCTTCTAGAATTTGTTGGGCTTCTCGAATTCGTGGTTTGTTATGTCTTCTCAAAGCGGTAAGATTCCTCACCTTCATCTTTTCAAATATTGCTTCTGTTGCACATTTTTCCTCGTCTATGATTCTCCAGTCACACATAGGATAGACTTTCTCACTGTCTCCTTCACATCTGTTCTCCTTACTGGTGCTTTAGTCTACAGAGTATTTTGAAAAGTGTTTCCATAAGCTTCAGTTTATGCTTTTTCTCTCCCAAATCCCCCCGGTACATAGTTGTATATTTTAGTTGTGGGTCCTTCTAGTCGTGCCATGTGGGACGCCACCTCAGCATGGCCTGATGAGTGGTACCATGTCTGCGCCCAGGATCCCAACAGGCGAAACCCTGGGCCCTGAAATGGAGCGTGCGAATGTAACCACTCAGCCACGGACCTGACCCCTAAGCTTCAGTTTAATTTGATCCTCCTAACTCCTTGGGAGGGAGTAGGGCAGAAGTGCCTCTCTTGCCAGTAAGGAGGACTGAGACTCAGCAAGGCGAAGGCATTTGCCCAGGGTCACACAGCTCATGGATGGAGCAGGAAGACAGTGAGACACGTGGTAGCAAAGAGACAGGATAACCTGGTCAAAAACCTTTAAGCTTCGGGACAGACAGCCAGAGGTACGAGTGAGTCCTGGACTCACTATTCACTAGCCTGGTGACCTTGGACAAGTCATTTGCTTCGTGCTTGAATTTCTCCATCTGCAAAATGGGAACCATAACGACTAACTTGCAGGGCTGTTTGGAGAAGTTCTTGAGATAAAATATGCAAGATTCCTGGCACCACATAGGCACTCAATAGATATTTGATGAATGAATTAATAAAGTGTTTAGCCCGCCTTGGTGCACAGTCTCTCAATGTTAGCTATTACTGTTACTATATTTTATTTATATGTACATACATTACAGTTTATTGCTATCAAGAATTTGGGAGCCCCTCAGGTCTCCTGCACGCCGCCCCCCCCCCAACACCCACTCCCCCTGCCCCTCCCCCGCCGCCGACCCGGACGCGGCCCGCCCCGCAGTAAATCAGGGCCCGGAGCTGGGCCTGTAATCTACGCGCCGCGGTGGGCGGGTCTGGGGCGTCCCCGCCCCCCTGTCCCAGGGGCTTCCTGCGCCCCCGCCCTCTGCAGAGGGGGAGCGAGGGCGCAGGGAGCTGGGGGGTCCCCACGGCCGGCTGATTTATCGCCCTGTGTGTGAAGGAGATTTACGAGCTAAGACCTGGAGCCCCGCCCGTGTCGGGGGGCGCGGGGAGCGGGGCGCCCAGGGGCGGGGAGGCCGGCGGTCACCTGCGTGGACCCTGCGCAAGTCGGGCCACGAGTCCGGCTGGCGGGAGAGGCTGGGGGCTTGCAGACCCCCAGGTCTGGGCGCCTCCCTCACCCCGTCTCCCAGGGCCGGGCTCTGAGCCGGGGTTCCACGAGAGCTCGCTGATTCTTCACGGTCTCCTGGAGGGTTTTCGTATCTGTCGCCTGTTTTTCAGATGAGAAAGTGAAGTCCCCAAGACTCGAGTTTGCCCGGGCTCCAAAGCTTCGGGGGCAGGGCACCTACCTGGGGTGGGTCAGGGAGAGGGGAAGGAGCGGCGTTCTCCAGGCGCTGCAGAGGTCTCCTCCAGCTTGAGGACAGCCCTTAGCTTATGCCCATTTCGTGGATGTGGAAACAGAGGGTTTAGCAGCTCGCGGGAGGTCGGGTACCTGGATTGGTTTTCGTTGTGGGGTTGGGGGAGGACCGACGGGAGCGCGACTGAGTTCACCGTCTTCACAGGGACTCAAGGGGGCTTCAGTGAGGAAGGGGGCTTGGACCTCAGGGGCCTGTCAGCACATGAGGAGGCCACCCAGGCAGGTGTAACCAGGTCTCCCTCTCTTGGGAATATTCCTGACAGCCAGTCGTGACATTCCAGCCACTCTTCTGGTGGGATGTGAGGCCTGTCCTCATACTGGCCCCCAACACTCCCACTGTGGTGTGTTTCAGCTCCTGAGAGTATTGGGGCTCCCCTCAATACTTACGCTGGAAGGAATAAGTGTAACCCTTACCTCAGGGTCACCAGGACTTGGAAGAAAGACCTTTCAATGGATTTTGAGCCAGACAGACTCAGGCTCAAATCCTGAGTCTGTCTGTGATCAGCTGGGTAACTGTAGGTAAGTTGCCCAACCTCTCTGAGCCTTGGATTCCTCATTTAAAACATTAGGATAATAAAATCCTCCTCATTGGGTGGTGTGAAGGTTAAATAAGGTAAAATATGGAATGCATTTAAAGCAACAACTGGCCTCCTAGCACAAAGGAGCTGTCTAGCAAATATTTCCTCCCAGGCTGGCATTTTGTTTGTTTGCTTTTGTTAGAGTGAGCTATATAGTCTGTGTCAGAAGGACTCAGGGGGCCGGCCCAGTGGCAGCGGTTAAGTTTGCACGTTCTGCTTTGGTGGTTTGGGGTTCACCGATTCAGATCCCAGTGCGGACATGGCGCCGCTTGGCAAGCCATGCTGTGGCAGGCGTCCCACATAGAAAGTAGAGGAAGATGGGCACGATGTTAGCTCAGGGCCAGACTTCCTCAGCGAAAAGAGGAGGATTGGCAGATGTTAGCTCAGGGCTAATCTTCTTCCCCCAAAAAAGAGAAGGACTCAGGATGGAATTGCATTGACTCCAAGAATCTTGAGACAGAAAGAGATGGTCTTATTCCGGGATTCTGAACCTCGGCTAACTCCAGGTGGGGGCAGGGGAGATTCCACTGAATCCTTCTGAATCCGTCATCAGGATTTATGAACATCTGCTATGGGTCAGGCATTGTTCTAGTCTATATGGCGGTAAACGAAACACACAACAAACCTGTCCTCATGGAGCTTACACTCTAGTGGGTGGAGACAGACAAATAAATACAATATATATTGTGTATCTAAAAATGGTTGTCAGGGGAATCCATAATCCAAAAAAGGTTAAGAATCACTAATCTAGTCCAATCCCCCAAGAGGGGAACCCAAAATCATAGGACCAGCCAGGACTTGAATCAGAATCTCCCACTCCCCAGTGTCCCTCTGTCCACTGCACCATTTTGCCCAAAGAGCAGTTGAGGAGCTGGCTGGTGGCGCAGCAGTGAAGTGCCCATGTTCCACTTCGGTGGCCCAGGGTTCGCCGGTTCGGATGCTGGGTGCGGACATGGCACCGCTTGGCAAGCCATGCATTGGTAGGCGTCCCACATATAAAGTAGAGGAAGATGGGCATGGATGTTAGCTCAGGGCCAGTCTTCCTCAGCAAAAAAGAGGAGGATTGACAGCCGATGTTAGCTCAGGGCTAATCTTCCAAGAACAAAAAACAAAAAAAAGAGCAGCTGACCTGAGACCCACCAGGTGCCATGTGTCCTGTGGGTTCATGTTTTTGTTGGTGGGTTTTATCACAGAGCCAACCCTCCAGGGCTCACCTACACCCCCACCTCATCCTGGCACTTCATTCTTAGCAAGGCCCCACCCTCTCTATCCACAAAGAAAGCAGAAGGTAATCCTCTGCTCTGGTCTCCCTTCCCACATTGTGACACTTCTGTGGCCACACTCTTCTTTGCTTTTATGTCAGAGGATAAGGCAGCCATCTGTCTGCTCAGGACCAGCCCTTCAGCCTCCTGGACAAACTCACTCCATCAGTTATTCCTCCTCTGTCTTGAATCAGCATCTCTCCCCTGGTTCCTTCCCGTCGTCCCATAAATATGGTGCTATTTCAGTTATCTGTTGCTGAGTGACAAACCACTCCACCTGGGGGCTTGAAACACCAGTGTATTATTTCTCATGATTCTGTGGGTCGATTCGGCAGTTCTTCTGTGATGTCAGGCAGGGTCACTGACATGACTTCACTCACCTGGGAGCTTCTCTGAAGCTGGAATGCCCAGGAAGGGCTCTCTCGCCTTCTCCAGGGCCTCTCCACACTGGGCATCTCCCTGGCAGGAGAACTTGGGCTTCCTTACAGCATGGCTTCCCGGTTCTAAGAGGAAGCAAAAGGAAACGGCCAGTTCTCTTAAGGACCGAGCTTGGAAGACCCGGAACACCACTTCTGCCTACTCTCTTGGTCAAAGCAAGTGTCGAGGCCACTGCAGGTTCAGAGGGAGGGAAAATAGACTCCGTTTCTTGATAGATGGAACAAAATGTGTGTCCGCAGATCAGAGGAATCGTTTGCAGCAGAATTTGGAGACTATCTACCAGAAATGTTCAAGTGTCCAGTCCTGAATATAAGAAAACCTTGCCTTGACCCTGCTTCACCCCAGAAATCCCCTCCCTGCCTCACTCCCCCCTCGTTTATGCATCCCATAATCATCTGGATCAGCCTCTCTCCACTCTCCTGAAACGCCCCTCATCAATGACCTCCTAACTGGCTGCCACAATGTCCACCTTCAGTTCTCACCATGCCTGCCCTACTCATGGCCTCTGAAGCTGCTGACCGCCCCCTCTTCCTGGAAACGGTGCTCCTGCTTCCTGTGTGCTCCTCTCTTTTGAGTCTCGTCCCACTCCTCTTCCGTCTCCTGTGTTAGCGCCCCTTCTTCCACCAACCCCTGAAATGTCAAATCTCTATTTCCAGCTGAAGCTCTCTCCTGAGTTTCAGACCCGTGTTCCTAACTTCTGGATGACTGTTCTGTGGACATCTCAACCCAAATGAAAACCCTTCTCCTTGGCTCCCCGTCGTGTTGGTATGAATGAACAAAACCATCGTTTACCTGGTTGCTCCAGACAAAAACACGCCTCCCACTCTCATTGCCCACCACCCTCCCATATACCCCCAACCTGATGGTCCACCAAGCTTGTCACCTTTCCATCCTGGTTTGCTCTCCAGTGTGTCCCGCCCCCCTTCACCCTCATGGCTGTTGCTCTGTTCAGGTCTGATGGTAGAAGAGTCCCCACACTGCTCTCACTGGTCTTCTTGCCTCAGTTTCCCTACCTGTCATCTCTCCTTGTTCCACACCAATCTCCACCCCACTCCCCATGTTACCTCTCCCAAAGAAGTCTGGCGGCTCATGACAACAGTGCTGAGCACAGCTTTTCACAAAGTTTGCTCTGTGGATGTTAACAAGAACCACCACAAAAGTTCTCCAGACAAATACATTTGGAAAATGATGGGTTTGAACAAAACCAGGCAGGTTTCTTTGCCACCTGCCTCCTAGGATTCTCCAATGTGCTGGTACGCACAGACCCAGAGATAGTCTGCAGCTTTGCCAAGCTCACTGACACAGGAGCCTTTGCTCCCAGAGCATCTCCCAGGACAAGCATCCCAGCGCACACGCCTATTGAATAATTTCCAACCGGTTGAAGCCTAAGAGGAACGCAGTTTCGCTCGATAGGAATGATCTTTGGGTAACCTCCTTAACCTCTGTGAGGCTCTGTTTATTGTCTGCAAAAAAGGGGTGATAACAACCCCCACCACAGAGGCGGGTGTGAGGATTAAGTGAGGCAGCACTTGGAAGATCACGACACACAGTAGGTACTCAGTGATGGCGGTCGTGTACTCCGCCAGCGATTCCTTGAGGGAGGCAAGCACAAGAAACTAGCTCTCAGAAGCATCACTGGATTCTTCCTCCTCAAAGGAGTTCCTTTGGGCTATTTCAAAGAATTTCTCATCCTTCAAACACGGCTAACTCAGAAAAAAAACTGTTTACTCCTAGAATCAAAGACTTTGCAACTTTGGAAAGAGAAAACTAGGGGATCTAGGCGAGGGGTGTGGAGAGGCGGCAGAAAAGTTGAGTGGTGTCTTGGCGCCCTCTGCTGGTCAAGACGTGGAACTCCAAGGAGACAGGCAACCTAGGCTTCCTGGCCTGGGGACCCTGCTCTTGGGGGGGCTGCCCGCAGCGCAAATCCGTGACCTGAGAGGAAATTGCTCTTTTCTGCCCCTGAGCAGCTAGCTCCCTCCTGCACTGCTCTCAGGGACTCTCCAGATTGTCACCACTTGCAATCCACAGTTTTTCCATAGGCCTTCTCTCAGCAGGTAGCCACCTTTACCTCCTGCGTCAGGGAGGAAAAACTGAGGCCCCCAGAGGTGACTCCTCAACTTCCGGCCTGGACCCCAAAATAGGACTGCACACACCCGCGCCTCCTTTCCTCCCGCTGTCGGAAGCGAACCCTCCTGCTGGGCTGGGGAGGCCCTCTCCCATCTCTTACAAAACCCAGACGTTGCTCTACACCTGTTCCCTGTCTCTCCAGTAATTTTTTTCTTTTACTTTTTTTTTTAGTAGACTATTTTTAAAAAGTATTTTAGAGGGGCTGGCCCCGTGGCCGAGTGGTTAAGTTCGCGCTCTCCGCTGCAGGCGGCCCAGTGTTTCGTTGGTTCGAATCCTGGGCGCGGACATGGCACTGCTCATCAGACCACGCTGAGGCAGCGTCCCACGTGCCACAACTAGAAGGACCCACAACGAAGAATACACAACTATGTACCGGGGGGCTTTGGGGAGAAAAAGGAAAAAATAAAATCTTTTAAAAAAAAAAAAAAGTCTACAATCCCACTACCAAAAAAAAAAAAAAAAGTATTTTAGAGTTACAGAAAAATTGAGAGGATGGTACAGAGAGTTCCCATGTACTCTGCACCCAGTTTCTCTTACTATTAACATCTTACATGGCCATGGCACATGTGTCACAATTAATGAACTGATATTGATACATTATTATCATTAACTAAAGTCCATAGTTTATTCAGATTTCCTTAGTTTTTGCCTAATGTCCTTTTTCTGTTCCAGAATCCCATCCAGGATAACACATCACATTTATTTGGAATTTAAAATTATTTGGAATTCTACATTGGAAATTTGTCTTTTCTCCCCCATTTAATTATTCAATCATTTATTTATGTCATTATGGACTTGTGGATATTTATCTAATACGAATTTAATGTAATTTGGGGTTATAATCTAATACTATATTTATTTTATTGCTAAAATGGTTCTCCCTCCAATATTTTTAACTTCTTTTTCTTCTTTGGTGTCGGACACATAGTAATATTATCAAGGCTTGCTCAAAGATGTTTATTGCAGCATTGTTTTCAATAGCAAATATTGGAAATAACCTAAATGTCCATCAATTGGGGAACAATTAAATGATTTTGGTATACCCACTGCATGGAGTACTGTGTAGCTCTCTCCTCACTCCCCACTGCTTTCTTTCCAGGAAATAGCTCTTCATGTACTTGCATGGAAAAATATAGTGATTAAGACTACAGGCTCTGGAGACCAGCTGAGTTCAAGTTTTGGTGCTAGGGCCTTGGGGAGTTACTTACCCTCTCTGAGCCTCTGTTTCTGTATCCATAAATGGTGATTACAAGAGGATCTGTTTCATAGGATTGTTGTGAGAATCAAATAATGCACATAAAGTGCCCAGAACTGTGCCTGGCACATGGTAAGCTTCAATAAATATTAATTATTAGTAGTATTATTATGGAAAGATCTCTAAGACATTGCATTGAATGAAAAAGGCAAGTTGCAAAAAATACAGTGTAGCACCATATGTAACCCATATGTATGACATAATACACAATAATATGTAACACCAAATGTATGCAAAATGTGAGACGTCATCAAGCATTTTCCCTGTGGGGGAAAAAGACCTCCCTCCACCCTGTGTCTGCCACCATGCTCCTAGAAGGAAGTTTCTACTTATGCCTCTTTATCCCAGGGACTCTATTACTGTGGGACAGTAATAGCAATAAAAATAGCTAACATTCGTTACTCTTGGCTCTTACCATGAGCTGGATCCTGTGCTAAGCTCTTTTCATGGATTCTTTCCATTTATTTCTCCCGATAAACCTATGCGGTAGGTGCTACCATTACCTCCACGTACAGATGGGGAAGGTGCGGCTTACAGAGGTTAAGTTTAGAGCTAGCCAGCAAGCATGGAGCAAGGACGCAAACCCAGGCAGTTAGACCTTCCACAGTCCTTTACCCAGACTCACCAATTTATAGCATTTTGTCCCATTTACATCATTATTCATTTGCTTTATATATATATATATATGTATGTATATGTTTTTTCTCCTGAACAATTTGTAAGTTGCAGACATCACGGTCCTTTATCCCTAAAGACTTCAGTGTGTATTTCCTGTGAATAGAGACATTCTCTTGTATAACCCCAGCACAACTGTCAAAATAATCAATGCTATTATCTAACCCACAGTCCACATTCAAATTTCATCACTTGCTCCACTAATGTCTGTTATAGCTATCTATATGTATTTATATACATTGCTTATATGGTTATATATATAAACGAACCTTTTCCTAAAAACAGAAAAATGTCCCCCACGTGCATGAATTTGAGCCAAGTGGATATTCTCAAGGGTGGACAAACTGCCTCAGAGTCTGGGAGGTGAGGGAAAGCCAAAGAGGTCTTGACTGGCTGGTGAAACGCGGCAAGTCAGGGGGCACGCGTGATGGGGAGGCAGCCTTCATTCCTCCTCTCCTTCCCACGGCTGGATGGCCCAGGGCCATGTGGGCTCCCACTCTCATGCCTGTAGCTGTTCCAACGTGAAGGGGCCACAGAGCTGGTGAGAGAGCTGTGGGCAGGTCCCAGGAAGGAAACGCTGCTCCAAGCTGCCACCTCCACCCACAGAGGAGCTGGCTGGTGTGATTTAGATTTCTGATGGTTTTCTTGGCATCCATCCCATCAAAATGATCTTAACTTTCTGCTGGGGAGTCACTGCTCATTCATTCTCAGCTCACTGGGTGGGATCAGCTTAAACCCGGCAGGGCATCTGATCCTGTTGGCTACAGTACATGGTTTGGGTATGGGTGGCTGCCAATCAAAACCAATAAGATGCCAAGAGATGTTTGCTGGAGCCTCCAGATATATAAACTGTCCATCTTCCTTGATGGAAATTGAATAGACTCTTGCCTGCTGGAGAGGCATGAGCACGGCTCATGCCCTGGGAGATGGCTATTTCCATCTGGCCACCATGAGCAGAGAGCAGGCCTGAGAATGGAGCTAGCACCAAAGAAGGGGAGCCAGGAAGTATAGTAAGAGAAAAACTAGGTTCCTGAACATATTATTTGAGGACTAGATCAAACCATACCTGAAGCTCTACCCCTACACTGTTCAGTTACATAAGCCAAAAGAGTCTCTTTATTATTGAAGCAGTGCATTTAGTTGTAGAGGTTGTTCGCGATGTAAAGCGTCATAATGAAGACAGATGGTCCAGTTCCATTGGATTCTATTTAATCAGGCTTTGCATGAGGTGCTGGGGAGACACAAAGATAAGCAAGATGGGCTCCTGTCCTTAAAGAGCCCCTTTTCAGTCTGAAGGAAAGGAAGAGAGATGAGAAGGACACCTTGAACTTAACCTCCGCCTCACATGAAATGCAAATATCCCTAAGAGGAGATCATACGAATCCTATAATCAGTTAACAGACTCACCCTTAGCGGCCCAGCCATGAACGCCCATCTCGCATCATTGCTGGAGACACTTCAACACCAAGAACTGATAGCTGATAGTTTTGCTCTAAGGATTTGGGACTGAGTAAGTCCAAGTGCCCATTAATGAAATACGTAGCAGACTTTGAAAACCCAAATCCCACATCATTAAATGTGGTTTGCCAGACTTTGCCTTTGATTTTAAAAAACAAGCCTCCAATTTTGCCCCTAACAGCTGCCAAGTTTGACCTTGCTAAACAGCAAAATCAAGAGCATCCACTCACAGCTGCAATGCGCCTCGATGAGATAGAGGCAGTTAGGTTAAGACTGTCATTACAGATTAACCCGGCTCGGTCTTAAAAGATCAAGTATTGGGGCCGGCCCCATGGCCGAGTGGTTAAGTTCGCGTGCTCTGCTTCAGCGGCCCAGGGTTTCGCTGGTTCGGACCCTGGGCGCAGACATGGCACCGCTCGTCAGGCCATTCTGAGGCGGCGTCCCACATAGCACAACCAGAGGCACTCACAACTAGAATATACAGCCGTGTACTGGGGGCTTTGGGGAGAAGAAGGAGGAGGAGGAGGAAGAGGAGGAGAAGAAGAAAAGATTGGCAACAGATGTTAGCTCAGGTGCCAATCTTATTTAAAAAAAAAAAGAAAGAAAGAAAATCTTCAATTAAAAAAAAGACATCAAATGTTAAGAAAAATTTCAGCTCTACGGGACCCAGCTGTTTGTCTCCTGGAAACAGCCTAAAGCATGAAGAGATGCGACACAAAATGAATGCCATCAAGTGCCCTTCGGCAGCACAGACACTAAAATTGGAACGACGCAGAGAAAATTAGCATGGCCCCTGGGCAAGAAAGATACACAAATTCGTGAAGTGTCCCGCATTTTTCAGGTACACTCATCACGCACAAAAAATGATAACTACGTGAGGAGATAAGTTAACTAGCTTGCCTGTAGTCATGTCACTGTGCATATGTATATCAAATCATGTTGTACACTTAAATGTATACCATTTTTATTTAAAATATACAAATTAAAAAATAAAAGGAAAAAGACATCACCATAAAAACAAACAAAATGCCCTCGAGATACCCTTCCTCTCACTTGAGGACACAAAATAATGTAAAACAGTTGCCGGAACCCCTAGGCATTACAAAGTTTTGCTCTTGTTCCTGTTTCTGATGAATTCATAACAGTGAAAAATGGATATTTTGCTCTTTTTTTTTTTTTCTTTCTTAAGGCAGCCTGTTCCCCGGGATCAAATAAGAATCTGATTAGGAAAATAGGAGAGACCCAAGGAGGTGCCTTGTATCAGTCGGGTCCTCCAGAGAGAGAACCAATAGGAAATCTAGATAAATAGAGAGGCACAGATATAAAGAGATGTATTATGAGGAACTGGCTCATGTGATGACAGACGCTAAGTTCCACAATCTCTCATCTGCAAGCTGGGGACCCAGGAAAGCCAGTGGTGCAATTCAGTCTGAATCCGAAGGCCTAAGAACCAGGGGAGCCGATGATGTAGGGCAGAAGACCAGCTCCACAGTCAGGGAGAGAGAAAGACTTCAACCTTCCCTCTGCCTTTTTGTTCTACTCAGGCCCTCGATGGGTTGGGTGATGCCCACCCACATTGGGGAGGGCCATCTGCTGGACTCAGTCCACTGATTCAAATGCTAACCTCCTCCAGAAGCACCCTCACAGACACACCCAGAATGTTTAACCAGATATCTGTGCATCCCTTGACCCAGTTAAGTTGACACATCACCTGCCTGGTAAGGGAAGGGCTGGTGGAAGGTGGGAAAGGAGAGTGAACAGACGGGCCGGGAATTTGGTGGGAAGAAGTCACAGCAGATATCCTTGTCATGTCCCTCAATCATGTCACCTTTGGCACAGATGCCAGAGGTTACTCTACCCTGCCCTGCATTCTAGAATGTGGGATCCATTGAAAGCTATTTAGTAACCACTGGCCTGCCTGAGAGTCCTTAAGCCCTTTGTATTGCAATATCGCTGAGTGATTTACAAAACTACCATTACTTACGGGAGCTGGGTCTTCATAATAAGAAAAAACCATATGGTTGGAAAAGTCACGTGCCAGCACATGGAGGCTACAGAGCTGAAGAAGAGACGAACCCTGCGCTTGAGGATCTTAGAGACGACAGACCCAAAAACAGATCGTTCAGATATAATGTTGCTTTTCACTTTGTTATGGGTTGAATTGTGTCCCCCTAGAAAGATATGTTGGAGTCCTAACTCCAATACCTCAGAATGTGACCTTATTTGGAAATACGGTCTTTACAAAGGTAATCAAGTCAAAATGAAGCCATTAAGATGGTCCCTAATCCTATATGACTGGTGTCCTTATAAAAAGGGGAAATTTGGACACAGTTTCTTCAGTCCCACTGCCGGGGTTTGAGTCTCCCTCCCATGGCTGTGTGACCCATGGCAAGTTGATCAACTTGCTTAAGCCTCTGTTTTCTCATCTCTAAAGTGGGGTTGCTAATAGTATCTATGTTGTAAGACTGCTGAAAGATTCAACATACATCCAGTTACTTGTCATTTCCATGAAGCAGCCTTCCATTGTCCCAGCGTGCATCTTACATTCATACCTCCAGAGAAAATCTGCTGGGGTGACATTGTACCATCCTGTATGGAGCATCCCTATTGGACAGACTCTCACAGGCCCGTATCACCAGTGACTGGTCATGCTTACGTCCAGCCTATCCATTGCCACTTTGGGCTTGGGTCTCCATCCCAGGACTGACCCAATGGCAGCAGAAGAATAATCTAGTCACATGATACCAGGTGAAGCAAGAGCACGGTGCCCCCCGCCTCCCAAAGTAACCACTTTCCTCAGAGGAGGACTCTGGGTGTAGCAGGCACTCAGAACTGGTTGGCCTGTGCAGTACCATTGGTTAAGAAAGGAAAAGAACCCAGGAAGAGCCTGAAAGAGAATGAAGGAACAAGGGATAACAAATCTATTATTATTGTTTTAGGCTTGTTGGGAGCATTGATTGAATCCATCCACAGAGAGTACTCAGCAAAGTGCTGGGCACATTGAGAGCGCTCAATATATGGTAGCATTGAGGGTGACGACGATGATGACGATGTTGAAGCTGATGGCTGTTATCAGGTCTATTTGAGGTTGAAGAACAGGTACAGAATGACGGGGAGAGGGAGATAAAAACCCTAAGGTTTCAAAGCAAGAGCAGTTCCTGGGGATGTAACAGGCCAGGCTGAGGTCCTGGAGGCGAGAGTGTGACACTGGTACACCCAGCAGCTCCTTCCTCCCTGAGTCTGCAGACAGATTCAGAGTGCCTAAGCTTTGTACTCTCCTGGGGTCTCACCCAGTGCCCACTCTTCCTACCTCGGCTCCCTGGGGAGACTTTGCCATCCCTGATGCCTTGTTCGAGGTAGTCGATTCTCTCTTCATCCCAGGACTCCAGGAAGGGGCCAGTATTTGAGGCCCTCCTGCCACGGAGAATTCGCGCTCTTGCAGAGCGGCCGGGTGGCACACACAGGTGACCAGCGTGAGCTTGGGCTGCGGGGGAGGTTCCAGAACATGAGGCTATTTTTAGCCTGGCACAGATGCCCAATTCCCAGCTAAGGGAGAGGGCATGGTAGGTGGGAAGCAATCTTGCTTTCATTGTTGATTATTTTATTAACCACTTAGGACGCTGCCTGCAGTGAACATCACCTGGTTTCCTTGCTTCCTTTTCACGTTCCTTCCTGCTTATGACTTCAGAAACAGCATGCTCCTCCAGGGCCCACATAGGGGTCAGGGAGAAAATGAAATTGACCAAGTGACAATGAATGAGGGCAAGGCAGGGATAAATGTCCCATTCTGCCCCGTCAGCAGCGGGAGTGGGTCCAAAAAGACACTTAGCCTCACAAATTGCTCACTTATCCTCCCTGTAGTGAGTTTGCTCCAAATGGTTTGGAAAACCATTGCGGCTAATGACAGGCGGCAGGCCCGTGGCTGGAAGCCGGCCAGGATGGGCCCAGCAGGAGTCTGAATTGCGCCTGGATTCATTATCTTTATCTAGTCCAACATTTTACGGGTGGGTTTTTTGTTTGATTTCAAAGTGAGATGGTTAGGTCATTATTTGTTAAATTATAGCTTTTAATTAGAGGATCTATTGAAATGAAAAGCCTGACAGAGGTTTGCATGCCTCTAAGTTTTTGTTTGGAATTTATAATTATCGCTGTTTGGAAAAGATTAGTTTGGGGGCGTTAAAGTCTTTCTTTTAAGAAAATCCTCAAATTATATGCTGTTGGGGGAGGGGGTGAAGGGAGAAGCCAGTAAGCTAGATATAGACATTACAAGTGATGTTATCTGTGTTATTATCCATGCCCAGTGTCCTTGTATTTGCAGAAAAAGAGAGGCATGGATGTTTATAATAATTTATATGCTTTTTCCCAGGGTAAGCCCAGACGGGAAACGAGGCCCCAACGAAGTAGTGAGCTGGCCAGCAGAGTGGGTAGCCAAGGCGCTGGCTCAGATGGAGTTTTGTTTACCACTTCCCCATTCCTGTTCTCCCGGAAGGTAGGGAAGGGGGGCAGCCTTGGTAGATTTTTCCCCTTGGGGACTTGGTTTCTGGCTTTGAGAGGAACGAGGAACGTACCTCGTTCCGTGTTCCGACTGGTGCTGAGCTGGCTTCCCCCGCCTGCCTTAGCCCACGCTCCGCTGCTGCAGAACGGCCTCGCGTCCAGCAGGGGGCGCGCCGCCGCCGGATTGAGAGCCGTCGCCTCCTTCCCTCGGGAAAGCGCGCCCCCGCCCTCGGCGCGAGCCGTGGGCTTTTCTTCGCGTCCCCCTGTTGGTTTTCCTTCTCTGCTAAGAGCAAGGATGCAGATGACGTTCTCTGCGCGTTGGGCCTTGGGCTATGAGCGGCTGTCAAGGTGGGCGCCCCGCTTTTCTTCATCTTTCGGCACACGCCGTGGGGGGCGGGGGGCAGCGAGAGGCCCCCCGGATTTGAGGCATGTGGTCCAAGCCTCTTGCTGTGTGCTCTGCAGGTCCCACCGACAGCGAGAGGAAAGCCTCTGTAGAGCGCGCGCCGGGCGAGCCCGCGGCCACCGTCCCCTCCTCCGACCTCCTCTGGCGCTTCCACGCCTCGTGCCACTGGACCACAATCCCCATTAGGACGGAGACCAGGGTTGTCCTCTGATGTATTAGGGACCCCCAGCACAGGGCCTGAAACACAATAAATACTCAGTGAATGGATAAATAAATTCATGTAAACCGTTGTTTTAATGATATAATTCTTTCTTTCAGGTCCTGAGCATGTATGCTGTGCCAGGCACTGGGGAATCAGAGATTAAAAATATAACCCCTGTCCTTAAAGAGATTACAGTCTGGAGGTGGAGACAGACGTGAATCTGGGCAACTGGAATTTCTAGCTACCCCTGGTTAGTGGCCAACTAACTTCATTTAGCCAGCAAAAATCACAGCAGTCACCTAGTAGGGGTACATTGGCTGACCCACAATATCCTTCTGAAATTAAACCACTTCTATCTTGGCGGTGAACTTGACTCCTACCCTTTCCCCGGGTTGTGGGGACAGGGCGGGTTTCCAGTTAGATGCCCTCAGCCTCCTATCTCTTTGAAGTCCCAAATTGCCCTCTACATCCCATACTTCCTATGAAACCAGGCCACCTCGCAAAGGTCACTTTTGACCCATTGGCTGTGCATGAAGGTCTCTCTCACTGATTTTTCCCTCAGAAGGAGAGATGAGAAAACAGCTCATTAATAAATAGCACTTTGTCTTAAAGGAGTTTCGGGCTTTTGCTGCTATTGGGATTTTGCTTGTTTGTTTCCATTTTGCTGTAGAGTGTGGATTTGATGCTCCGCCTCCCCATCTTGCTTTCATCTTTATTCTTAATGATCACATTTACTCCACTTACAGGAGTAATCAAAGTAATGAAACCCTTTCCCTGTGGGGGAGAGCAACACAGATAGGAGGCCCTGGAATAGGAATTGGTTTTTGATGAGCAAATGTCAGATTTTATAGGAGATTAGCTTTGGGGATTGGAGGGAGCGTTATCATTATGGTCTGAAACAACTAGATGCATCTCTAGAGCTCTGATGGCTGAGAAAGTCAGAATAAATGTTTGGGAAGTGGTTCAGTGCACATATTTTGGTCTCTGAAAAAGGTTAGAGCATGAAATGAGTAAAGGAAAAGACAAAGCTTTTCAGCTCTTGCAACAACAGACAACAAAAATTTAATCTTTATCCTTTTGTGGTACTGAAAATTTCCTAGAATTAAAAAAAGAAATTTTAATCATACAATTGCTCCAGCTCCAGCTGTGTGCACTCATGTGAATCAAATACTGTCTGTCATTTAGATACACTTCTCCCCTCCATAGCCCCCAGCAAGGGTCCTGATGATTACAAAGAGAACCACTGCACGATGTGGTTTCACAGGGGAATTCTTCCAAACCTTTAAAGAGGAGATAATCCCAGGGCAGTTTAAACTGTTACATACTATAGAAAAAGAAGGAAAATTTCCAAAATCTTTTGAAAATGTGAGTACAAGACATACC
Source organism: Equus quagga (assembly GCF_021613505.1). Classification (NCBI taxonomy): domain Eukaryota; kingdom Metazoa; phylum Chordata; class Mammalia; order Perissodactyla; family Equidae; genus Equus; species Equus quagga. The sequence goes on along the minus strand of NC_060277.1, from coordinate 72,734,216 downwards.
AAAACACTAAAAACTTCACTAAATATATAAATATAGATATATCTCACTAATTGATATTAATGGAAGAAGTCCAAATGCAATATTAGTAAACAGACTATAGCATATTAAAGTTAATATATCATGACCATATGGAGTTTATTGCAGGAATTCAAGGATGGTTCAACATAACCCAGAACTTCCTCTTCTAGTGGTAGTGGACTGGGTAACTTAGAAAAATCCTCTCCATGAAGAAAAATTACGAAGCTGGACAAAGGATAACAAACATATTTTTTAAGGCACCAAAGAGTTAATAAGCTAGGGATCAATTACTGGTTGAGATCCAGGAGAGTTTGGGAATACAGATTAGTCAGTGAAGCACTTGGGGCCACTCTTTCCAGAAACATTTGCTGAGAGTCTAAGACGTACTTTGGCAGTCCCACAGGGATGAGGGACAAAATGTGGAACCCACCTTGGTAGGGACTCTGGTAAATCACTCCATCGCACAGTATTTAATTCAGATAGAATCTAAAACCAATGGAGGAATTGACTGATTTCTCAATAAGTATGTATTATCGGAACAACTGGGTAGTCACTGGAAAAACAAAATTGGATCCATACTTCACACTGCAAATGAGGATAAATTCCAACTGGATCAAAGTTTGAAATGGAAAAAAAAAATGAAACCATGAAAGTAATAGAAGATATGAGAGGATTCTCTTATAATTCCAGAGGGAGTAAGGCCTTTCTCCTTACATCACAAAATCCAAAAGCCACTAAAAAGAAATTGATAAATTTGGCTACATAAAAAATTCTGCAAGGCAAATAACATAAACAAAGTCAAAAGACGAGTGACAAACTTGGAAAAATATTTTCAACTCATAGCAGAGGCAAAGTTGACAAGAAAAAGATTAATAACGCAAGAGGAAAATGGGCAAAAGATATAAACAGATGGTCCACAGAAAAGAAAAACGGCTCTTATTATGAAAAGATGCTCAACCCCAGTCATAAGATAAATGCAAATTAAAACCATATTGAGATATAATTTTTCACCCTTTGTACTAGTAAAAATCCAAAAATTTGATATCATACTATGTAGGCCAGGCTATAAGAAATCAAACATTCTCATGCATTCTTGGTAGGAAGGTAAATTGACACCTGTATTGAGGGCAATTTGTCAATATTTATCAAAATTACAAATGTATACACCCTCTGATCCAGTAATTCCATTCCCAGGATTTTTTCCTATAGATATTTTTTTTTTTTAAAGATTTTATTTTTTCCTTTTTCTCCCCAAAGCCCCCCGGTACATAGTTGTATATTCTTCGTTGTCGGTCCTTCTAGTTGTGGCATGTGGGACGCTGCCTCAGCGTGGTCTGATGAGCAGTGCCATGTCCGCGCCCAGGATTCGAACCAACGAAACACTGGGCCGCCTGCAGCGGAGAGCGCGAACTTAACCACTCGGCCACGGGGCCAGCCCCTCCTATAGATATTTTTATACATGTTCAAAATAACATTCATACCAGGTTATCTATTATCATTATGTAATGGCAAGAGATTGGAAACAGCTGGGGGCTGGCCCTGTGGCCAAGTGGTTAAGTTCCCACGCTCCGCTGCAGGCGGCCCAGTGTTACGTTGGTTTGAATCCTGGGTGTGGACATGGCACTGCTCATCAAACCATGCTGAGGCAGCGTCCCACATGCCACAACCAGAATGACCCACAACGAAGAATATACAACTGTGTACTGGAGGGCTTTGGGGAGAAAAAGGAAAAAAATAAAATCTTAAAAAAAAAAAGATTGGAAACAGCTAAATGTTCAACAGTAAAGGATTGGTTAAATAAATTATAATGTCTTCGTATGTTGCAATATTATACAGCTGTAAAAAGAGAGTAAGGAATCTCCTTATGTATTTTACGGAAAGATCAACAAGATTCATTTTAACCAAAAAAGGCAAGGTACAGAACAATTTGCTACATTTGGATAAAAAAAGGAGAGGGGAAAATAACATATATCCATAATAGCTTGTATATACAGAAGAATTTTCTAGAAGGATAAACAAGAAACTAGTAAAACAGAAGTCACCTGTTGGGGCACACAGGAATGGAATGGATGGGGAAAGGGGTGGGAGGGAGACTTTTTCTACATTTTTTTTTTTTGTGTTTGAACAATATGGATGTCTTATTCATTACACCTCTGGGGTGTAGCCTTGAGTGTCATGGCCAACTCTCCCAACCCACTATCAGAGGAGCAGATGGACCATATTTCCCAGAAACCAGAAGAGGTGGCCCTGAGCCAGACTCTTCTGGCCAAAGCCATTGACTTCTCATCACCAGCTGGGCTTAGGATGGGGCCGAGGTGGTTTGTAGACAGAATGAGCCTAACCGGCCCCTTCTTAGAATTTGCCCCTAATTTTAATCTAGATTATTTTTTATTGTGGTAAAATAAACATAATATAAAATTTACCATTTTAACGATTTTTAAGTGTATAATTCAATGGCATTAAGTACAGTCACAGTGTTGTGCAACCGTCACCACCATCCATCTCCAGAACTTTTTCATCATTCCAAACAGAAACTCTACCCATTAAACAATAATTTCCCATTCCTCCCTCTCCCCAGTAGAAGAGCCCCCTATTCTACTTTCTGTCTCTATGAATTTGCCTGTTCTAGATACCTCATGTGAGTGGAATCACACAGTATTTGTCCTTTTGTGTCCGGCTTATTTCATTTAGTATAATTGTTGGAAGGTTCATCCACATTGTAGCAGGTACTGGAATTTCATTCTTTTTTGTGCCTGAATAATATTCCATTGTATGGATATACCACATTTTATTTATTCATTCATCTTTGATGGATATTCGGGCTGTCTCCATTTTTTTGGCTCTTGTGGATGCTGCTGCTATGAACATTGGTGTCCACATATCTGTTTGAGTCCCTGCTTTCAGTTCTTTTGGGAATATATACCTGGGGGTGGAATTGTTCTAATTTTGGCTTTTAACCAACTGAGCTAACGAGAGCAACACTTCTCAAAGATTAAGGACTGGATGTTAAGACCCTTGACTGCAAGGAAAACCTGGAAGAAAGTTAAAATACAAACAATGTAAGACAGCCAAGTACCTTCTATGTGCAAATGTGACACAACCAAAATGGTGGTGAAACAGGACTGTGAGGCCACCAAGTAGCCACAGGCTTTAACATCTCTGCTTTGTTTCCACAAGCGCTCCACAGTCATGTTTGTATCTCATGTCAGTCTTCATCCTAGGGCTTGAAGGATCTCAAAGGATGCCTGCCTCCCCTCTCCACCCCCAGGGAAATACAGATGGGTCTGCAGCTTCTGCCTGCTCACAGGTAAACTGGAACCTGAGCCGTGCCTCTTAATATCACAGGGTTTTGGGGGGTTTTTTTTTTTTTTTTTTTTTTGCCTTTTCTCCTGCAAACACCACTTGGATTTCTCCCGGGGAGGATTAAACCCTTCCCTGGTTCTCAGCATGTGGTTTAGGTGCAATTAACCCCACCTCCAGCTCCAAGGATGAATCATAATTGGCTTAAGACAGACTGTCCCAACCCCCAGACGTGGCGATTGGTTTAGAATGAATAGCTAACCCGAGCCAATCAGATGCAAGGAAATGTTTGCTGGGATTTCTGGGAAAGAAAAGCCCCTTGGGGCCGGCCCTGTGGCCTAGTGGTTAAGTTCCCACGCTCGCTGCAGGTGGCCCAGTGTTTCGTGGTTCAAATCCTGGGCACGGACATGGCACCGCTCACTGAGCCACACTGAGGCAGTGTCCCACATGCCACAACTAGAAGGACCCACAATGAAGAATATACAACTATGTACTGGGGGGCTTTGGGGAGATAAAGGAAAAAAATAGAATCTTAAAAAAAAAGCGCCTTTCTTTGGGGGAAGTATGCAAATAAGCAAGGATTTTGCCTCAGGAGTTGCTGGCAGCCATTTTGCAACCATGAGAGAGAGCATACCTGACATTAGAACCAATGCTGAGGATGATGAGAACGCAGCAGAGAGAAGTTGGGTCCTAGGCGCATTGTTTGAGTCCATATCAAGCCCCACCTGAACTTAGCCCCCTCTCTCAACTGTTCAGTTATGCGAGCCATAAAATTACCTGTATTTTTTAAAGCAAGTGTGAACTGGAGTTTCTGTTATTTGCAAGATAAAGTTGTGCCGCTAATTCAAGCCTCTGTAATCAAAGCTATAGATCCTCCAGCGAGAGGAAACGGTTCCCTGTTTCTGTGACGTGTAACTAGATGTCCGGCAGGGGATGCGGGCAGGAGAATGGGAGGCTGTAAGGAAGGCGTCAGAGTCCCGGCGGAAGACCACTTTTTCCTGAGGGGAGATGCTGTGCCCCAAGTGATGGCATTAGGGCCATCCCTCTATGAATTGGAGAAGGTAGACTAGTTTGTCTCAGTCTGATCTCCCCCTACTATTTCCATTTCCTCTCTATAAAGTGAGGATGTTGGGTTTGGTGAGGTTCAAGGCTTATCCAGCTCCAGCATTCTACACATCCGCATTTCTGCAGAAAGAGCACGAGCTTTGGAACGTCACATACCTGCGGTCACATCCTGCCAGCATCAGCTGAGCAACCTCAATCAAGTTACTTAAGCTCTCTGAGCCTCAGGTTCCTCAGCTATAAAATGCGCATATTGAATGTACCTTCCACACAGTGCTTTTTGTGAGGACTAAATGAAATGTCATCTATCAAGGTGGTAGCACAATGCCTGGCATGTGACATATATCCTTTAAATGTCAGCTCTCCCTACCCCATCCCACCACCCTTCTCTGTAAATGTAGAACAAGGAGTTGGCCACCTCTGGCCAGTGGGCCAAGGCTGGCTCCTGCTTTTGTAAAGAAAACTTTATTGGAACACAACTGTGCTCTTTCATTTACTTATTCTCTATGGCTGCTTTCTAGCTACAAGAGGAGAGTTGATTAGCCAGGAGAGAGACTGTATGGCCCATGAAACCTGAAATATTTACTCTCTGGACCTTTACAGAGTAAGCTTGCTGACTCTTGATGTAGAACATAGGACCTGAACTAGTTTTAAGAATTTCAGTCGTGGGGCTGGCCCAGTGGTGTAGTGATTAAGTTCGTGCTCTCCACTTCAGTGGCCTGGGGTTTGCAGTTTTGGATCCTGGGCATGGACCTACACGCTGTTCATCAAGCCATGCTGTGGCGGCATCCCACATACAAAATAGAGGAAGATTGGCACAGATGTTAACTCGGGGACAATCTTCCTCAAGCAAAAAGAGGATGATTAGCAACAGATGTTAGCTCAGGGCCAATCTTCCTCACCAAAAAAAAAAAAAAATTCAATTGTTAGCAGGCAGGGGAAATTGAGAAGGTATGAAAGAACTTCTTGATGCCCTTTGAGTCTTTCATGCTGACTCTGGGGACTCGTGAGCCTTCATTCTGAGGGCAGTGACCAGTCCCTGAGGAGAATGCACCACAGCAGGAAAAAATCCCAGTGAAATAATGGAAGGCTGTCCAAGATTCAAACTCTCCCCAGCATTTGAGGAATGGGGCCAAAAGGAAGGATGTTTCTGTAGACATAACACACACACACACACACACATACACAGACACACTGATTCAAGGAAATTATGAGTATTTTCTTTAAGTACAAAAAAAAAGTAAATGTTGCATAGGTCTCAGGTTCTGTTCTGACGCAAAGAACACACCACTTCCTTTTGGGGCAGCATTTTCGGTGGGTGTGGGATCTGGAAGGGATTATTGATGCCCAGGTCATAAACATTAGTTGATCTTGGCGTGGTTGGACAGCCCTGGTGCTGATCATCTGGAGCTGAGTGTAGTGCCCCAAGCAGGCTACCTGACCGGCTGTCTGGAACTATTTACGGCTTTCTCTGCACATGTAACTGTCTGAGCAAATGGCACACTCTCCCGATTTATCTGTTGCTTTTCTACGTGGTACAACCCACATTGCCTCACTATGACTGTCTCTGCAGATTGAGTGCAGTTTGCTCTCCTCTGAGCTGCACGTTGGTCTTCACAGAAGACACCCTCACTGGTAGCTCGGCTCCCTCCTCAGACAACAGGAGCTACCCAGGCCACCAAACAATGTGTTGTTTTTCTTAGCAAGACACATCTTGTTGGGTGAGGTCAGGGGCCTCAGTTCTGGGCCCTGTCTGAGTGACAAGATACCTCTCGGCAATTTGCTTGCTTGTTTTGGGGGGTTCTCTTAGCCTCAGCTTTGTGAGAGAAGCTCACCTCTGTGTATCCCATTTTGTTCCCAGAACTCGGGGCTGGAGATCGCTCCCCGTGATGAGAACACAACTCTTGGGAAAACAACTTTTCTTCTCCAGAGTTGCTACCTAGGCATTCTACAGTCTGACAACCTTGCTCACATCCAGAACCTGGACATTTGGGTAAGGATTTGACTTTAGGATGCCCGCCGTAAGTTCCCACTTTACTTTTCCCAGGGCATCTATTTTTTACTTTTTTTTTTAGGAACATTAGCCCTGAGCTAATATCTGCTACCAATCCTCCTCTTTTTGCTGAGGAAGACTGGCCCTGAGCTAACATCTGTGCCCATCTTCCTCTACTTTTATATGTGGGACGTCTGCCACAGCTTGGCTTGCCAAGTGGTGCAATGTCCGCATACTGGGGCATCTTTTAAAATAAACACTTAGAGTTGAGCCCAAGAAAAGTTAGTGACCTCTGCGCCCACCGCCTTATAGGTAGTAGGTGCTTGCTCCCCAGGGCTCTGTCTCCTGCCTCCTCCTGATCTGGGATGGAGGACTGCCCTTCCCCTCTCAGGCTCATCGTGCCCCATTGCTTCTGGGATCTGTAAGTAAAAAGTCTTGCGACTCTGTTTCCTTTGTGTGGGTGTATTGAAACTGCGCCTTCAATCAAATGACCCCGGGGTTTCATTTCCCCAAAGCGGGAGCTCAGACGCTGGAGGAGCTCCCTGCCTCCCCCGTGTGTGGCTTGTGCCTCCTCACTCAGCATATTCTTGATTCAATAGGTCAGCTCCAGCTTCCCAGCACAGTCCTCCACCCCATCACTTCCACCCCACTAGAGAAGTGGCTTTGGTTAACTTGGTCTTTCTCCTTCTTTCGTTTCCTTTCTTTTTCTCTCTCCTAGACACAAATAAACTGATCATGAACTAACCAGTCTGTTTTTCATGTGTTAACCCTTTTCATCCTTATCACTATCTTATGAAGTTGGCAATACCATGATCCTTATTTTACAGATGAGGAAACTGAGGCACAGGTGGTTACATGACTTGTCCAAGGCCACACAGCTAGTAAGGGGCAAGGGTGACAGTCAAGCCCAGGATCTCTGGGTCATAACCACTGTGCTTTTCTGCTTCTCTAGACACACACACACACACACACACACACACACACGCTCCTGATCCCCAGGGATCTGGACCCGGCCACTAGAAGCAGGGCATGCCCTGGCTTCCCAGGTCGGGTGAATTGCCTGTCCTGGACTTCACAGTGCCCTTTCCTGCTGGGCTCTGCTCCTGCCCAGGGCTGCCCAAGCTGCCTGATGGCAAGTCTCACCCTCTTGTGATGATCACACAGCCTGCACTGCCCTAACCTCAGCTCCTCCAGGATCTGGGCAGGGCCACTTTAACTCCTCAGCTACCCTTTGGTGCCTCCTGTGATGAGGAGCCGGTGAGCTCCTTAGGTGTAGTCCTCTGTTACACCAGAGAGAGACTCGCTGGTACAGACTGGGACACCTACCACCAGTCCTGACCCCAGGGACCCAGATGAGAGAAAAGGGAGGTTGATAAGGGAGCAACATTCTCACTTCTAGCCTAGGAACTCTGAGTGCACAAAGATGGAAGCGCTTAAAAACCTTGCCTTCAAACCTGGAAGGGATTTCAAATCATTTTCTCCAACTTTCCCATTTTACGGATGAGAAAACTGAGGGCTAGAGTGGCAATGTGGTTTCCCCAAGACAGCCTTCTGGATCCCAGCAGTGCTGCCAATCCTGTCCCAGGTTCCCCTCCACATCAAATGGTGAAAAGTACATTATTGTTACTGTGCGGCTGCCTCTGGCATCAAGCCATGGCAGGTATCTGACCTGGCCTTCCTGGGGACATGGTCTCTCTTAGGAAAGACATGTTGACATGGGGCCATGACCGCCATCTCTCATTCCATCTCCGTCGCAGAATGCCAAAGCCCCTCGGGCAGTGGTTCCCAGAGCTTGGCGCTCACGCCACACGTGGGCAGTGCATGAGATGATGTCAGGTGGTAAAAATTCACTTTTTAATTTTAAGAGTAATAGATTTATGTCAATGTGCCCTAGGGAAGTGTACAAGTAGACACCAAATCTATGAATGTTTATTATGCTTGTATATGACTGCTGAGGAGGGGGCTCAGTAACTAATAATACATATAGTAAATAATAGCACGGGGGATTTGTTAATTGGGAAAAAATATACTACACAGAGGACTGAAGTTTGGGAAATGCTATTCTAAAGAATACCAACAATTTGTTGAAAGAGGCTTAAACCAGGGACTTGCCGGTGACGAAAAGACACACCCTCAGCCTCATTAATTACCAAAGAAATGCAGAATAAAACTAGAATGAGATACAATTTTTCACCTTTCAGATTGGTAAAGGTTATAAAGTTTGTTCTCACCTCGGCAGCACGCATGCTAAATTGAGAACGACACAGAGAGGATTAGCACGGTCCCTGGGCCCAGATGACATGCAAATGAATGACAAATCCCGTGAGGCTGTCGTGTGAGTAATCAAGTTAGCGTTATTGAAAACAGGGGCTCTTTTTTGAGGAGGAAGGAGAAGGAGAAAGTGAAATCTTTGAGAGTAAGTAAAAATTCTCTTTCTGAATATTAATGCAAAAATTCACTATAAACTCATGACATACTTTAAATATATATATTTCCTAGCTTTTTCCATTGAAAGGACTTATAAACGATGATCAACCCAATAGAAATAAACACCTCTAATACCCTGACTGAGGTCTCCAAATGCCATTTCCCACTAAAAGGAACCAGGGCTCATTGGAGAAATGGCTGATTCTGTCTCTGGGGCAGGAAATATATAAGATAAGCCTGGAACACTTTGTCAAACTAGAAAGCAATGAAGCTGTCAAAGACCGCTAGTGTGATGTCACCAAATAGCTGACATGGGGAAGTTTCTCTTTATGGACATTTTCCAGCTACTCAATGAAGAAGGAATGAGGGCATACCACCATTTGCAATCCTCTTCAATGGCGGCGAACATCACAAGAAGGGACATGACTAGACGCGAAGATGTGATGTGCCTTCTGAGGGAAGAACACAACTCTGCCTACCAAGCGGTCTTACCCCTCCCCATAGGAGACTCTAGATCTAACTACCAAGTCACAGGGGGGACAGGTTAAAAGATACCACGAGGTTACAATCAGCAAAACACAGACTGTGAGAAACTCTACAGGACAAACCATCTAATTTCTTCAACAAATGGACTACAAGAACAAACGAAGGTGGAGGTTGGGGGAGACATGGAAGGAAAACTATACATTAAAAAAAGGCTTAGAGACTATAATCTATGGAATTCTTTTGAATTGTAATTCAAACAAACTACTAATAAAATTACGAGACAATTGGGAAATTGAAGACTGATATTCGATGATATTAAGGAACTATTGTTCATTGATTGAGTTGTCATCATGGGGTTAGGATTATGTTTTTAAAAATTCCTTTATTAGAAGCACATAATAACCCTGTATTATGTATTTGTTAATATTATTATTAATTAATTATTATTATAAATCCTTTATTATAAATAGGATTTTTAAAGTCCTTTATTAGAAATTCCTTTATTAAAATCTGAAATAGTTAGGGCCCGGCTCCATGGCCGAGTGGTTAAGTTTGCGCGCTCCGCTGCGGCGGCCCAGGGTTCGGATCCTGGGTGTGGACACGGCACTGCTCGTCAGGCCACGTTGAGGTGGTGTCCCACATCCCACAGCTAGAAGGACATGCAACTAAGACATACAACTGTGTACAGGGGGGGGTGGGAAATTTTGGGGAAAAAAAAAAAAAAGGAAGATTGGCAACAGTTGTTAACCTAGGTGCCAATCTCTAAAAAAAAAAAAATCTGAAATATTTACACATGAAATGTCTTCCGTCTGGGATTCCCTTCACAATACTCCAGTGGAGGTGGGGCAGAAGGTGGGAGTATAGATGAAACAAGGTTGGCCATGAATGAGTTCAAGCTGGGTGATGAGCACATGAAGTCCTTAAATTTTCCCCTTTCTTTTGTATGTGAAATTTTCCACAACAAAATTTTTTAAGAGTTTAAACATCCAGTTTTGGCAAGGGTTTAGAGAAATGGTTTCTCTCATATACTTTTTGTAAATTGAGGTAATATTATGACATTCCACATGTTTCAAGTGAACAACGTCATAATTCAACATCTATACACACTATAGCACGCTTACCATCAAAAGTCTAGTTTCCATCCATCACCGTACAATTGACCCTATTTACCCATTTTACCCATCCTCCAACCCTGTTCCCCTCTGGTAACTACTAATCTGTTGTCTGCATCTATGAGTTAGTTTTTGTTTTGTTTTGTTTGTTTCGTTTTTTATATTCCAGTTATGAGTGAAATCATACAGTATTTGTCTTTCTCTATCTAACTTATTTCACTGAGCATAATACCCTCAAGGTCCATCCATGTTGTCACAAATGGCAAGATGAAATCTTTTTTTATGGCTATTATTCCATTGAGTATACAATCATGTGCCACATAAGGAGGTTTCGGCCAACAAAGGACCACATATACAATGGTGGTCCTATAAGATTAGTACCACATAGCTTAGGTGTATAGTAGGTTATATCATCTAGGTTTGTGTAAGTACACTGTGTGATGTTTGCACAAGGGAAAAATCACCTAACAGACACATTTCTCAGAACGTGTCCCCATTGTTAAGTGACCCATGACTGTATACACCACATCTTCTTTATCCTTTCATCCATTGATGGGCACTTAGGTTGTTTCTGTATCTTGGCTATTGTAAATAAAGCTGCAATGAACGGAAGCGTGCACATATCTTTTTGAATTGGTATTTTTGAATTCTTTGGATAAATACCCAGAAGTAGAATAGTTGGATCTTAAGGGAATTCTATTCTCAATTTTTGATGAATCTCCATTCTGTCTTCCCTAGTGGCTGCACCAGTTTACATTCCCACCAACAGGGTACGATGGTTCTCTTTTCTCCACATCCTCTCCAACACCTGTTATTTCTTTGATAATAGCCGCTCTAACAGGTGTGAGGTGATATGTAATTGTGGTTTTGATTGTCATTTCCCTAATAATTAGTGATGTTGAATATCTTTTCATATACCTGTTGGCCATCTGTATGTCTTCTTTGGAAAAATGTCTATTTAGATCTTCTGCCCATTTTTTAATTGGGTTGTTTGTTTTTTGTTTTTCCAGGAAGGAAGATTGACCCTGAGCTAACATCTGTTGCCAATCTTCCTCTTTTTGCTTGAGGAAGATGGTCCCCAAGCTAACCTCTGTGCCAATCTTCCTCTACTTTGTATATGGGATGCTGCGACAGCGTGGCTTGATGAGTGGTGTGCAGGTCTGCACCCAAGATCTCAACCAGTGAGCCCTGGACTGCAGAAGCAGATCACACAAACCCAACAACTACACCACCAGGCAGGCCCCTGGGTTGTTTTTTTATTTGTTGTTGAGTCGTATGAGTTCTTTACATATTTTGGATATTAACCCCTTATTGTATATCCGGTTTGCAAATATCCTCTCTCATTCAGTAGGTTGCCTTTTCATTTTGTTGATAGTTTCCTTTGCTGTGCAGAAGCTTTTTAGTTTGATGTAGTCCCATTTGTTTATTTTTGCTTTTATTTCCATTGCCATTGGAGCCAAATCCACAAAAACATCACTAAGCCTGATGTCAAGGAGCTTCTCCCCTATGTTTTCTTCTACGTATTTTACAGTTCCAGGTCTCACAAACACAAAGAAAAAAGCACATTTTTTTCACTTCTATTGACCAAATTTTGGAATAATTTGAGCATCAAGAAAACTAATGTAATGATTCCAGCAAGAATCATTAATAGAGGCTAAAGCCATTGGATAAAGGTTGTCAGAGAATTCAGTACATATATGGAACTCAAAAATCACCCTACAGAGTACTTCTTATGACAAAACAGAAAAGGCACCCAGCTTACAACTGGTGGACACTACCTGAACCAAGTGATCAAACTTAACATGAGTATAATGAGAAAATGTCGTATGTGCCTCCTGATGTGGGGCAGTGGGAAGCATACACCATCACCTGCCAGAAATGCTTAACCCGAATCTAATCACGAAGAAACAATAAGGCAAACCCAGACAAGGCACGGCATTCTATGTGATGACTGGCCTGGAATTTTCCAAAATGGCAATGCCGTGGAAGAAAGAAAGAAAGAGAGAGAGAGAGAAGGAAAGGAAGGAAGAAAAAAAGAAAGAAAGAGAGGGAAGGAGGAAGGAAAGGAGACTACTCCAGGTTGAAGGAGAATAAAGGGACAGGACAACAAATGCCATGTGTGATGTGAACTTTGTTTACATTTTTTAATACAATATACAAAATCAGTTGTGTTTCTGTATACTAGTAGTGAAATGAAATTAAGAAAATAATCCCATTTACAACAGTATCATAAAGAATAAAATACTTAGGAATAAACTTAACCAAGGAGGCGAAAGATCTATACACGGAAAACTATAAAACATTGCTGAAAAAAATTAAAGAAGATACAAATAAATGGAAAGACATCCTATGCTCATGGATTGAAAGACTTAATATTGTTTAAATGTCCATACTACACAAAGCGATCTACAGATTCAATGCAATCCCTGTCAAAATCCCAATGGCATTTTTCACAAAAATAGAGAAAACTACCCTAAAATTCACACGGAATCTTAAGGGAACCAAAATTTCCAAAATAATTTTGAAAAAGAACAAAGCTGAAGGCCTCACATGTCTTGATTTCAAAACATATTGCAGGGGCACGGCCCGGTATCGCAGTGGTTAAGTTCCCACGTTCTGCTTCAGCAGCCCAGGGTTTACCGGTTCAGATCCCGAGTGGTGGACATGGCATCCCGAGCTTGGCAAGTCATGCTATGGCAGGTGTCCCACATATAAAGTAGAGGAAGATGGGCACAGATGTTAGCTCAGGGCCGGTTTTCCCCAGCAAAAAGAGGAGGATTGGCAGCAGATGTTAGCTCAGGGCTAATCTTCCTCAATAAAAAAAAAAAAAATGTTGCAAACCACAGTAACAAAAACAGTATGGCACTGACATAAAAATAGACACATAGACCAACAGAACAGAGTTAAGAGCCCAGACATAAATTCTTGCATGTATGGTCAATTAGTGTTTGACAAGGGAGCCAAGAATACTCTGTGGGGAAAGGATAGCCTCTTTAATAGACAGCATTGGGAACACTGGATCATCACATGCAGGAGAATGAAATTGGGCCCCTATCTTACATCACTCACAAAATTAAATGGATTAAAGCTTAAAAATAAGCTCTGGAACCATAAAACTAGAAGAATACATAAGGATAAGGCTCCTTGACATTGGTCTTGACAGCAGTTTTTTGAATATGATATAAAAGCACAAGCAACAGAAGCAAAATAAGTAAATGGGACTACATCAACCTAAAAAGCTTTTGCATAGCAAAAGAAGCAAGCAACAAAATGAAAAGGCAACCTACAGAATGGGAGAAAATATTTGCAAACCATATAACTCATAAGGGGTTAATATCTGAAATATATAAGGAACTCATACAACTCAGTAGGAAAAAAACATATAATCTGATCAAAAAGTAGACAAAGGACCTGAAGAGATATTTTTCCAAAGAAGATATTCAAATGGCCAATAGGTAAATTAAAAGGTGTTCAACATCATTAAGTATCAGGGAAATGCAAATCAAAACCACAATGAGATATCACCTCACACCTGTTAGGATGTCTGTTACCAAAAAGACAAGAGACAACAAGTGTTGGTTAGAATGTGGAGAAAAGGAATCCCTGGTGCCTTAGCGATGAGAATGGAAGTTGGTGCAGCCACTATGGAAAAAAAGGATGAATGTTTCCTAAAAAAATTAAAAATAGTGTTACCATGTGATCCAGCAATCCCACTTCTGGGTATATATCCAAAGGAAATGAAACCACTGTCTTGAAGAAATATCTGCACCCCTATATTCATTGCAGCATTATTCACAATAGCCAAGATATGGAAACAACCTAAGTGTCCATCTATGGATGAATGAATAGAGAAAATGTGGTGTGTATATATATATATATATATATATGTATACAATGGAATGTTATTCAGCCATGAGAAAGAAGGAAATCCTGCCATTTTGCTATGGATGGACCTTGAGGGCATTATGCTAAGTAAAATAAGGCAGACAGAGAAAGACAAATACTGTATGATCTCACTTATATGTGGAATCTAAAAAAGCCAAACTCATAGAAACAGAGAGTAGAATGGTGGTTGCCAGGGGCTTGGGAATGGAGGAAATGGGAAGATGTTGGTCAACGGGTACAAATTTCCAGTGATAAGCTGAATAAGTTCTGGGATCTAACTGTACAGCATGGTTGCTATAGTTAACAATACCGTGCTACATACTTGAAAAGTGCTAAGAAATTAAATCTTAAATGCTCTTACCATGAAAAAAAAGGTAATTATGTGAGATGACAGAGGTGTCAAGTAACCTTATTGTGGTAATCATTTCGCAATGTATACATGTATCAAATGATCGTGTCGTACACGTTAAATGTACACAATGTTGTAAGTCAATAAAGCCAGTGGAAAAAAAGAATGAAATTGGACCTGTAACTCACACCATATACAAAAATTAACTCAAAATGGATCAAAGACCTAAATACAAGAACTAAAACTATAAAATTGTTAGAAGAAAACATGAGGGTAAATCTTCATGATCTTGGGTTAGGCAATGGTTTCTTAGATATGACACCAAAAGCACAAGCAACCGAAGGAAAAATAGATAAACTGGACTCCATGAAAATTTTAAATTTCTGAGCATCAAAGAACACTATCAAGAAAGTGAAAAGACTACCTATAGGACGTGAAAAAATATTTACAAATCGTGTATCTGACAATGGTCTAGTATCCAGAGTGTATAAAGAATTCTTACAACTCAATAATAAAAAGACAAATAACTCAACTAAAAAATGAGCAAAGGATTTGAATAGATGTTTTTCAATGGCCGGCAAACACAAGAAGATATACAAATGGCCAAGAAACACTTCAAAAGATGTTCAATATCATTAATCATTAGGAAAACAAAAATAAATCGAAGCAACAATGAGATAATTCTTCATGTCCACTAGAATGGCTATGATTTTTTTTTTAAAAAAGGAAAATAATAAGAATTGGTGAGAATATGGAATAATTTGGAACACTCATACATTCCTGGTGGGAATGTAAAATGGGGCAGCCACTTCAGGAAACTGGCAGTTCCTCAATAAGTTAAACAGTTACATATGATCCCCGTCTAGATTGAAAACATATGTCCACACAAAAACTTGTACATGAATGTTCATAACAGCGTTATTCCATAATAGCTAAAAAATGGAAAGAACCCAAACGGCCATAACTGATGAACGGATAAACAAAATGTAGTATAGCCATACAATGGAATATTATTCAGCTGTACAAAGGAATGAAGTACTGATACACGCTACAACGTGAATAAATCTAGGAAACATTATGTTAGATGAAAGAAGTCAGACACAAAGCCCCACATCTTGTGTAATTCAATTTACATGAAAGGTCCAGAAGTGGCAAATCCATAGAGACAGGAAGTAGATTAATGGTTGCCCAGGGCTAGTGGCATCGGGGGAGTCGCTGCTAATGGGTACAGGATTTCTTTGTGGGGTGATGAAAGTATTCTGGAATTAAATAATAATGGTGCTGGTTATAAAAGTGAGTAAATATACTAAACTCACTGAACTACACACTTTAAAATGGCAAGATTTATGGTGTATGAATTGTATCTGAATAAAAAACCAAAATAAAAACATGAAAACCCCTAACGAATCTACAATAAAGATATTAGAACTAATCAGTAAGTTCAGCAAGGTCTCAGGATACCAGATCAATATATAAAAACCAATTGTAATTTCATATACTAGCAATGAACAATTAAAAAATGAAATTAAAACCAATTTCAGGGGCCGGCTCCGTGGTCGAGTGGTTAAGTTCGTGTGCTCTGCTGCAGCGGCCCAGGGTTCGGATCCTGGGCATGGACATGGCACCGCTCGTCAGGTCATGTTGAGGTGGCGTCCCACGTGCCACAACTAGAAGGACCCACAACTAAGATATACAACTATGTGCGGGGGGGTTTGGGGAGATAAAGCAGAAAAAATAAAAAAGATTGGCAACAGTTGTTAGCTCAGGTGCCAATCTTTAAAAAAAAAAAAAATTTCATTTACAATAGAATCAAGAAAAATAAAACAGTTAGGAATTGAGCAAAAGATGTGCAAACCTACCCACCGAAACTTGAAACATTGCTAAGGGAACTTAAAAAAGACCTTAATGAATGAGGAAATATACCGTGTTCATAGCTGGGAAGAGTTAATATTGTTAAGATGGCAATTCTCGCCAAATTAATCTACACATGCAATGAAATCCCAAGCAAAATCCAAACAGACTTTCCTGAAAGATTGACAGGCTGATTTCAAAATTTATATCAAAAGGCAAAGGACCTAGAAATAGCCAAAACAATTTTTTAAAAGAAGGACTGTTGGAAGACTCACACTACTAGAAAACTACGGTAACCAAGACAGTGTGGTATTGTCGTGAGGATAGATGTGTACACTAACGGAACAGAACGGGCTCTAGAAATAGATCCACACTTACACGGTCAATTGACTTTTTACAAAGCTGCCAAAGTAATTTGTTGGGGGAAAAGAGTCTTTTAACTGAATAGTGCTATAACAACTGGATATTCACATGGAAAAAAATAGCATTTACCCTTATGCTAAATCCTACCCCCAAATTAAGTAAAAGTGGATTAGACTGAAATATAAGACCTAAAACTATTAAACTTCTAGAAGAAAACATAGGAGACATCTTTATGACATTGGATTAAGCAAAGATTTCTTAAACAAGACAAAAAGTGCAAACTATTAAAAAATCAATAAAATGTACTTCATCAAAATAAAAAACATTCACTGTTCAAAAGTCACAGATGAGAAAATGAAAAAGCAAGCCACAAACTAGGGAGAAAATGTTTGCAAAACACATATCTGACAAAAGGCTTGAATAAAGAGTATAAAGAGGGGCCAGCCTGGTGGCACAGTGGTCAAGTTCGAGCATTCCACTTTGGCGGCCTGGGGTTTGCTGGTTCGGATCCCAGGTGTGGACCTACACACTGCTTGTCAAGCCATGCTGTGGCAGGCATCCTACATATAAAGTAGAGGAAGATGGTCACGGATGTTAGCTCAGGGCCAGTCTTCCTCAGCAAAAAGAGGAGGATTGGTGGTAGATGTTAGCTCAGGGGTAATCTTCCTCAAAAAAAAAAAAAAAGAAAACTACATAAAGAACGATTACAACTTAATTGCAAGAAGACAAACATCCAATAAAAAATAAAAAATGAAAAAAAGATTTGTACAGACAGTTCACAAAGAAGATATACAAATAGCCAATAATCACATGAAAAGATGCTATACATCACTAATCATCAGGGAAATGCAAATTAAAACCATGATGAAATACCATTACACATCTTCTAAATTGGCTAAAATGAAAAGATTGACAACATTAAGTGTTGATGAGGGTGTACAGCAACAGAACTCTCATGCATTGCTGGTGGTAATGGAGAAAAGTACGGCCACTTCAGAAAACACTGTGTAGCAGCATCTTATAAAATTAAATATGTAGTTGTCTTATAACCCAACAATCCATTCCTATACATATCTTTGACAGAAATGAAAACTTATGTCCACACAAAGACAACCCAAATGTCCATCAACTGGAGAATGGATAAACAAATGAGGGTGTGTTCATAGTATGGAATACTATTCAGCAATAAAAAGAAAGGAATTATGTAACCTTTACCAACTCTCTTAATCTCATCAAACCATAATTGATTTTCTGCAAGATGGTGATAATAGGTCTCTCACAGCACTATGATGAAGGTTGAATGCGATAAAGTACATTAAAATGACTATTCTTGACCCTGGTGGGAGGGGGAAGTAAGGAAAGAAATAAATATGCATAATATAGATGAAGCTCGAAAACATTATGCTAAGTTTCAGCATTCAAACACCAAAGACTACATTCATTCATAGAAAATTCTAGAAAAAGCAAAATTGTAGTGATGGCAATTATAGAAAACTATGGTTGCTTGGGACTGGGAGTCAGGAAAAGGGAACGATTGCAAAAGGGCAGGAGAGAACGTTTTAAGGTGATGGAGTTGTTCCATATCTTGTTTATTGCGGAGATTACATGACTGCTTGCAATCACCCAAGTTTATCAAACTGCATACTTAAAATAAATAAATTTATTGTATTATGCCTCAATAAACCTAAAAAATAAATAAATAAAATGCTGATGGGGGGTTCCATTCCTGAGATTCTGAATGAATTGGCATTGGAGGAAGCCCAAGATTGCCTAGTCTTTTTCTTTTTTTTTGAGGAAGATCAGCCCTTAGCTAACATCTGCACCCAATCCTCCTCTTTTTGCTGAGGAAGACTGGCCCTGAGCTAACATCCGTGCCCATCTTCCTCTACTTTATATGTGGGACGCCTACCACAGCATGGCTTGATGAGCCGCACCATGTCTGCACCCAGGATCTGAACCAGTGAACCCCGGGCCGCCAAAACGGAATGTGCAAACTTAACCACTGCATGCCACCTGGCCGGCTCCCTGGCTAGTCTTAATAGCTATCCCAGGTTATTCTAATCTGTAGTCGGGAGAACTCCTCCATTAGAGGAGGCTTGCCCGGTGGAGAAGGTACTCAAAGGGAGGGGCCGTTGCAGATCCCACCCCAGCTCACTCCTCCCCAGGTTACCCTCCTCCTGGCTGCACTCTGCTTCCATTCTCCTCCCTAGTCCAAATCCCCAGCCCTTTCATACTAACCTCAGATAGCCCCAGAGAAAGTGAGGGAGAGGACAGTTCACACTGAGGTGTGAATGACTGATAGCCAAGTTTTATATTTCCATAGAGGCTGCTTGTTAATCTAAAGGAGTATTTTAAAAAGTGGAGCTCCCGGCAGCATGACTTTCAGAGGTGTGTTTCCACTCTTTCTTTGGGTAAGAGTGGTCCAGCTTTAAGGCAGCATGAGGTAGAGGTAAAAAAAGTCCAGGTGGAGTCCTAATCATTCATTTATTCATCAGTCATTCATTCAGCAGACTGGTATGAATCATTCTGACTCAGCAGACACGTATGAAGCACTGACTCTGTTAGGGGCTGTGGCAGCTGAAGGAATGAGAGGTGCAAGCTGGCCAGAGCCAGGATTTCTTCAAGGAGCCGTGGAATTAATTGCAGTGTGATATGACTGGTGCTGGAACCAAGGTGAATCCCTTTGTAGAGAAGCATGCCTAACTGGACCCAGGGCCGAAAGTCATAGGTGAGCTGGGCTTTGACAAACGAAAAAGGATCTCGTGGCACATCAGAATTGGCCACCCCAAAATCTGTCTCTTTGGCATGAGGATTATTTGGCACTGGTTACTTTTAAAAACTACAGAAATGGGAGAAGCTCTGAAAAGTAGAATTTACCCTTTGTTAGAGACATTTACATTTGTAGGGGAAATCTCCATCTGTAAATGTGTCTCTCTCAGTACCAGGAAGAAGGGGGGATGACCTTATCTCTAGAAACTCTTATCAACACAGAAAGCAAGGACTTAAATCTGCATAATAACCTTATTCTCATTTACTGTACTTTTCTGGTAATCTCCCGTAACTGACTCCCCCCACCCCCAACATCCTCCTTTGTCTGTAGCTGAGGATGGTATTTAAGATGAGAACCTCCGCCATTTTGACGAGGTACTCAGTTTTCCTGAGTCCCTCCTATGTATACACGTTATAAAGCTTTGTTTGATTTTCTCCTGTTATTCTGTCTCATGTCAATTTAATTCGTAGCCCAGCCAGAAGGACCCACCGGGTAGAGGAAATGTTCTTCCTCCCCCGCAACCTTACCAGGTAAAGGAGGAAGCAGCACGACGAAGGAAGTCATGAGAGACTAAGGAGTCACCAGGGGATGGTGAAGTGCCTTGTGTGGCTGTGTCAGCGAGGGCATGGGGAGGCTGGAGGGTGTCTTCGTGGGGGGAACCAGAGAGGGAAGCAGGGATGGACACAAGGACCTGATGCAAGTGTTTTAGCCGGGAGATTATCCCAGGAAGCAGGAGTGAAGGAGAGGGAGACGGACAACAAGGGAAAGCCAATAAAGAGCTTGTTGTGGATTGGCGATCACTGTGAACAACTGGGGCTCTTCCTGTTGGAGACCACTGAGCAACCACGGAGAGCACACCTCAGAAATGCCCTCCGAAGACAGGAGCCTGGGGCACTTACTAACCAGCTCGTGTTTCCACTGGTTACGGGGTGCCCATGGAAGCTTCCATCTGGGATGCCCTTGAGAGCTTTGTGACTTTGAGAAAAACCCTAGGACAGAAAAGTGGAGAGTAGTAGGGGTGTGCTTGAGGCGAGACCCCTGCAGCCCATGGGAACTGTCCAATGCAGCTGCAGCTGCAGCAGAAATCCGAGATGGACCAAAGGGAGGTGGCATGGGACACAAAAGGCATCTGCTCAGAGGGTCACTCAGATTAAGGCGCTGAATGGGTGCAGCAGGCGGAAGAAATTCAGGAAACGGGGTTGAACAAGTAGGCTGGGGTCAGAGGATCCATTGTGAAGTGTCATACATGCTGGGTTACAAAGTTTAAACTTTATTTGCCAGGCCCTGGCACCTAGTAGGTGCTCAACAAATATTTATTGAATGAATGAATGCTAATGACAGGTGCACCTGAGCCAAGCGCTTGCAAAGCTGGGCTTTAACACCCAGCAGATTAGCTATGTGACCTCTAACCTCTTTGATCTTTCATTTCTCTCTCTCTCTCTCTCTCTCTCTCTCTGAAGTAGCAACAATAATACCTTCTTTACACAGGGTTGTTGTGAGGAATTAGACGAGATCAAAGCTGTATGGCGACTAGAAGTGTGGACTCAATAACTGTCAGCCCCTCTGCCCCTGCCCCTGTGATGACCCAAAGCCAAGTAATAAAGCTGAACTATCCACCAGCTGGAGACAATGAAGGTTGCTCTTGGGATCTGTTCACAGAAGACGTATGCTGGCATTTCCAGCTATATTGGTCCTCATGGAAAAAATTAGTGGTATTGGTAACAACTTCCTGGGACCAAAGGGAATCATATTGCTGCTTTAATTAAAGGACAGAGCTGAAACTATCCTCCCAGGGAACTTACAAATTCAGAAATTGATACTTATAGTAACTCATAGGGTTTTTTTTTCCCTTTGTGCTTTTCAATATACGTATTGAAACATCTTTCAATCAATATGCTGTTGACTAGGGCCATCCATCCCTGCTCTGCCGCATTTCTCTCTCCTGAAATCTTAACAGAGGCCAAGGTGCTTGTGGACTCCTCTGGATGGAATACCCCTGTATGGGCTGTTTGTAGGCATTGGGAGCTCCTCAGTCCTTCCCAGTGGACAAAGGAGACTGGCAGCCTCTGGGAGGTAGGGACAAAGTATGATGCTAAGGTGGGAGAGAAAACTGACAAGGAACCAGGTGAAGGATTGAGAAATCAGACAAACTGGGAAATATGCAAATAATGTGTTTTAAAACATATCCATTCCCCCACAGCAGTCAGGCACAAAAACAGACACTGCGATGAGTCACGCCAGTGGCATACCAGATTTAAAAAAAAAAAAAAAAAGAAGAAGGAGGAGGAAAAAGGGATATTGGGAAAATGAGTAAACACAGACTTTGTCAGGGAAGGAAATTCCAGAGTTGAAAAGCCTCTGTGGGAGGCACATCTGAGACTGCAAGCTGGGGATTCCTTCATCTGTCTGTTCCTTCCTTCCTTCACTCATGTCTTTCATTCAATAATTATCAGTTAGCTCTCTATCACACACTGCAAGAAGCAGCGGGAATACCAAAGTGGGAAAGACACAGGTCCTGCCCTTGAAGGCTTCTGAAAGTAGGAGAAACAGAAGATATCACTAATAATTAGAATAAAGTGGAACAAGGGCAAAGACTAAGACACAAGATGGAGGGGTGACACAAAGAAGAGGGGAGGGGCCAGGAAAGGCTTCTCAGAGGTGGAGATTCTTTAGCTGGGTCTTTAAAGGAGGGTTAGAGTCCCCCAGGCAGTGGGGAGTTGTGCCCGTGTGTAGGGACAGGAGTTCCAAGGAAGAGGACAAAGCACCAGAAAAGAGCAACAGGTCTTTGGGGACAGCATAGAGTTGCACAAAAGAAAGGGAGCGAGGTGGGCAGAGACCTAATGTGGGAGGACTTCCTGTGTCATGCAGAGGAGTCTGGATTCCACCCTGTAGGTGATGAGAAGCCACTGAAGGGTTCTAAGCAAAAGCAAGGCACTATCTTACTTGTGGTTAAGAAATATCTTCCTGGTATCTTCCCAATATCCAGCCTTGAGGGGCGGATTGAAAGGGGCTGAAAAGTGGGAGGATGGCCTTTTCACATGGTTCAGGGGAAAAGCAAGTGGCAGGTGGCTGGAGAGAAGGGGTCACTGAGTTTAGCTCCAGTCCCCAAAGGGCATTGTGGACCGGAAGAATGCGGCTCCAAGTCACTTAGTCTCTTAGAGTATCAATTTCCTCATCCTTAAGATGAAGGAAATGTGAACGACAGATAAGGTCCCCTCTTGCGGCCAGCACGAGACAGTTTATCAGGACCTCTCCTGGCAGACAGTGGGACCTCACCAAGATCCTGGAAAGGGTGGTGCAGCCAGGTGTGGAGGAGAGGGCGAAGCGCGAGCCCCACCATCCACCCCACCGCGAGAGCCAGCCCAGATGGCCGTCCCCAGCTCCTCCTTCTTTCCCTGCCTAGAGGAATTGTTCAGGCCACAAGGAGGAGGTGGAGTGGAGGGTCCTCTTAGACGCCCAGGCGTCTAAGGCCCTTGCAGTCATGGTTTGACTCAGTCACACGGGAGTACCATCAGCTTTGAAGTCACAGGGGCCTCTAGCAGGGCCCCTTGGATCTGTCACCCTTGTCTATTTCTCCTCCGGGAAGCTCTAGTGAGCAGCAGAGAGAATACTTCAAAGGGACTCCAAAACGCCAAAGTTTATCCTCGATTTTGGATCAGACAGCTCTGCGATTTTGGACAAGTTAGTTCAAGGCGCTCAATAATCCGGGCAAAGGACAGCCCCGCCGGTCAGCAGCCGGCTCCCTCGACACCTGCCCTCGTCGCCGCGCCACATCGCCTTTCCCCACCTTTTCCTTCTTGGTCCGAGGCGCCGCCCCGAGCCCGGGCAGGCGAGGCTGCGGAAAGCCGGGCGGCGGCAGGTTGGCTGGGGCCCAGGGCGCCCCCGCGCGCTCCCTCGCCGGGGCTCCCGCCTCCCTCGGCCGCGCGGGCCCGCGCTCGGGTGCAGGGAGCCCGCGCCCACAGCGCGCGGCGGCGGGAGCGGCGCAGCCCGCCTGGCCGGGAAGGGGCGAGCCGGGCCTCCCGCGTCCAGCTCCGAGCGTCGCCGGCGCCTCTGGGGTGGGCAGCGCCGCGGGCCTGCCCCGCTGCGGCCCTCTCCCAGCCTCCGGCGCCGCTCCGAGGCTCGCCAGCGGGCCCTGGCCGGGCGCCCGAGGCTCCGCGCCCGCCCGGCTCTCCCGACGCCCGAGCCCGCGGGGCGCCCGGGCCGGCGGCGGGGGCTGCAGACCAGGGCGGGCCCAGGGCCCCCGGCGCCCGCTTCCGCTGCGGGTAGCCGCTTACGTCAGGGAGGCGAAACCCAGAAGAAGAAAAAAAGGCACGAGGGCGGAAGGGGAAAAACTTTATTTTTTCTCTGATTCTCTGCTGGGGCTGAAGCGAAGGACAGCCGACTGCGCCAGCGCGGGCTTCCCGGAGAGAGGCGGGCGCGACCCCAGCCCGCTGCGCCGGACGAGCTGGGCCCCGGAGGCCCGAGGGGGCGCCCGGCATGTGGGACCCTCAGGACTTTGAGCGCCACTGGCGGGCCGAGTTCCCCGGGGAGGAGGCCCCCGTCATGCGGCTGGACTCTGTGCTGGACATGGAGCGGGAGCTGGAGCGCTGCAAACTCAACCTGAAGCGTCTGCAACAGGTGCTGGCCGAGGAGAAGTTCAAAGTGTCCTACCTGCAGGCGGCCCTGGCCGGGGAGAAGCGGGACCTCGCCGGTGGGCCCCTGGAGGGCGGGGGCAGCGGCAGCGCGGGAGAGGCGGCGGAGGGGCCGGCGCCTGCCGGGCCGGAGCGCGCGCCGCCACCGCGCCGGGAGGAGGGCCCCGCAGGCGGCGGCGGAGACCCCCCGGGCCCTGCGCCCCCTCCCCCGGAGGCAGCCGCGAAAGCCGAGCCTCTCTCCTCCGTGTGCCTGGACCTTCCCACCTGGCCCGGGGCGGCGGGGACAGGGGGCGCCGTGCGCAGCTTGACCGCCGCCATCCACCAGCAGCTGCTGCAGCCTCGCCTCCTCTTCACTCCCCGGGAGGACTGTGCGCCCCCCGGCCACGATGGCACGGTTCCCAGCGCCCCCGGCGAGGAGCTGTCCTCCAGGACCCACGAGGGGCGGAGCTCGGAGGAGGGAGAGCCCGACGCCTCCGGCGCGGACGATGGGGGCGACAGCAGTGACCACGACTTCGAGATGGTGGAATTGAACGAGAAATTCGTCCTCAGCCACTTGCTCGTGGCCCCCTACCGGCTCGGGACCCGAGATGAGGCAGAAAAGCCGGTGCGGGCGTGCAGCCCCCATCGCTGGATGCACCTGCTTCCCGGGGGCTGGCGGCAGCAACGCCGGAGCCACGACCTGGAGCAGCTGGAGGCGGAGGCCAAGGACGGGCGGAGCTCGCCCCTGGCGGCAGAGGAGCCCCCCCGGCGCGGGGCTCGCGAACACCTCCCCCCGTGGCGGCGCAAGCGGTTCCTGCGGGTGCCGGAGCGGGACTCGCCCAGCCACAGCTCGCCCGAGAGGGGCAGCGACTGCAGCCGCAACAGCTCGGACCACGAGGACGGCTCCTCTGCAGGTAGGCGCGCCCCTCTCTAGATCCCTGCCTTGGCATCCCGGTGGCTGATGGCCGCTTCCTACACCCCTCCCTGGCATACCTTGTTGGTCCTGTTTAACCTCAGGCGCCTGGGAAGAAGGGAGATAAGATTTGCTTGTTTACCTTGAAGCCACTTGTGGGACTTTAAAAAAGATCTTGCAAAGTGATTTCGGCTTGGGCGAGTTTATGAAAACAAGCGCTGTGCGGCTGGCACGGGTGATGGAATGGTGCGCTGGACCAGAGCACGGAAGGAATCTTTCGCTTCAGGCCTCAGCCTTTCTGCGCTGTTGCAACATCACCACCCAGTCCCCCTCCAGCTGATCCTCCACAGGTCGGTCAGATTCCTTTGCCACACCGATAGCATCCTTCAGTGCACAAACTCCAGTGGCTCCCCATTTTCCCCCAGATTCCTTGATACGGAAGTCGAAATCTTGCACTTAATTTTCTGAACTTCTCTCTCATCTTTCTCCAGCCTGTATTTTGCATGCAGGTCAAGCAGAAAGAGCCTCTCACTCAGGGAAAAGTCCATCATCCTCACCAGCCCCTCCCTTTGCTGACTGCCCCCTTCCTAGAAGGCTGCACCTGATCCTCAGCTTCCTAGGAGCCGAGGAGCCTGCCTGGGAAGGGGAATAGAGTTTTCAAGCAGGCCTGGTGCCCAGAGATCATATCTAGTGCAGTGCCTTCATTTGATAAAGGAGGAAACTGAAGCTCAGAAAGATTAAGTGCTTGGTGGAGTGAGCTGAGACCTCCACTGGGGGCTCCTGTCGTTGGTTGTTTCCCCTCACATCTGCGCTCTCTTCTGAGGACAGGACCTGGTCTTAGCCATCTTTGAATCCCCTTGTGGTAGTCCCCATGGTGACTTGCACATAGTAAGAGCTCAATAAATTTTTCTTGACTAAATGGATGGTTGCATTAAACTGAATGTCTCCCAGCCAGCCAGCTCCTCATAGGTCGGGGAGTAGGAATGAGGCTAAGGAGGAAAGGACAGATAGGGATGTGGGGTGGCCTGTGACTCCTTCCTTGCTGTCCCAGGGACTTTCAGGGCCTCCTCAGCCACAGGGAAAGCATAAATTGGTGTCTGGTTGGGTGAAGCTATGACCAGGAACTTAAGATGCCTTCCTGCTCAGTGAAGGAGATTAAAAAAAAAAAGAAATCACCGATGCTGGGATTGTTCCAAAATCTCCATTATTAGATCTTATCTAGGTGGGTTTACATTTGAAGGAAAAACTGTCCATTTTGCTAAAAGCACATTCTGAAGGTTCCTTGAGTCATCTGTTGTGATCAATTACACTTATTCATTAGCAGATATTGGCTGCTTTTCCCGTAGGTAATACTTTTGCTGCCCATGCAAGTAACATTTTTATGTGCCCCTTTAACTTAAAGGAAGAGTCTGAAGATTTCACTCTAGTGCCAAGTTCCAAATGCCCTCAGTGGAGGCTACCCAAGTGGCCCAGAGGTGCTTCCGAGCTGGCTCCAATCCCACCTCCCCCCAGACCCACATCCATCACCCTGCCAGGTGATCCCAATGCACTAGATTTTCCCTAGGGAGTGATGTTTATTTCTGTGCTGTCTCTTCTTTCCTTCAGGGCACTCTAACACACAGAGCACGTTGATCAGATCAGGAATTAGTGTTCCATCTGTCCTAACGAATTATAAAACGTGACCCCTCAGGGTGGACCAAGGGTAAAAAAATTCTCCCGCCTCTGGGCTGAAGACTCCAGCCAGGGCACATGTCTGTCTTTGGCTAGCAGCGTCTGGGCTGTGTTTCAGGCCCCATTCCAGGACCCCTGTGGAGAGCAAGCTTGTGTAGGGAACCTCTGGACAGCTGCCTGTGGGAGCCCCGCCTCCTGTCTCCGGAACCTCCCCAGTGAGGAAGTGAATGGGGGTGGACATGCAGATGCATACGTGCATGCACACACATCCACTCATGCCTGTACATGTATACACATGTGCACATATTCACACACATGTGTGCATGTGCTCATAATCTAGGAGAAAGAGCCTTCAAACATACAACAAGGCACTAGAGTAGAAGGATTAAGGGCAAGGGTTTTCACACTGGTGGTGACAGCCCACTGAAATCAGTCCAGTGGGGAGTGAAAGCATCGTGAGGCCTTCCTCGGCCACTGTGGCTGGCCTGCATTCTTTGTCTCCAAAGCACGCACCCAATTACCACCTCAGATGCTGAGACTTTGCATGTGGATCTTTCACTCTCTCTCCAGTAAAATGCAAGCTTCAAGAGGGCAAAGATTTTTGTTTCTTTCATTCACCGATGTAGCTCCAAAGCCTAGAACAGTGTCTAACACATGTTAGCTGCTCCCCACGTATTTGTTGAATGACATCCTTTTTTAAAATGGGATGGAATAGAATAGAAAACATCAGTGTGCACTGCGCATGGCAATGATGAATGTTATTCTTTTTAAAATCTGTGTTTAATTATATAAAAATATGTGAGTGTATACTGGGTCCTGTTGTAGAATATTCTACGTACAGGTTCTTGCTATGGGTTGGACAAAAAGCATTGAAAATGCTGATAAAGACCATGGGCTCTGAAGCTAGACTGCTTGAGATGTTGGGAAAAGTTATTTGAATTTTCCGTGTCTCAGTTTTCTCATCTGTAAAATGGGGCTAATAAACACTCTTCCTTCGTACCATTGACATGAGGAATAAATGGGATATTATTTCTAAAGGGCTTTGAACAGGTCCTGGCACATAGCAAGCACCCCTCATGTTAACTAACCACGACTATAGGTTGTCTTCTTTGAGTTGACAGTTCAGAGCTTCCCCTCCCGGGTCATTCTGGATCACAGACGGGTTGGTTTTCTGTGGTGTGTGTGGTTTTTTCTAGCAAGGCTCCAGCTCTTTCTGGCACCTTCCAGGCAGCAGGGCAGGACCTGAGGCAGAGTGTAATCTTGGCTCTTGAGGATCTCTTGGTGGATTGGCCCTGAAGTTGTTCCTCTCTCTCCACCAGCAATCGCGGGCATTATCTGTGTTCAGAGATCTTCAGCCGAACGTCAGGTTTTATTGGGCAATCCAGGCTTGCCTTTGTTTGTCTCAGGGTTTTAAGGAGAGAGCGCGCTGAGGCCTCTCATAAAAAGGCCCAGAGGCAGGGGTGCTCCCCTCCTTGGAAACGGGCCTGTTTCTCTTAGATGAGGCGCAGAGCCCCATCCCAAGACACATTTGGGTTTTTTTTTCTACACCTAGTAGCCAAGTTAGAGTTTAAATAAGTTAGAATGCCAGTTCTTTTAGTATGTTCCTTTTAGCACCTTGTAGCCTTGGTAGCAGGAGAGACTAGGCCGTGTTGGTGTGGTTAGAAGTGGAGGCTGAGGGTGGTGGTGTGAATGTGGTGGGGCTGGCAGAGCTACAAGGGGCCACGTTTGGGTCATGCGTGCTGTGAAGACATCCTGTGTGTGCGCTCTGGCTCTGCCCCTCGCTGGGTGTGAGACTGGGTGTGGGCAAGCCACTGACCTCTCCTCAGTCTCTGGCTGTTAGATGGGAATAATGAGAATATAGCTAACACTTACTGAGGGCTTACTTTGCGCCAGCTCCTGTTCATAGCATTTTACACAGGTTAACTCACTGATGTCGCACAACAGGCATTATTCTTATTTCCGTGTTACATATGAGAAGCTTGAGGCCCAGAGAGCTTAAACCACCCTGCCTATGGTCACCAGCTTAGAAGGATTTGAACACAGACAGTCTGACTCCTGAGTCCGTGCTTTCAAATACTAAGCTATGCTGCCTCAAATAATAGCACCTACTTCTCAGGGTAGTTATTAAGATTAAATACAATAAAATATTTTAAAAGTTTAGCTAAGCGCCTGGTGTACAGTGACCATTAAGTGCATACTTAATGTATGTGTGTATGTCTACGTATATGCATGCATTATTATTTTCTTTGTCACTAAAGTCCCCAGTAGACCCCGGTCTGTCTGCTGCTGAGGTCAACCATTAGGGCGGCTGCCTGCCGATGGGGCTCCTGGGTGGATGTGGCCTCATAGGTGAGCAGACCGCCAGCTGGGTTTTAGGTCTCCCCTCCTCAGCTGGGTGCTTTTGGGCACTCTGTCTGCATACAGAGACCATGTATTTTCCCTTTCACGTTGACATGCTTCTGTGCCACGCCTGCCATAGAGGTTGGATGACATGTCCTTTTCGGGGTTCCGTGCATTCCTTGTGCACACGTGCCCACCTTGTGGACCAAGGTGCTGTCTTCCAGCAAAGCCCAAAGGTGGGTTTTAGAGTCAGGCATCCTTTCGACTGGCAGCAACTATTCATCTGCTATTCTGGTTTTAGTTCAGATGACAAAGTCAATATCACTAATATTTTAAATCGGTAGCATTTTCTCCTTGTGTTAAACTTTGCTCAGTGGATGACAAGTGGTCTCTCTTTTTGCTAGCCCTTGAAATTCATCCACTCATCCGTTCCACTCAACAAGGACGTATCGAGATCTTACTTAATGCCAGGTCTGTGTTAAGGGCCAAAACTGCAGAAGTCAGTGACCCACCTTTAAGGTTCTCACTGGTTATTTGGCTCCTGGGGTAGAAACCATAGGTTTTTAGATAAAGAAACAACTTTCCAGCAGGTAACTTGTTAAATCCTGAAATGAGTGACTAAGGGCTGTTATTTAGAACCTCAGTGACATTTGAGAGCCTAGAAGAGAAGTGGGGCTACTCCTGCCCCTCTTCAGACAGATAAGGACCCTGGAACCCTAAAAGTAACCTCAAAGTCACATGCTCATGGCCCTCAAGGCAGGGCTAGGAGCCAGACTTAGGCTCTTTCCCTTATTTCCTAGAGTCTTTTCTTGCCTGGAATGTTAAGCAGAGAGCACTAAAGATGTGAGCCCCATCAAAGTCATAGTCACTCGAGCAGCAGAGCATCTCATTTAGCCCCAGCCATCTCAGTGGGTGGAAAGTATTAGTCCCATTTTATAGATGAAGGTGCCGAGGCTGGGAGAGTTAAAGAAATTTATCCAGAGTCAAACAGCTGGTGGTGGAGTCAGCATCTGAACTCAGATTAGTCTTACAAAGCTGACACTCTTTATTTTATTTTATTTTTAAAATTGGCACCCTAGCTAAGAACTGTTGCCAATTTTTTTTTTTTTTTTCTGCTTTTATCTCCCCAAATCCCCCCGGTGCGTAGTTGTATATTTTAGTTGTGGGTCCTCCTAGTTGTGGCATGTGGAATGCTCACCTGATGAGCGGTGCTGTGTCCGCGCCCAGGATCCGAACCAACAAAACCCTCGGGCCGCCGAAGCGGAGCCAGCGAACTTAACCATTCGGCCATGGGGCCGACCCCTAACACTCTTTAAATTCCAGCCTATCATGCTGTCCCAGGCCAGCTGTAGAATTCCTGACTTCTCTCCTTGGGAGACCCTGCCGTCAGCTTCTGCCTGGCTGCAGATGGAGACTTTTTATTTTTAATCTTCCTGGGAAATGCATTTCCTACTAGGTACTCATGTTACCTAGCTCATTTGTATCCTGATGGGTTTTTGCCCCTTCCTGGTAGTGACTAATGAGATTTTGGCTCCAGGAAGCATTCCTTGTATTCACTGGATGTGTCTGAATAACTTAATTCAAAGTATTGAATTTTCAGCCTTAGCTGTGATAGAGTAATTTTTTTCCATTCCCTGTTGTGGAGAGATATTAAGAAACTATTTGAGACACATGAGCCAGTGGTTGGCTGTGTATCATTTGTAACTGGAGTGGACGTTGCCTCACTGTTTGCTTGAGTCTTCCGTGCGTGCCTCCCTCCCCCCTCCCCCACCTCTTAGCACCGTCTACACCTCATGAGCACTTTGTCAGCGGCCGAGGGTGTGGGTAGGTTTGTTTAACAATTCCTTCCTCCTCTACGAGTAGTCAATGCAACCAAGCCCGAAAACTTTTCTATTCTCCTCTAGTCTGTTTTTCTTGTTAAGAGACTGTTCACAAAGCAAATGGACTCCGGATCTTTACGTTTTAAAGTCAGGATCTTCATACACTTTTCTGGCTTTGAAATAGTGGTACGATATTTTCCACATTTGAAAAATGGAGTTGATGTGACCCAGCATGCAGGGTTGTGAAGCTTCTGTGGAACAAGTTACTGCCCCTCTCTAAGCCTCAGGGTTCCCTGTCTGCCGAGCGGGGGTGATAATGAGAGGCCTCTGTTCTAGACTTGTGAAGCCTGGGTGAGATGATGTGTGTAAGGGGCAGAGCACAGGGCCGGGAAAATCAGTGTTTAATAAAGCTTCGATGGTGTTCTTGTTACTGTTCCAAGTCCAGGAATTCTCAGTGGGCTGGTCCAGGCCACAGCTCTTATTCATGTCTCTTCATCCAATGAAGTTCCCCAAGCCTCTTCATCTGCCTCTTTCTCTCCTTTCTTACCCCATTCCAGGTCCAGAGATATTTTGTTCCTTCAGAGGGAGACAAGCTTTCTTGGTCCTTTGTGGTTCTTCCCCAGTCAGGCCCTGTCTCCTCTGACGTCTGCAAAACCATCATCTGACTTCTCCTTGTTTCCTACCCTCTACCCACTTGCTTTCATCAGTGCTCATTCCTAGTAGCGTCTTTTCCTGTGCTCTTTCTGGCATTTGAGATGCCCTTCCACCTCCACTTCCCCAATCGCAAAGCCAACTCTTCCTTTAAGGCCTGGCTTTTCCGTGGAAACTTGTATTGGTTAAGATATGAGTTTACCACATGTGACAAAACTGAAAAAAATGGCTTGAGTAAGATAGAGGTTTATCTATCTCTCATGTAAAAGAATTCCAGAGGTAAGCAGTCCAAGGAGAGTATGGTGACTCCATGATCATCAGGAATTCAAGCTTCTTTTGTCTTTCTGCTTTCTGCCTCAAGATTGCCTCAAGATCCAAAATAGCTGCTGGAAGTCCAGCCATCATATTTATGTTTCAGACAAGAATTAGAAGAAAGGGAAGAAGGACTTGAGAGTGAGTGGTAGCTATTGGTCTGGCTTTTAAGCCACTTTCCTGGATGCTTTTCTCGACAATCTCTGTTTAGATCTCATTAGCCACCTCTAGCTACAAGGGAGGCTGGGAGATGTAGTATTTTATCTAGGCATAGGGCCACCTCAAATAAAACAGAGGCTTTGTTACAAGGAAAAATGGAAGAATTGATATCGAGTAGGCAACTAGCAGCTTCTGGCACAAGCCTTTTCCAACTACTCCAACCCATCTTGTGGTTCTTAGAGTGAGCCCCACGCTCACACAATTGTCTTATTATGCCATCTATTAATTCATTGACCCAGCGAACAAATAACAACTGAACCACTGCTCTGTGCAAGGCACGATGCCTTTTATATGTTTACTGTGAAGTGTTGCTCTCAGACCAAGAGGTTAGCTGGCTCCTTGAAAGCAGAGATCATGGCTTATCCTTCTTTTTCTCCCTCCTGGCCACGTGGCAGGCTGTTGATAAGTACCCGGCTGATTCTGGAATAGTCACAAGTGAGAAACTCAATGAAAAAAATAAATTCCTTGACTTGGTACTGTGCTAGACAATCCCAGTTGTGTCAGGTTTGTTTTGGTTCGTTCTGGTTTTGAGGCACCACAGCCAAGAGAGCGGGGCGTAAGTCATCTCTCAACATCAGGGCTGCATTGTAGCCACACGGACTTACTTGTCCAGGTGTTGGGGTGGATTTGGCTATTTTGGAAACTGGGCTCTGTTTGTATACCAAACTAGAATTCTAAGCAGAAATCTCTGTGCCCAACTGACTCGGACATGACTCTGTCCGTGTAGCTGTATTTACACCACGTGAATCTCCCTTGTTATTCTGCGTCGTGTAGCTGCAGAGTAAGTGTGCAGTCTTCCGCAGAGAGCATCCGCTTCAGGCCGCGTTCCTGTCTTCCTATCTGATCCTTGCTCTAGTCTGCTTGAGATGAGACTGTCTGAAGGGAGGTTGCCTAGAGCTCATGTCACATCTTGCCGCTGCTGAGAAAATGATTGTTTCAAAATTTTTATTGGCGCTTCGGAGGAAAGGAACCAGAATATATTTAGCACCTACTCCCTGTAAGGCACCGTGTTAATGCTTAACCTCCATGATCCTATTTGATATTCAGAACTGTTCTGTTCTTATTATAAAGTAAGAACTACTGTTCTCATTTTGCAGAAGAGGAAACTAAGGTTCTGACCGGTGAGTTAACAAGCCTACGTTTCCTTAGGGCGAAGTGGTGGGGTTATTTTTTTCTCCTATTTTACAAATTAATTAATTTTATTGAGAGATAATTCACATACTATAAAATTACCCCGTTAAAGCCTACAGTCATGGTGTTTAGTATATTCACAAAGTTGTACGGCCATCACACTCCAATTTGGACCATTTTCATGGGGCAGGGGGTGCGGCTGCTTTTGAGTCTAGGCTTCTCTTGCGACTGTGCTGTTTCCTTTTCTAATTTCCCACACGCAGTGATTTAAAATAACTAGACCCGGGGCCAGCCCCGTGGCCGAGTGGTTAAGTTCACGTGCTCCGCTTCAGTGGCCCAGGGTTCCCCCGGCACGGACATGGCACGGCTCATCAGGCTGTGCTGAGGCGGCGTCCCACATAGCACAACCACAAGGACCTACAACTAGAATATATACCGATCTACTAGGGGGAGAAGAATGAAAAAAAGAAAAAAGAAGAAGATTGGCAACAGATGTTAGCTTAGGTGCCAATCTTTAAAAAAAAAAAAAATTAGACCAGATGTGGGGGAACATCAGGGCCCGTTTGGGTGAGATATGTACATAAAAAGACCATCCGCTCCTTCAGTCACTTCCCATCGCTGCGATGGTCCAGCTGCCCCTTTGAATTGCTGTAGAACCGGCTGGCCTCAAGTCCTCTGGGCCTCGCCCCGCCTTCTTTGTGTTTCCTGGACTTGGGGCAGGGGGCAGAACGTCCCCAACTTGAGGTTCCACAAGCCTGCCTCCTTCCTGCCCTGTGGCTGTGGTTGGCACGGTGAGAGGGTCCCCTGTTCAGACCTGTGTCTTGTTTGTCTTGGTAGCCCCAGAAAGTGACAGTGCCTGCCATATAGGAGTACTCCGTAAATGTTCCTGAATATCTAGACGTCATTTCATCACCCCTGACCTAAACCACTGCATTAACCGAATCTTCTGCCTCCAGCTTTTCTCCTCCAGCCCCTGGTTATCTCCCACATTAAAGACAAAGTGGTTTCTCCAGCTCCTAAATCTAATTAGATTAGACTGAAGTGATCGGACAGGCTCTCTGTCCCTTTAAAAAGCTTCCTCCCCACCCCCACCCCCACACCAAGCCCTACCTAGCAACTGCTACTTTCACACTACTGGCCAACATCGTGTCACATGGCCATCATCAGTTGCAAGGAGGACTGGGGAATGAGGAGTTTTAGCTCTTCAGCCTCTATTATAAAGAGTGTTAAGGGAGAGGGACCTGTGAATGGCTGTTGGAAAACCAGCCCAGCGTCAACCCCACAGACCGCCCCCTGACCTTTGCACAGGCACTCAATGAGCAATTATAAAACGGTTTGAAATGGTTTGCCTGTCTTCCCCCCCCCCCCCCCCCCCCCCCGCCCCACACTGGATTCTAAGCCCTTCAAGTGTGTGTGTGTTAGAAGGGGACCACTGCTTTTAATTCTACGTTCCCTGCCCCTAGCACGATGCCAGCATGTTGTATTTATTGAACAATTGAAAGAATGACTGTACATTTTCAAGTAAGAAATCTGTGGGATTTGGAATGCCTGGGCAGACTATGGGGGGGTCTCTTTAAAGAAACTTTTCTTTTTCTCCTCCTCCTCTTCTCCTTCTTTGCCTTTATCTTCATCTCTTTCTCCCCATTCCCCTCTTTTTTTGGACCAGTAGGACTAATTGATAGGGCGTATTCCAGAGCTGTGATTCTCAAGGGCTGTGGTGGGCTTTTCAAACTTCACAAGCCTCAAGGTGATTCTGACCTGTGCCCTTCTAGCTTGCTGCCATGTCCGCCTGCCTGCCAGTTGAGAACTTGCCATTTTGTGCCTGTCTTCCTGATGGGAGTATGATGTTTACTGAAGGTGGGCAATGCAGAAAAAGGCTGATACTTCAAACCTGGCCTCCCCAGCTAATGGAGGCCTGTGCTAGTCCTTAGGGCTGTAAACTGAATATTTTGGTTCCCCTTTGCTTTCCAGGAACATGGTAGGTAGGATTACATTCCTGGTTCCCTTGAAAGTGGGTAGGACTATATGCCTAGTTCTAACCAATGAGTTTCAATGAAAGTGATGTGTGCAACTTCTGGACCAGAGCATTTAATGCTGGTATGAGACCCATTAGAGCTCCCTTTTCCCTCTGCTACTGCAATGCACAATGTTCCGGATGGTGACTGCTCTGTCAGCCTAGGTCCTAGAGGGAGGGCAGTACAGAGCAGGGCTCCCAGCCAACCCTCAATGGACATGTAGTAGAGTGAGAAATAAAGCATCGTTATTTTAAGCCACTGAAACATTTGGTGCTGTTTGTTACTACAGCATTACCTAGTTTATCCTGACTGATACAGACACCTGACATATTCATACAGAAGAATGGCTCTTCTGAGCCTCAGAAATCAAATAATTTTCCTCAAAACCTCTAAGTTCCTGTTTCACTAAGGCCAAATGATAACCATGGCTGTTTGTATGTGTATATGAGAGGGTGGGTCTCAAAAATGTGAAAAAAAGTGTTAGAAATGGCTAAATTATTCACCATTGTTTCATTCAGTGATTTACTAGGATTTATAAAACTCAATAGCAGATTATATTCATGGCTAAGATTTTAACAGAGGCTACAGAGCAAAGGCAGCAAGAAAAATCTTTGTATCTACAGACTCCAGAGAGGGCTAGCACAGGCTTTTGGTGTCCTTCCTTGTCCGAGGCCACACAGGAGCGCTTTCTGTCTAATAGCAAACTGCAAAGACGTATGTGGAGTGTCTTCCCCAGAGGAAATCTGTTTGAGTCTCAGGGTTTGAGACTCTTGTGGGGAGCTGGTCACATAGGCATATCTGCTAAACCACCAGCCACGGCAACCAAAATTAAGAACCCGCAAGGTGAAACCAGATGTATATTACCAATCTTGATGTTTGCGCAAAGGAACCTGACAAGCCTTTACAACACGGTCCATTGCTCCAGGGGCAAAATCATGAAATCACTAACGTAGTGAAAAGGATCCTAGAATTAAAAGCCATGGAAACCTTTTTTTGTCCGCGATGTCATTGATTAGTACTGGAGCATATTAACTTTATTTGTCAGGGTGGAAGGCCTAAATGTCTGATTGCCCAAGTCTCTGAGAAATGTGGTTTCCTTGGGGATTTTGCACATTTGGAATCAGTGTGACACTCAGAAAAGTTCCGGAAGTGCAATGCAATTCTCCAAGTTCTTTGTTAATTAGTTTTTGGGGCCAGCCTCACAACTTACTCACTATTTACACCATTATTTCAAATCATAAGGAACAGGCTTGTAAACAAAAGTTTGAGACCATTGATCTGTAATTTGGGGATATCTGACTATAATGAGATGGTTTTGCCGTGCCTAGTGTTTAGGAGAAGAGGTTTATATTACTCACATACTTTAATCAGTACAGCACCTGAGACAAAGTATTAGTGTTCCCATTTATAGTAATAAGTCTAGAAACATGGAATCACTTGCCCAAGTCACATAGCTACTAAAGGACTGAGCTAGGATTGGAACCCAGCTCTTCTTGGGGTCAAAGTTAGTCTACTCCCTCTCACCACTAACTCTTTTTTTTTTTTTTGAGGAGGATTAGCCTTAAGCTAACTAACCACTGTCAATTCTCCTCTTTTTGCTGAGGAAGACTGGCTCTGAGCTAACATCCATGCCCATCTTCCTCTACTTTATATGTGGGACGCCTGCCACAGCATGGCGCCAAGCGGTGCCATGTCCACACCCAGGATCCAGGCAGGTGAACCCTGGGCCACCAAGAAGCGGAACATGCGAACTTAACCGCTGCACCACCAGGCCAGCCCCTCACAACCAACTCTTACTCTCTCCCTCCTGCAGCTCCTCATCTCTGAAATAAGGTGATCAGAGTAGATGGCTTTCCAGGCCTCACTCTATGAGCACCAGTAAGTGAAATGAGCTGGGACGCTCTACTGACTAATGGTTAAGAGCCTGTCTTTGAATCAGAGGAAATTGGGTTTGGATCCAGGCTGTAGGCTGCTTGTTTATTTTGTGCCCTTAACCAAGTCACTTCACCTTTTTATAAATCTATTTTCTTTTCTGTACAAGGGAGATGATTATCCTTCACCTGGTGTTGTAAAGATTAAATGAAATAATATACAGGAACTATGCAGCACAGGGCCTGGCATATGGTAAGCTCTGTGTAAATGTAGACAGCCACTGGTATTGTGGTCGGGAGCAGGCTTTTCTAGGATCATATTGCCTGGTTTCGAATCCCAGCTCTGCCACTTAACTGCCATGTGATCTTGAGCTAACTTAAATTTTTTTCAATAGTTCATTTTATTTTTTATTTTATTTATTTAATTTTTTAAAGATTTTTTATTCTTCCTTTTTCTCCCCAAAGCCCTCCAGTACATAGTTGTGTATTTCAGTTGTGGGTCCTTCTAGCTGTGGGATGTGGGATGCCGCCTCATCATGGTTTGATGAGTAGTGCCATGTCCGTGCCCAGGATCCGAACTGGTGAAGCTCTGGGCTGTCGAAGCAGAGCGCACGAACTTAACCACTCGGCCATGGGGCCAGCCCCTAACTTAAATTTTTTGTGCCTCAGTTTCCGTATCTGTAGACTGAGGGTGATAATAATATGATATCAACACCTAATTAAGTGGATGCGAAGA
This sequence comes from Equus quagga, assembly GCF_021613505.1. NCBI lineage: Eukaryota > Metazoa > Chordata > Mammalia > Perissodactyla > Equidae > Equus > Equus quagga. Next base: position 72,696,311 of record NC_060277.1, on the reverse strand, counting down.
TTAAATAACTCAATATAGAACAGCACCTGACACATGGTAAACAGTGTGAGTTGGTTAATTTCATTGTTATTTTCATCACAGTCATTACTGGTTTGGCCACGTGTGTTGCTCAAATAGACCGTAAGGGTGAAAAATGGTATCTTGCTCATCCTGTTGCCTGGTCATCTCCTTAATTGAAACCTGAGGCTTCTGGAAATCCTGCAGTTTGAATAATCTAAGAGCTGGGTTGGTGGAGCATCCAATTACGGATGCTCACAGCTGCAGCCTGGGGAGGAAGGTGAGGCCTCCACTGTCTGGCTGAGGTTGTGGTCCTATTATGGAGAAAGCCCTGCTTTGTATGCAGCTGCTTTGCCTTCGTTTGGCTGCATAATTGCGCCTTTTTGTTTTATTTTAAAGCATCTTGTGGAATTCGGAGCCCTCTCCCGCTGACAGCAGCGGAAAGCCACAGAACGTCCTGTCTCTAATGAGCCTCGCTGCCGCTCTGATGGTCCCACCGAGGCCGCCAGGCCCGTGCCCGCATCCACAGGCTCCCTTTGAACACAGGCTACCGCGCCGGACTTCATTATGGGGCTCCCTGAGCACCCCCAGGATCCCCCACGCCTGTCCTCATTGTCTCAGAAGGGCACAGATTTGCTTCCTGAATGCTGGGCTTGTTGGTAACCTTTGTAGGCTGACAAGAGGAAACAGAAATTAATTATTCCTATCAGCCGGCCTGAAGGAGCTGTTGTGTGCAGAGTTGACTCCCCTCTGGCGACCAGACCCAGAATTCCCCAGGGCCATTGGACAAACAGAAGACAGTGTGGTCCTTGCAGACAGCTGCTCTGAAAGCAGGGTTGGCAACTGGCTGGCCCAGGGCTACATGTAGTCTGCTGATATGCTTCGTTTTGGGCTGCAGAGGGTTAAAACAAAATTGAAACAATTTAAAATCAGGAGATTTTACATAAAATCTAGATTTCTGGCTTTTCTTGAAAGATGGGACGATCTACAATACATGTAGAAATCATCAGCTAGTGCTGAATAGCTGACCCTTTCAGCCCAGACATGATTTCACGAATTGCTTCTGCCTAGCCCCTTTGTCAGCTCACACTGTGAGAGGTGTGTGTATAGTCTAGTGAACAGAGCAAGATCCTGGAACGGGCCTGCCTGGCCTTGCAACCTGGCTCTGCCACTTACTAGCTGTGTGGCCTTAGGCAAATTGCTTACACTCTGTGGGCCCCAGTTTCCTCATCTGCAAAATGGGGGTTGTAATAGTCTATTTCACATATTTGTGAGAACTAAACGAGTTAGCGTAAGTGCTTAGAACAGTGCCTGTCACATCATAAGCGCTGTGTAGGTGTTAATAGCTACTAGTATTACACTACCTGCCTAGTGTTTTAGGCATTTGAGGTTATAATCCCTGTGTTAAAGAGTCTTCCCTAGAAGAAAAAAATGTATTTCTTTCCTAGTGTGCCTCAACCCACTAAACCATTTACTCCGTCCTCCTGCCCCCCCCTCAGCACCTTGGACTGTAACAGAGGAGTGCTACCCACTGTAACAGACCCACTCCTTCAGGTCAGTGACTTGGGCCAAGTTTCATCTGGTTCACGTGACAATGAATGTCGGGTTCCAGGTGGGCAGGTTTCCTCCCTGTGGTCACTCAGAACCCAGGCTCCTCACGCTTGTGCATCTGCCCTCCTCTAGGTTCTCAGCTGTCAGAGGGCACTGGGGGAATAAGAGAGTGAAGATATGCTTGCTTCTGAACTGTCTTAGCCCAGAATTGATACCCCTTTCTTCTGCTCATATTCCACTGGGAAAGACGAGGCACACGTCCCCTCCCAGATGCAGGGGTCTGGGCAAGTGTAGCCCCCAACTGGGCAGCTGCTCCCCAGTGACAACCCTACTCTGGGGAGGGGGCTGGGGCAGGAATCTTTGGTGGACCCTCAGCTGTCTTTGCCACCACAGCCATATTAAGTAAGCCCCAAATCAGCATCTCCCTGGACCTGTTTTCTTGTTGCTACTTTTACTCTGTGAAATGTTTCCAAAGGTGACTGCCTTGTTTTTGTTTGCTTTTTCGTTTGGTTTATTTGGGGGAGAAGGAGAGAAACAACCATTTTATTTTTAATTTCATGCTTCAAATTTGTATATACCACAAAAGCATTGACTTAGGATATCAGAATTAGATTTGGGCAATAGTATTCACCTGAGTTACTTATCTGGCGAGAAATACAACTTAGCCATTGTGCTTATATATACACTGCAATAGCTGCCAAATGAGAGGAAAACAGACGTCTACAATCACAGTTTTTATATTCAAATCTTAAATCTCCTTTTTCTTCCTTTAATTTGGGTTAACTGTAGATATTTAGCATTTATCCTTGTTAGGGTAGATAATTTAAACTTGTTAAGGCAATTACTCATGGGGTATATATATATGTATGTAATAAAATATATACACACAATATATACACATATATACATATATATTATATCATACAATATATACACATATATACACACATATATATTATGTGTAATATATAAAAATATAAATATATTTATATGTATAAATATAAAAAAATGTAATAATAAAAAAAAGTCCCACACAGCATTTCACATCTCTTCAAAATAGAAAGAATCTTATCCTGCTTTTTTTAACCAGTTTGTCTCTTTGGAGCCACAGAGCCTGTCATCTTTGAAGAAGTAAGATCACTGTGGGGTTACGACAGCATCTTGGCTGCAGTTTTCACACAGTCTGGGGAAACTAGCACAGAAGAAGTAAACGTGAATTAGGGCAATGACCTTCAACCTCTGTGACCATAATTCAGACTCAGTATTATCTCTCTGACTGACAGCTTTCTCAGTCCCCCCAAATCAGTCTCTAGGGAAATCAGTCACAGGAACAGTGTGGAAGGAAAACCCAGAATCTGCAGTTTCATGTCTGACCACTTCCCAGCCTGACTCAACTGCCACCCTGGCACATTACAAAATCAAGAGGTTTTAGAAACGGAGAAGTGGAAGTAGCCAGCTTTCTCCCTCCGTCCCGGGGCGGCAACTTGTTTAGTGCCATGTCTTGGAGAAAGATCCATGTTAGCACAGACTCTGTGGCTCGGTCTCGTGGTCAGATAGGTTGACTCTTGCTGAGTCTTGGAGACACCATTCAAGGATTTGCTGGAGAATTTCACACTCCTTTAGCTGTTTGGCAAAAGGGTGAAAAATCTCCTGAGTCGAAATCGTCATCCCAGATATGGCTCCTCTCCCTGTCTTTTCTTTTTTTTTTTAAAATTTTATTGTTGCCACACAATACCATGTAGCCATCAACAATCATGTTGACTTTTTTTTATTAAGATTATGATAGTTTACAGCCTTGTGAAACTTCACTTGTACATTATTGTTAGTCACGTTGCAGGTGCACCCTTTCACCCTTTGTGCCCTCCCCCCACCCCCCCTTTCCCCTGGTAACCACCAATCAGCTCTCTTTGTCTAAGTGTTAACTTCCACCTATGAGTGGAGTCATACAGAGTTCGTCTTTCTCTATCTGGCTTATTTCACTTAACATAATATCCTCAAGGTCCATCCATGTTGTTGTGAATGGGACGATTTCATCCTGTTTTATGGCTGAGTAGTATTCCATTGTATATATAGACATCATATCTTCTTTATCCAATCATCACTTGCTGGGCACTTAGGTTGCTTCCACGTGTTGTCTATTGTAAATAATGCTGCGATGAACATAGGGCTGCATGGGACTTTTGGAATTGCTGATTTCAGGTTCTTAGGATAGATACCCAGTAGTGGGATGGCTGGGTCATAAGGTATTTCTATTTTTAATTTTTTGAGAAATCTCCATACTGTTTTCCATAGTGGCTGCACCAGTCTGCATTCCCACCAACAGTGTATGAGGGTTCCTTTATCTCCACAACCTCTCCAACATTTGTCACTTTTTGTTTTGGATATTTTTGCCATTCTAACAGGTGTAAGATGATATCTTAGTGTAGTTTTGACTTACATTTCCCTGATGATCAGTGATGATGAGCATCTTTTCATGTGTCTATTGACCATTCATATATCTTCTTTGGAGAAATGTCTATTCATGTCCCCTGCCCATTTTTTGATCGGGTTGTTTGATTTTTTGTTGTTGAGCTGTGTGAGTTCTTTATATATTATGGAGATTAACCCTTTGTCAGATAAATAACTTGTAAATACCTTTTCCCAATTAGTGGGTTGTTTTTATGTTTCAATCCTGTTTTCCCTTGCCTTGAAGAAGCTCTTTAGTCTGATGAAGTCCCATTTGTTTATGCTTTCTATTGTTTGCCTCGTCTGAGGAGTTATGGTGTCTGAAAAGGTTCTTTTGAAACTGATGTCAAAGAGTGTACTGCCTATATTCTCTTCTAGCAGACTTATTGTTTAAGGCCTAATCTTTAGGTCTTTGATCTATTTTGAGTTTATTTTTGTGAATGGTGAAAAAGAATGGCCAATTTTCATTCTTTTACATGTGGCTGTCCAGTTTTCCCATCACCATTTGTTGAAGAGACTTTCTTTTCTCCATTGTAGGCCCTCAGCTCCTTTGTTGAAGATTAGCTGTCCATAGATGTGTGGTTTTATTTCCGGGCTTTCAATTCTGTTCTATTGATCTGTGCACCTGTTTTTGTACCAGTACCATGCTGTTTTGATTACTGTAGCTTTGTAGTATGCTTTGAAGTCAGGGATTGTGATGCCTCCGGCTTTGTTCTTTTTTCTCAGGGTTGCTTTAGCAATTTGGGGTCTTTTGTTGCCCCACATGAATTTTAGGATTCTTTGTTCAATTTCTGTAAAGAATGTCATTGGGATTCTGATTGGGATAGCATTGAATCTGTAGATTGCTTTAGGTAGTATGGACATTTTAACTATGTTTATTCTTCCAATCCATGTGCATGGGATGTCTTTCCATCTCTTTATGTCATCATCAATTTCTTTCAGGAAAGTCTTGTAGCTTTCATTGTATAGATCTTTCACTTCCTTGGTTAAATTTATCCCAAGGTATTTTATTCTTTTTGTTGTGATTGTGAATGGGATTGAGTTCTTGAGTTCATTTTCTGTTAGTTCATTGTTAGTGTGTAGAAATGCTACTGATTTATGTATGTTGATTTTATACCCTGCAACTTTGCTGTAGCTGTTTATTATTTCTAATAGTTTTCCTATGGATTCTTTGGGGTTTTCTATATATAAGATCATGTCATCTGCAAACAGTGAGAGTTTTACTTCTTCATTGCCTATTTGGGTTCTTTTTATTTCTTTTTCCTGCCAAATTGCTCTGGCCGACACCTCCAGTACTATGTTGAATAAGAGTGGTGAAAGTGGGCACCCTTGTCTTGTTCCTGTTCTCAGAGGGATGGCTTTCCGTTTTTGTCCATTGAGTTGGCTGTGGGTTTGTCATATATGGCCTTTATTATGTTGAGGTACTTTCCTTCCATACCCATTTTATTGAGGGTTTTTATCATAAATGGATGTTGACTCTCTCCATGTCTTTTTATCTTGATTTAACATTTGTTTCATTCTGCTTCTTATTATGCTGATTCCAATGTCACCCTGACCTCACAAGGCTTGCTGAAGGCAGGGACTGGCTTACGGTGGTAAAGAGTGCAGGCTCTGGGGCCAGCCCAGTGGCGCAGCGGTTAAGTTCGCACGTTCCGCTTCTTGGCGGCCTGGGGTTCGCTGGTTTGGATCCTGGGTGCGGACATGGCACTGCTTGGCAAGCCGTGCTGCAGTAGGCAGCCCACGTATAAAAGTAAAGGAAGATGGGCATGGATGTTAGCTCAGGGCCAGGCTTCCTCAGCAAAAGAGAGGGGGACTGGCAGTAGTTAGCTCAGGGCTAATCCTCCTCCTCAAAAAAAAAAAAATCTCTTAAGAGTGCAGGCTCTGGAGCCAGAGCTACTAGCAGTGAGGACTTTAAAAAGTTATTTCACCTCTCTGTGCCTTGGTTTTCTTATCTGTAAAATGGATGTGTTGATAGCATCTACCTCCTGCAATGTTGGGAGGATTAAATGAGGTAATCCCTTCAGCACGATGCCTGACACATAGTGAGCACTCCATGATTGATAACATGCTATTGTTCACCCTCTGGTTTCCTAGCATCTGTCACAGTGGCTTATGTGTCTACCTGCTTGATGTTTGGTGATTTGGTCATGTCTGCGGATTAACCTAAAAGAACAATTGAGGAAATTACTCAACTATTATTCTTCTACTTCTGGAATAATCTGGATAAAGAACTGCAAGTTAGAATCCTCCGCAGGAACACTGTAAAATGACAGATTCTTGGTGCCTAGCCCCACTGAAGTGGAATCCCAGTGGGTCTGTGCAAAACCTGGAGTCTATGTTTTTAACAAGTCCGGGGGATTCCTAGCAGCCAGTCCTGTACCCCAGAGTTGGGCAGACCTTGCTGAGTGCTTCCGGTGAGGTGGTGGTCAATGTCTGGCGTTTGTTGCTGTTTTTCATGGGCACTTTTATCATTTGTTTTATTGAAAAAGAAATTTTATTACAATTGCCACCAAATATGGGAAATAAGGTGAGGCTATGTACATTACATCCCTTTTTTTCCAAAATTTTTATTGTGGTAAAATACACAGAACATAAAATTTGCCATCTTAACCATTTTTAAGTGTACAGTTCAGTGGCATTAAATGCAGTCGCAATGTTGTGCGATCATCACCACCATCTGTCTCCATAACTCTTCTCATGTTCTAAAACTGGAACTCTATACCCATTAAACAGTACCTCCCCATCCCCCTTCACACTGCCTCTGGCAACCACCATTCTACTTTCTTCCCCCCTCCCCCCCAGGAAGATTAGCCCTGAGCTAACATCTGCTGCCAATCCTCCTCTTTTTGCTGAGGAAGACTGGCCCTGAGCTAACATCCGTGCCCATCTTCCTCTACTTTATATGTGGGACGCCTACCACAGCATGGTTTGCCAAGCGGTGCCATGTCCACACCCGGGATCAGAACCAGCGAACCCTGGGCCACCGAAGTGGAATGTGCGCACTTAACCGATGCGCCACCAGGCCGGGCCCCTCTACTTTCTTTCTCTATGAATTTGACTGCTCTGTAAGTATCTCATAACAGTGGAATCATACAGTATTGTCCTTTTGTGGCTGGCTTATTTCACTTAGCATAATGTCCTCAAGGTTCACCCATGCTGTACATGTGTCAAAATTTCCTTCCTTTTAAGGCTGAATAATGTTCCATTTTGTGTTCATGCCACATTTTGCATATCCATTTGTCTGTCCACGGACACTCACTTTTCTTCCACATTTTATCTATTGTGAATAATGCTGCTATGAACTTGGTGCACAGATATCTTTTTGAGACCCTGCTTTCAGTTCTTTGGGGTGTATACCCAGAAGTGGAATTGCTGGATCGTGTCTGGTGAGGCCCCTTTTTTGCCCATACAGCCCCAAGGGTTGACATTAAAAGGAAGCCAAAAATAAGTGAATAAATCAATCCTCAGTGTACTTCAGAACTTTAGGTACTTCGAAGCAAAATGTGCAGGGAAGAAGCCCTTTTGAGTTTGTGTGTGAGTAGATAGGAGTTGCCAGACAGTTGACAAAGGAACCCATTTGTGTTAGGAGCTAGCAAGCAATCAGAGGGAGAAAGCAACCTAAGGCGACCTTTGGCCTGAGAGCGAACGCAGCAGCAGAAAGCTGAGTGACAATTGGACGATGGTACAGAGAAGTTCGCTGAGATCTGTCCTTTCAAAACACTTGGGCAGTGGTGGTTTGGCTCATGTCAGTGACCTTCTTGCTGCCCCCAGATAGTGATCATGGTGTTTGAAGATGTCGGGTTCCAGGTTCAAATGCTCACCCACATTCATTCTCCCTGCTGAGCTCTGGGGAAGGAGGGCACTGGGGTGGGGTCACATCTTTCTGCCCAGGTAACAAGTGACAGTCCCAAAGTCCCAACACAGGTAGGCTGAGCTTCTGTCTCTACTTTCTCCCTCTCTCTCCAAGAGATCAGCCTTCGCTGGCTTAGATGTAGGTGACATGAAATGCATGTGTGTGTGTTTTCTTTGGGAGCAGAGATCAACATGGAGTTAAGATGACAGCTTTGCTCTGAGTTGTAAATTTGCTGAATTTGTAAATAGTTGAGCAAACCTACTGGACTTTGATAAATGGAACTTTTTCTTGTTTTCTTTCTTTCTTTCTTTTTTTTTTTTTTTAGGAAGATCAGCCCTGAGCCAACATCCGCTGCCAATCCTCCTCTTTTTGCTGAGGAAGACCAGCCTCAAGCCAACATCCGTGCCCATCTTCCTCCACCTTACACGCGGGACACCTACCACAGCACAGCTTGACGAGCAGTGCCATGTCCACACCCGGGATCCGAACCGGCAGACCCCGGGCCACTGAAGCGGAGTGTTGGAACTTAACCATTGTGCCACCAGGCCGGCCCCTCTTCTATTTTTTAAAGTCACTGTGGAGAGCATAAGTACTTGTAACCTCCAAACTGATCAATAAAAAAGGTCAACAAGGGGCCAGCCCAGTGGTGCAGCGGTGAAGTTCGCGTGTTCCATTTCTGTGGCCCCGGTTTGGAACCCCGGCCGCCGACCTACGTACCCCTTATCAAGCCATGCAGTGGCAGGTGTCCTACATATAAAGTAGAGAAAGATGGGCACGGATGTTAGCTCAGGGCCAGTCTTCCTCTGGAAAAAGGGGAGGATTGGTGGCAGATGTTAGCTCAGGGCTAATCTTCCTAAAAAAAAAAAAAGGTCAACAAAATATCTTTACTATAATTCTCTTGGTGTTTATGGAGGAATTAAATCACCAAGTTAAAAGAGAAGGATCTGGACAATGAAACACCTGCCACTTCACAGCAGGCTCCCAAGAATAAAGCATTGTGTGCCTGATTTTATGACTATGAGAGATCAATTCTGGGCTGCCATAAAGTCTTATCTAGGAGAAAGAGATGCAGGCACATTAAAGCAACCTTTATTGACACCTGAATTGTGCCAAGCAGTGCACCAGGAGAAAGGTTCAAACCTCTGCGTCCAGAGCCTTCCGGCTCCCTGTGGGACCAGGCTAGTAAACAGGTCTTCACTCCACAATGTGTATACCATAGCGACCCATGCTAAGGGCTTGCCATCTTGACCGGCTCACAAGACACAAGGCGGGTCTTTACAAACGGTTGGCAGCCACTGTTGTTCAAACACTGAACAGTAGCAACCACGTCTTTGCTGGCCCACCAGTAGTTATGAGAGCGGCAGCACCTGCTCCACCATCTCGAAGGCACATCCTCTGCCACTTTTCCTTATTTCTTCAGCTCCAGTGCCCACGTGTCCACCAGCAGAAAGTCCGGCAGCTCCTCCTGAAGCTCTCCTTTACAGAGGCAAAGAGGGAGCAGTGGTTGGTGGCGCTACACCCCAGTTGGCGGAGAACTCGAGCCTCGGTGGCTGTAAGGACTTCTCCCAGCACAGGCCCACAGATGACCCTGGTCCACGAAGGTGGAGCGGGAGTGCACTGATGGAGACCCAGCACAGCCTGCCATTGTTCTTGGAGAGAGGAAAACATCGATTCCTCAGTGCTAAGCTCGGCTGAGGGCACCTGCTCCTGATTCCTGGTTTCTTCAGGTCGCAGACAGAGCTGCTTCCCATGTGTCAATCTGCCCAGGAGGGCCGGGCGGGACAAATTCTAGCATCCACCATCATCTCCTTCCCACCGCTGGGGACCCATTTGGGGGGTCTGGCAACTTCTCTTTTGAAGCCCTCAGAACACAGTGGGTCTTCTTACACCTTCTTTCCCAAATTGTAGCTGGGGGGCCACCTCCCATGTCAGTGGCTCCAAAGCCGTTGATCTTCTAAGAGCGGCTGCCGAAGGAATTATATGGTTACAAGGTCTGTGATTCCAAGAGCATTTTTTTGGCCGAGAGGGAGCAATCTAATCCCTGGCAGGGTGTCCCCATTTCTGCTATTCCACACAACGCCACAGTGAAAAACCACATACAGTACATGCTCCATGTGTGTGGAGGCGCAAATATTTCTCTAGAGAATATCTAGACATGGAATTGCAAAGTTGAAAAATATGTATATTTTCAATTTTTTTTTTGAGGAAGATTAGCCCTGAGCTAACATCTGCTGCCAATCCTCCTCTTTTTGCTGAGGAAGACTGGCCCTGAGCTTCCTCTACTTTATATGTGGGATGCCTGCCACAGCATGGCTTGCCAAGTGGTGCCATGTCTGCACCCGGGATCCAAACCAGCAAGCCCCCGGCTGCCAAAGCAGAATGTGCATGCTTAACCGCTGCACCACCGGGCTGGCCCCAGTGTATTTTAAATATTAATAGATATTGTCGGGGCCAGCCCGTGGCCAAGTGGTTAAGTTCACGTGCTCCGCTTCGGTGGCCCAGGGTTTCGTCAATTCGCATCCAGGGCGCAGACATGGCACCGCTCATCAGGCCATGCTGAGGCTGCATCCTACACAGCACAAGCAGAAGGACCTACAGCTAGAATGTACAATATGTACTGGGGGGCTTTGGGGGGAAGAAGCAAAAAAAGAGAAGATTGGCAACAGATGTTAGCTCAGGTGCCAATCTTAAAAAAAAAAAAGAGATTGTCAAATTGTCCTCCAAAAATGCTGTTCCACTTTATACTCTCACCATACTTTTTGTGAGAACCTGTTCATTCTCTTACCAACATTCATTTTTTTCATTTGCACCAATCTAATGGGCAAAAAATGGCATCTCAGTGTATGTACGACCCTGATTACTAATAAGATACTGTATCTTTTTCTTATGTTCTTTGGCTATTCCTATTTCCTCTTCTTTGTGATATTTGCCCAGTTTTTAGATTTAATGTGAATACATTTAATACTTCCACATTGAATAGTATACTAATTATAGGTTTACTAAGTTAAGGGAACTTGTTGTTCTTTTTATTTCTAGCTTCCAGGAGTATTTTTTCTGTTCTTTTTAAGCAGAAATAGGTGTTAACTTTTAACAAATGTTTTTCTCAAATATGTTAAGATGATCATATGCTTTTTGTCTTCCTTAATCTATTAATGTAGTAAATTACACAAACAGATTTTCTAATGTTGAACTAGGCTTATATTCCTGGGATAAACCCTATTTGGCCTGATATACAGGGTTTCAGGCTGCTCAGTTGTGCACTGAACAACTCATTCACATGGCAGCAAGTTGTGCAGTGCACAACCTGCACAACCATGCACAGTGTTCCTTAGACGTACTATGTAAAAAAACCCAAACATTGCTGGGTTCAACGTGCCAGCTGCAATTAAGATCATTTGCATCTATGGCATAGGAAATACTGACTTATAGTTCTCTTTCCTTTTACTGCCTCTGTCCAGTTTTAGTGTCAGAATTCTGGTCGCATCATGAAATTAGGTAGCTTCCCATCTGTTTCTATTCCCTGAAACAGGTTATATAATATGGGCATTTTCTGTTCGTAAAGGTTTGGAAGCCATTGCCTTTATAACCAGCTGGGTCTCGTGTCTAGATCTTTGCCTACTTGTCCATGTATTTAAAGGTTAATTTGTTCAAGTGTTCCCCTCAAACCAATATTTGCACTTTATATTTCCCTGGAAAACGGATCACTTCGAACTTTTGATCAAGTTCATGGTGTGAATTTGTGCTTTAAGCTGATCCCTCTGCTGGAAACAAAGCTATGATAAAGAAGACATTTTTTTTTAAATTAGAAAGGTATAAGTGTGCTATAAAAGTAAGATCTACATCTCCATGAACCAGAAATGGAATAAATCGAGTGTGAAAAGGAGCTGAAGCCAGAGCCTGTTGGGCTCTGGGTCTGGGGAACGGGGATGGGACAGGAGGAACCTCTAGGGGCTGAACCGCCCCGGGGGTTCCTCCTGCTTCCTCCCCACTGACTCCCAGACAGCTGCCCCTGGAGACTCTTCTGCTCCAGGATCTGCTTCCCTGCACCACCCCCCATGCGTCAGCAACCTCCTGGGCACGTTGTGGCCTGTGGTTTCCTCCTTCAATCTGACACCCCATCCCCTTCTTTCAGGCATTACTTAGAATTCCTGGTCTTTGAGAGTACCCTGGGTCGTCTTCCTGGGCTGTCAGAGGTGTCGTGTTACTCTATGATTTATATCATGTCTAGAGATTTGGGTTAAGAGGGAGATGCCTGTAAGTTTATCGTAATGGTATAAAACAAACCAAAAAACTACATGCACTCAGTCTTCCGCCTTGAACCAGAAGCCCCAAAGGAAAATTAAGTTAGAACTAAGATCTCAGTTTTAAAAATTAACATTTGAGTGTCTACCATGAAGCAGTCCCTGTATTCTGCATAGATGTATTTTTAGTATAAAAGCTGCAAACAATACTGCAGTCTTTGGAATAAAACTTGCCAGTTCTGATCATCTCTCCCTGTCACTTTCCATCCTCTCTCCAGAAGGAACCTGCAGTTAACGGTTTGTTGTAGACGATATATCCTTCCAGTCCTTTTATGGCACAGGTACAAATATGTGTATCTAATTTGTGCACTGTTTCATTTATTCTCTCAACAACCATAAGAGGTTAGTATTATTAACCCCATTTTATGGATGAGACAACTGAGGCCTAAGAAGGCTGGGTCATGTGCCAAGCGGCCCACAGCTAATAAGTTTGAACCAATATTTCTCATTTTGAAAACAGCCAGTGCCTCTTTTTCAGGAGATCGAGGCCCTACTCTTAATTAAATGAATGAATGAGTCTTGCTCAGTGGTGTATTTCTTACAAACTCAGAATGGTGTGACGGAGTCCCAAGGAACACTGGGCTCTCAGCTCTGCTGCCCTCACCTCCAGCAGCTGTCCTTTCGGAGAGCTGAGTGGGCAAGCCCTTGCCTGATAATCTGAATTTCAGGCGACGCTCCTCTGGATTGCAGGTCTTCCCTTTTGCTAGGACGTTTTAGCCTGGTGAAAAGACATCCCTGAAGTGCCTCCAGGAAAGGCTTTCAGGTGCCAGGGACTCTAACAGGTTCCCCAGTTGCCCCCAGGGGAAATCTGGGAGACTCTGACGTGGCTTCAGCTGGGACGAGCTGGGGGAAGAAGACAAGAGGAAGTGGGCGGGCCCGACGCCTGGAGCAGACCGGCCTGTGCTTTCTCGCTCACCTCCCCTCCGCTCCAGGGATTTCCCCAGTGGACCCGCCACCGAGGCCAGGAAACGGAAACTCTCTGATCTATTTATTTATTTTAAAGCCAGAATAAAGGCTTGGAGCTGTTTTCACCTCCCACGTCGGGCAGCGCCTCCCGGAATGTCCAGCGCTTCCTTCTGGTCATTTGGCTGAGGCGTGGCAGGACCCACACAAATGCCACACGCCCTGGTCGGTCCCTTCCCACGGTATTAGGGAGAGCCTGGGCCTCCCTTCACCCCTCACGGTGCCGCGGGTGTAGACAGACCCCCGGAGCGTTGCGGCCTTGCCTTCCTGCACAAGTCACAGAAACGAGGCCCCAGGCCCTGAATGTATTTGCATCAGAATAACTGTATAAACCTCAGAAACCGAAGCTGCCTCCCCCGCCCGGCTCCTTGAGCAGTGGGCTGCTACGGGGCTTCTGATTTGACGCTGGATTAATCACGCGTGCGAGGCGAAAGCAACTCTGGTCGCCCGCGAGGCTTGGTTGCTGGGGCTCGGTTTCAAATTTGAATACTGCATCCCCGTCACGAGACCAGGAGCCCGCGGCCCCGCCCCTATCCGGGCCGCCCCCTGGGAGCTGTCGGGGACCCCTGCTGGGGTCAGAAGCCGCATCCTCGCATCCTCGGGGGCCTCCGCCAGAACCGCTGCTCATGCGGGCTAATGGAGAAACTAGCAGGGGGCTGGCAGGCCTGAATTTACCCCTTTCGCAGGCAGCTGGGCCTAGTCGATGAAACGGGAGGGCCGTTTGTCTTCAAGCCAGCTATTTCCAGCCACAGCGTTCCTAAACGCTAAACCTAGGCGGGCTTTCCTCGAGGGTGTGTGGATTAGGAATGGATGATTATGAATCATCTTCCCTTCTTAACAGGATCGAATGTCATGCAACATTTAGCAAGGGCTAATATGTGGAAACATGACGAGGGCCTTAGGCACTTTGGTGGGCACACCGTGGCGGGGTCCCTCAGAAGAGGCTTGGGAAATTGGGCCTCCTTGGCTGTGGGGGAAATGCCCTTAAATGTGACTTCATCACGTGTGTGTGTGTGTGTGTGTGTGTGTGTGTGTGTCTGTGTCTGTGTTCCTGGCACATTTGTGTTTGGGGACTGTTTGCTGAAGAGAACATGAAAAGGCAGCTGGGATACCCTTCAATTTGCAATTTAGAATGAGCTGTCACGTTGAAGTCCAAGATGAGTAATAGAGATAGACTGGAGATTTCCCTTTTAATGGGAGCTGTGGGGCTCGAGCAGAGCTGGATCTGTTATTGTAAGAAGTCCTTCTGGATTGCATGCAGCATGTCCCTGTTAGAATACTCAGACAAGCCCTAAATATATTGTGTGTATATACAGCATGAGTGTGTGTGTTTGCATGGTTGTACACTGGTTTCTGATTTTAAGAAAATTTCTTTCTTGGTCCAACATTTCGATTTAATATTTACTCTGGATAATCCAAGGTTTACAATTTTTACATAAAATTACACATCTATCATTTTTTCTTTGAACACAGACACTTTGGACCTCAGTTTCCCCTTGTGCTCAAGGAGGGCGCTCTAGCTTGGTGCCTTGGAGAAAATTCTGTTTGTCAAGAGAGTTGATACTGTACTCAACCTTTCAACTTCTATCGTTCCTGAAATCTTTCAAGGATCTTTAGCGATCTAGAAGCTGCGGCCTCTCTCAAGCACGAGAGCCCGGAATTGTAGGTGTGTGGATTGTTTTTCTAGATGGATCTTCTTTGTCTTCTACCTATTGAATAGCAAAGTATGGAGGGGGCACATTTGTGAGGAAGAGGGGGTTGCTTTGACTCTTTTAAAAGTGCTAATGAGTTAACTCTGCAATGACAATGGAACACCTACAGAAAACAAAGGGTGTGGTTAGGCTTTGGTAACCTCAGCACAACTCAAAATATCTTTTCACTAGGCTTGCTGTAATGTTTGCGCAGGGTGTGGGAGGGGGGCGGCCTGGAAGGGGCTGTTTCACTTTTTGCCTTGTTTTGGCTCTCAGGAGACAGAGGTGTGTGTGTGCATGCAAAGCTCAGCCAACATAATGATAACAGCTAACATTCCCTGAGTGCTTGTGGCGGAGCAGCCACTGTGCTGGGTGTCTTACATCCACTATCTCATTTGATCCTCTCAACTATCTCAGTTGAGGAAGTTAGGAAAAGAGTTTTAATAGTGAAATTAATTGTGTGTAATTCTGGTATGTAAGGGTTGTGGAATTACTGTCCTCATTTTGCCATGAAAGAAATCAAGACTCAGAGAGGTTAAACTATTCAAGGACACCAGGTCTCTAGCCCCAGTCTGTTCTGTCTCCAGAACCCACATCCTGACCTAAACCATTAAACTCTGCATCCGAAAGAGCAGCAGCCCAGAAACTGGCCCCACCAAGCTACTGCTGATGCGAGCAGCTTTGGGAGATGCAGCTGCATGCAGGGGACCGAAGCTCCTGGCAGCAGTGCCCAGGGGAATTAGCAGGTGTCCTGCCCCCGGGCACCTGGGATGGGAGGATGGGTTAACCCAAGCGTGGAGCATCAGAGAAGAGCTACTACTGTGTTGGTAGTTCTGCTTTTGTAAAAGTAAATATCAGTCTCCACTTTGGCCGGGAAACAGGAACTTTCGACAAGATTGGCATAGCCGATGTCTGGCCAAGCCGTGGTGTTCTCCTCCAGGCTATCAATTCTGCTTTTGCAGCAGCCGTGCCCAACAGATAGAGTGTCTCCCTGGGAAGCCCCATTGTCTGAGTGTGCAGGTGAATTCAACTGGACTTTCCCTCATTTCATCTGCTATGGGGGTCGGGATTCCTGCCTTAGAGGGGCTTTCATTGATTTTATCTTGACAGCATGAGGGCTTCTAAAATGAGAAATGCTTAGGAAGCCTGTGGCCACTTAGGAGGGTTTGTTAGAAGCAGAAGGTTGTCTCCCCACTCCCCATCCCAGTGTGCCTAGAATGGGTTGAAGGTCTGGGGACATTCTGATGTCTCAGTCTCAGGGAGGCTGGGCAAGTCATGGGGCAGTGGGATGCCCCCCCTGGCCTCTGACCACTGACAGCTTTGTCTGCTTACCCCAGTGTGCTGTGCAAACACTGGCATTTCCTGCATGTGCACCACGTGACAAAGATTGGGAAGCACTTCTCTCTCCTGCCCTTCTGAGATTGGAATGGCAAACCCAGCCCTCCACTCGCTTTGTCCCCTGAGCAGTGAACTCAGACCTAACTTTCTCTTTCCAATTCTCCCTGCACTTCCCTCCCCTCCTCCTCATCTGTTTCCACTGCTGAAGGACCGATGTCATTACCACAGCCCCTCGAGCCAGGTGGCTAGCCCTGACCAACCCCAAGACTTCCTTCTAATCTCAAAGCTGTCACCCAGCCCGGAGGAAGGAAGAGGCCTGAGGCCTGTCAGGAGCAGTTCTCAGCTTCCTACTGAGGACACTACAGATGAAACTCTCTGGTGTCTTGGATGGCTGACAAGGGGGTGAAGGAACCAGAGGCGTCTCACTTGCATGGTGAATAAATTCAGATGATGAACTAGAGTTCCCCCAGAGGCTCATCTCTGTGTTTGGGGCCAAGGAGGCCCTGAGCAAGTGAGATCACAGCTCATGCAGGTAGCACCTGCTGTGCTGGACGTCCCAGGACACGGGGAGAGAATGAAGCCTGGACTGGCCAAGGATTAGTGGCTGAGAAATGCCTGAGCACCATCTGGAGAGCTGCTGCAATTACGACTCTGTAGAGACCTCTATTGCACGCCTGCCAAAAAGGGCTGGAAAATGCTAATGGAGTGGTGCATTTACAGATCACATTTACTCTTTTATTGTCTAAAAAATTTTATTGTGGCTTTATTTTACAACAGAAAAAAAGCTGAATAAACTTATAGTTAAAAAAAACAAACAAACAACTCAACAGCCTATATGCTTCACACCTCCCATGGGCTCTTTTGATGGCATGTGAAATGCATACAAATGAGCAAGTGGCAGGGAACTAATTGCAGTGTGGTTTCTGAGTCACGGCTTGGGTGTTCTTCACAGCAGGACCTAGACACAGTTCACGTTTTCCCCTCCTGCCCTGCCGCCTGCAGAGCTAGAGAGAACTCATTTCCAGAACAAGGTGTCTGTGACCCTGACCACTCCTGAGCGAAGCTCCCACACCTTCACCAGCTCTCTCAGGAGGACAAGGGTCTGCGTGGGGATGGTGCCTTGTCCTGGGAGCCAGCCCCTTTGCTTGCAGGATCAGGCAGGTCAGGTGGGAAGTCAGCTGCTCCTGGTGTCTTGGGCCATGTTCTCCTTGGTGAGACAGAACCTATTCCTTTTGGGTCCTGAAAGCCACATTAGAAATCGGCAGAAGTGCTGCCTTGGGTAGATGGGCCCACAGTTGTACTAAGGTTGGGGTTAGTGGTCTTTTTAGGAAGTCAATCTTCCTTGTAGGACTGGAAGGAGATGTGGTCTGCTTGCGTGTGCAGCTCCCTGTGTGGCCTCTGAGAGAGAGCAGCAGGGAAGCAGGAGCCCCGGGGGCAGAGCTTCTCTGTGGCTGCTTCCTCATCTGTGGTTAGTTGTGGTGGGAGGCAAATGGGGTCTCTTACGAAAGCAGCCCTCTTACCTCCAGAAAAAAACAGCTCAGCCTCCCTAAGGGCCCCCAAAGCACTAACACCCTGTGTGGAGGCTCTGGCTGGCCAGGTGCAGCTGTAGCAAAGGTTTCTGTCTTGGTGGCCTCTAGCGTGGCTTTGTTCCAACAGTCAGTAGGTGCATTTGCCCTGAGGGCCAGGGATCTCAGGGGCAGAGCAGGCCTGGAGCCAGGTCCAGCTGGTATTAAGAGGAGGCACTGTGTCCTTCCTGGCCTGTACGGAGTGGTTGCTACTCTCTTCTGCTTTGGGCTGCCTGGTGCAGAGCCCATGTGTGGGGCCACCCACAAAAGGGACTGCTCTCTGGGGAAACTGAAAACCAAGTTGTGATCTCATTTGGGGCTGCACTGGTCTCCTCAGGTGGTCCCAAGTTGTATGGGACGTTGGTTGCAGGGAGTGGGGAGCCACCACCCAAAACTCTGGGGTCCAGGAAAGGGGAGTCTTCCTAGCACCCTTGCCCCCTCTGCTGGTGACCTGTGGCTACCCTCATGTGACAAGCACGTGGCTTCCTGGAGGAAAGAAACTTGCATAATCAGAAATAGGAACCTGGAAAATAACTCAGTGGGGCATGTAAGGGATTGCGCAATGATTTGTCTAGAAGACTTTGGGCTGTGAGAGGAGGGTTAGGGTGAGGAACCAGGTTTCATCTGAGCCACGGCTGAGATCTAAGGAGGTCTCTAGAGCTTGAGACTTCCAAGGGTCAGAGGCAGAGGGACAGCGTCTTCCTGTCTGTGACCTGTCAGACTAGAAATTGGGCCTGGGGGCTCCCTCTGGAAGGGGGAATGGGGCAGGGGCAGACAGTAGAAATCATTCAACATCAAGCTGGGGCTTCTGCAGCTTCGAGTCCTCGGCCATCCCCCTCTCCACCCGGGGCATGAGATCAGGCCCCGCTCCTGGTGGCTCCAGAAAGAATGATTCTCTTGAAGTGCTCCTGACAGTACTCGGCTGAGCCTGAGTACTCCTTTGTGGGAGAGATGCCCCAGAGATTCCGTCACCCCTGCAGCACAGGAAAGTGCCGCTGCCCAGGTGGGACTGCAGGGGAACCGAAATTCCTCAGAGTCTTTGCCCTTTGAGGTTCTGTGGGAATGTTTCTCAGAAGTAGAGGGCCCTTCCTTAGGAAAGTGAATCTCTCATACCTCCTCATGTGGTGCTATCTTCCCCGAGGGCCTCTAGCTCTGTTCAGAGCACAGAGAATTTTTGAGAAAGTTTTGAGTGTACTGGTCCGCTTCCTCAGGGTCCGGGCAGTGGAGACAGGAAAATCTGGATGAGGCGGGAGGTAGAACTGATACCCTGTTTTTTCCTGCCTTCTCCTGAGAGGTTAGCTAAGGAATAATTTTCCCACCCTGGACCAGGCAGGGCTGTGAGAGCCGTACGCCAGAGTCCAGATGACCCCTGCAGCCCTGGAGACTACCCTGACACCAGGAACCCTCCAGATACAGGCCTTATGCCCAAGGAGGAGTCGGAAGATCCAAGAGCTTGTCGGTCTGCAGTGCATAGAAAGAAGGTGGAAATGCATCACTGTGTCTTCTCTGCCCTGCTGCTTCCCCCTGGAGAGTAGCTGTAAGAGCTCTGCAGATAAATTCATATTAGTGTCAGGGGCCAGTGCTGCCTGGGATGCCCGGGACCTCAGCTCCCTTGCTGGTGAAGAATCTTGTGATGGCAAAGGCTAAGATGCTTCCTGAGGCGTCGTGACTGGTGGACAGGCATAGTGGCGTGGTGGGTGCCTTAGCTCAAGCTGCTGTAACGAAATACCATAGACTGGGTGGCTTAAACGACAGACCTTTCTTTCTTACCATGCTGGAGGCTGGAAAGTCCCGCTTCAGGGAGATCAGGGTGTCAGCATGGTTGAGTTCTTGGTGAGGGCCCTCTTCCTGGCTTGCAGCTGGCCCACTTCTCACTGTGTCCTCACATGGTGGAGAGAGAGCACTCTGGTCTCTTCCTCTTCTTTTTTTTTAAGACGATTAGCCCTGAGATAACAACTGCTGCCAATCCTCCTCTTTTTGCTGAGGAAGACTGGCCCTGAGCTAACATCCGTGCCCATCCTCCTCTACTGTATATGTGGGACGCCTGCCACAGCATGGCTTGATGAGCAGTGCCATGTCCGCACCCGGGATCCAAACCAGCAAACCCCAGGCTGCCAAAGCGGAATGTGTGAACTTAACCGCTGTGCCACCAGGCCTGCCCATGGTCTCTTCCTCTTCTTATAAGGGCAATAATCCCCCTCCTGGGGATCCTACCCTCATGGCCTCATCTAAACCTAATCACCTCCCAAAGGCCCCACTTCCACATACCTTCACACTGAGGATTAGGGCTCCGACCTGTGAATTTTGAGGGGGACAAACATTCAGTCCATAACAGCAGTTGGGAGCACGAGCTCTGGACCCAGTCAGATCTGAGTGTGAACTTGGCTCCACCACTTACCAGAGGTGTGACCTTGAGCCTCTTCTATAAAGTACGGATAATGATCGTGTCTTCCACTTAGAACTGTCATGTACTAAAAGTTGGAGTGACATAAAAACAGAGAGTAGATTGATAGTTACCAGGGGCTGGGGGTGGGGGAAATGGGGAGATGTTGGTCAAAGGGTGCAAACTTTCAGTGATAAGATGAATGAGTCCTGGAGATCTAATGAACAGTGTGGCGACTGTTGTTAACAATACTGTGTTGTATAATTGAAATTTTCTCAGAGAGTACCTCTTAAATGTTCTTACCACACACACCAAAGATAACTATGCGAGGTAATGGATGTGTCAACTAACCTTATTGTGGTAATCATTTCACAGTACACACTTATATCAAATCATCACTTTGTACACCTTAAACTTATGCAATGTCATTTATCAATTATATCTCAATAAAGCTGGAAATAAAAAAGTTAGAGTGAAAATAACGTGCTTAACACAGTGGCTAGAGCACAAATATTCGTGAAGCCAGGGACATGTTGACTGAAGGGCTTTCAGTAACTGGATGCCTCCGCCCACGAATTCGCAGGGAGGAGACGGGGGTCCTAAACCTTTGTGAGCGTTTTGGGGGAGAAGGTGTCCCAGAAAGGCTTCTTTATAATGACAGGCTAAGAAAAGCTGCAAATTCTGTTGCGTCTCTGAATTCATGCTGAGGCCGCACATTATATTAGCAACAATCTATATTTTCCCCCAGTTTCCAGAAGAACCTTCTGCGTCGGTCGTCTATTCCAGTTCCCTTCTTCACCCCCATTTTTACCCCTGTGTAATTGCTTATGCTTTTCCTTCCCCCTAGAATGTGCCTCCCCACCCCACCATTTTTTTTTTTTTTTGAGGAAGATTAGCCCTGAGCTAAACATCCATGCCCATCTTCCTCTACTTTATATGTGGGATGCCTACCACAGTATGGCTTGCCAAGGGGTGCCATGTCCGCACCCAGGATCAGAACCGTCAAACCCCGGGCTGCCGAAGTGGAATGTGCACTTAACCCCTGCGCCACTGGGCAGGCCCTCCCACCCCACCATTTTTGCCAATGAAATGTCCTTCTGGGCCAGGTTCCAATGGCACTTCCTCCAAGAAGCGTTTAGTCATCAACTCAGTTCGAAGTGGTGATGCCCACCCTCCATAACAGACCACTTTTGGAACCCACCAGGCTCTGCCTTACCTCTTGGTGACTTCTGGGCATGTCTCAAATCCGCTATCACAAGCATCCGGGGCAAAGGAATGCAGTCTTATACAGTTGGCCCTCGTCTCTGCAGGTTTCGTATTTGCGGATTCAACCAATCGAAGTTCAACATTTTGCAGTTGGTGAATTCGCGGATGCAGAGAGCAGACTGTATTCACGGTACACACTACGCTATTTTATATAAGGTACTTGAGCATCCACGAATTTTTGGTATCTGCAGGGGTTCCTGGAACCAATCCCCCCTGGCTACCGAGGGACTACGGTATAGGGCTGAGGGAATATTTGAGGAGCTATTGAAAAACTTCGAGCCCTCAAAACCTGTAGAACTTCCTGATATATTGGGGAACTGAGGCGTAGGAAATAAGAAAGTTTTTCCCCTCCTTTATCAGCTGTTTATGGTCATCTATCTCTGAAGGAATCACAGATAGGATAACTTTCATCCCTGCATGTCAAGGTGAGGAAACCAAGACCCAGAGAGGGAATGGGAGTTTCTCAAGGTCACACAGCAAGTTAGTGGCAGCACCAGGACCTGGGTTCAGGGTGTGCTCAGTTTAGTGCTCCTTCCCTTCTGTTGGAGAAAGGTAGTGGTGTGTTGAGGGACAAAGACATGGATTCTGGGGGCAGTCAGGGCTTACTGTGATAATGCAATGATTTAATACATACCGAGTCCTTAGATCAGCCCAGGCATGGTAAGCAAAATATGAGTGTTGCACTCACCTTTATCATTGTTTCTCTGCCCTTCTTTGACAACTACTATCTTCTCCTACCAGATTTCTTCATTTCAGGGGAGAGGAGAACCCTGAGAGTATTAACTATGCCAGGACATCCTTACTAGGCAGTGGGTGAGAAGCTGGCAGGTAGCTTAGAGGACTAACCATCTGGGTTACTGACCCTAGGGGCCTAGGGTGATTTTTGGACCATCACAGACTCAAGGCCCAACAAACCAGACCTTGACTAAAAATTGGGTGTTTTGTTTGTCTCTTTGTTTCAGCGAAGGGAAAATGAGAAGGAACCTTCTTCTCTTTTTGATGGTGCCCAGCAAACAAGGTGAGCCTCAGGCCTGCCCAGTATAAGCAGCAGCCATCGAGGGTCTGCTCGAGCCCTGTCTGTCTGTCTGTCCATCTGTCAGGCAGCCCACAGACCCCCTCAAGCTAGGTCCTTGGGAAGACAAGGTCCCCAGAATCAGTTTCCATCATACTTCTCCCGTGACTGAGCTGAAAGCAAGATTTTCCATCTGTCTGGTTGGGGGGCACCAGCGTCATCCCTGGCAGCCACTGAGCGACAGATTCAGCCTACAGCCCCCTGGGACAGGGGAGTTCAGCATTGCTGCCGGCAACCAGCATCTTCTTTCTCAGACTCTCAACATCTGCACCCTACCAGACAATGGGAGGACAGACAGGACAGGCACACACTCCAAGACTGCTTTTCCCCAGAGGAGAGCTGCACTTTGCCTCCCTCCTCTAAAAACAAATTGAATTGCAAATTTGGGACAGGCCCAGGAGACGGACTCTGTGAATTGAGACCAAAGTTCTCTTGGTCGGCTGAACCATTTCTCGGTTTCTATTCCATTTCCATGTTGGAGTCTGATTGGGTAAAAAGAGTACAGCCTCAGATGCTGGCTGCTGAGTGAGGGAGCCCTGTGCACTGGGGAGTTTGTAGCTGGGATTTCGTGTGAGCCATTAGAGAATGAATTGGAGCAGCGGTTCTCTTGCCCCACATCTGGTTCTAGGATCCTGTGATTTTCTTCCTGAGTTTTTCTGGAGAGCGTGACCATTCTCAACAGGACATCCCAACCAGCCCAGACGGTTGTTGGAGCTGGGCTGGCTGAAGAGTCTGTACTCCCTCATTCCAGGCTCGTTGTGATCAGGAACATATTTGGTCATTTGTTTGAAACCATTGAAACCATTATTTCGAGGTGCAGGGGTCACAGTGGTGAACAAGAGGGATGTGGTTCTCCCTCTGGGAGCTGTCAGTGTAGCAGAAGAGACAGGCATTGAATGATGTACGGGAGCACTGAGTAATCCGAAACGCAGGCCTCCCTGCTCTGGTGGGCAGGGAAAGCTTCCTGGCAGAAGTGATATTTAAGTTAAGACCAGAGGGAAGAGGAGGCCATATCCAGGCAGAGTAGGGGGAGAGCATTTTAGCCAGAGATATCATCTTGTGCAAAAGTTCTGAAAAAGGAGAGAGAGCAAAGAGGAGAATGTGCCAGATGAAGCTGAAAGGAAGCGAGGGGCCAGCCCACAGGGCCTTGTGTGCCACCAAAAGGATGTGGGTCTTTACTCTGACAGTAGTGGGAAGTGTTCTCTGCTTCTGTCGGGTACTGGGGAACTTTTTCCTCCAACTGATCATTCTGACGATGATGTCAGACTCGTGAGCTTGGGACGGCTCGGACCAACAGACCCAGCTCACATGTGACCACTGTGTGCCTTTCACTGACCACCGCAGCCAGATTTTCATTCTTTCCCACTCTCCCTTCATTAGAACACATGTCACATGTGTTGGTTTCTCATGGCAGCCGCTGGTGCCAGACTGTGTTCATGAGACTGAGCTGACCAGCCCAGGACAATGTGCAGTGGGCTTGGGGAAGAGGAAATTAGGAGTCACAAGGTTTCAGGATCAGAACCTGAAAGTGCCTTATGTAAAAGATGGGTGTCCTGCAAGAGTTTGGGGACAGAGAACAGGGCTTGGTTGAGTCATCCTTGCGGGAAGGAGGGTGGGGTGGTCCCTTGGGGGAAGGAGGTGGCTGGTCTTCTGCAATTTCTTCTCAGAGACCATCTGCTGGTTCCTAACGGTCTGAATCAGGCTGCCAGGCTGTCTGCTCTTCCTTCCAAGGGTCATGATGCAGGCTGGGGGCAGGTGTGTGCCTAGCTTCTGGGGAGGGGCAGCCAGGGGCACTGATGTCCCTTGTGAAGGTGGCCTGGGCCAGATCATGCCCCCTCTTCACCTCCAAGATGATAAAGGGGAAATTCAGGGAGGCACCAAAGGCTGAATGATGGGGAAAAGAACAAGGGAGTATGAGCTTGCCAAGGAACCATCCTCGGTGCCTCCCAACAAAGTAGTGTTTTCAAATCTGTTGGCATTTGGGGACAGACATTCTTTGGGACACTTCTGCATATTGCAGGACACTTTAACATCTCTGGCTTTAAAATGCTCCTATAGGGGTCTGCCAGGTGGCGCAGTGGTTAAGTGCACACTTTCCGCTTTGGCGGCCCGGGGTTCGCCAGTTTGGATCCCGGGTGCAGACATGGCACCGCTTGTCAAGCCATGCTGTGGTAGGCGTCCCACATATAAAGTAGAGGAAGATGGGCACGGATGTTAGCTCAGAGCCAGTCTTCCTCAGCAAAAAGAGGAGGATTGGCAGCAGATGTTAGCTCAGGGCTAATCTTCCTCAAAAAAAAAAAAAAAGCTCCTATACGTTTTAAAATACTTCCTGGTGGGGCAATACAAACTACCCGTCCCCTAATGGAGAACCGCTGGTCCAGTGTTTACGGGGACAGAATTGTACAGCTGCACTTCAAGTCCCACACCGGGCAAGCAGGGAGACTGGAGAAATCCCCCCACTTGAGAATATCTTAGGGAAGCTTTTGTTCAGTGACCACTCATGGGGGCTCCTGCTGTCTCCTGACCCCAAATGGAGTTCCTCCCGACTTCCCTAGCCTTGCTGCTCACAATGATAACCCACAGTCCTGTGCACAATCTGGTGGGTGAAGCTGAGATTTTAGTGCAGGCATTTCCAGGCCTCTTGGCTGGACTGTGGCCAGGGTGGCAGGACCGCCTCTGGTGGCCGAGGTGCTGCTCTATTGGGCCACCAGATGGCGCTTGGGAGCCCCCACTGTCTGCCGCAGGACTGCTGGTGGCAGGAGTGACTGCAGACGGGACTTGCCTTAAAGAGGCCTGGTCCTTAAAGAGACATCGCCACACACCGCAAACTTGAACAGTCACCCCAAAGCGAGACTCCACTGATGACAAGCACCACTGGCCAAGCTCTGATGCTCTATTGTCCTTGCCTCCCTGAATGTCGAGCCAGCACCTCTTGGAGCCGGTCTCCTTGACAGCCTGCCCTCAGCCCCTGCGGCCACTCCTGGGCCTGACAGACAGAGCCAGCCTGGCAGGTGGCGTCAGAGCTCTGGCAGAGCAACGCAGGGCCGGGATGCATCTGCAGAACTCTGGCTGAAAGAACGAGAAGCACAGCCAGCTTCAGGGGAAGGATGACCACAGAAAGGCAGAGGGCCAGCCTGTAAGCTCAGACCCCAGCCGGACATGACCCTGCTTCGCTGGGAGCTGATAAAGTTGGAGCCACTGAACTTGGTCTCTGGGTTTTGGGGACTTACAGGATCCTTCCGTCTCTAATGCTGGCCTCTTTCCAAATGCCAATGGGGATGCTGTGGTAAGTAAATTAGGATGGGGGCTCCAGACCCTGCTGTTGAGCTCTCTGATCCTCTCTAGGAAATCTCCTATGTTGACCCCCGGGTGGCGAGATCTGAGCCAGGTTGTTGAGTCATGTCGTTGGCCACATTCTCTGGGGCTTGGCATGAGACCCTCTTGAAACTGCAGCTTGCTTAGCATAATCTAAGGCAGTGGCTCTGCCCAGGATGCTGGACTTGCTGTGGTCCCTGGCCATGGGAGCGGGGCTTCAACACAGGCCCTGGGAAATGTATGGGGAGCTTCCTGGCTTCAGGGGCCTGGATGTCACTATGCCTTCTGGCCATAGTGCCAAGGGAGGCAACAAGGGGTGACTGCAGTTCTCTGGCTCACCTCTTACCAGGGCTGCAGATCTTTCCCATGACTCAAACTGACACAGAACTTTGGTCGAGAGATGAATAATCGGGGAGGGCTTTGAGTCACTCTGTGCTGCCTGTAGATCTCACTGTCTTGCTGGAAAAGCAAGGAGACTGGGAAGAGAGAGGTAGGAAGAGGGCAAAGGACAGAATTGTCAGGCCACGCCTTCTGCCTTAGAGGTGACTCAGTCAAGGCCTAGGGAACTTTCTTTTTTCCAGGCCCAAAGAGTAAAGCTGAATCTTAGAACAGTAAATGCTGCTAAAGGAGATGAAGCAAGGAGCCAGAAACAGGCCACCCCAGGGTCTGCTAGGAAGCAAAGTTTATAGTTCACTAGGGCAGATGGGAAGCCTGGAGGTCATGCACCTGACCCACCCGGGTGCCCACCTACAGATGTGAAAACTGAGGGTGGGAAGGCTCGAGACATGCCCAAGGCATAGAAGCAGTGGGCTTTGGCAGAGACTGGAGTTCAGGGAACTGCCATCGGGTTGATTGCATCTGGCTTGTCTCCAGGGTCATCTGCCCTGTTGTAGCAGATGAGGTTTTCTTTGGGAACCAGTTCTGTTTTTGCTTAATCATTTGGTGGCCCCGGGGGGTTCTAGAATTACACTGCCTTTCATTCTTCCTGTAGCTCCAGTTTCTTCCTCCCCAAGTTTAACTTCATTCTGTTTATTCATTTATTCACTCCTTGCAGCCCAATACAGAGATGACACATGCGGACTCTGGATTCAGAATCTCGGTTCATTTCCAAGCGTCACCACCTGCTAGCTGGCCAACGGCTTAGCCTTTCTGCTTCTGTGGAATTTGGCTTATTATGAGGATTAAATGAGATAATCTATATGAAGCACATAGAGCAGTGCCTGGCACTTAAGAAGCACTCAATAAATGTTAGTTGTCATTAATTTTATTTATTCAACATACATCATTGAATGCCCATCTGTTGGGATTTTTGCAGAAAGCTGATCTGGGGGCACAGTGTGGTTACAGCTGCTTCGGGGTCTGCTGAGCTTCTTTCCTCCACTGGGCTGAGTGAGGTGGATACCCCAGTGAAAAAGCATGCAGTCCTAGCTTTTAAAGAGCCAATCTGCCAGCAAGGGTACAAAGTCTTGGGTTTTTGGCTACCACAGTTTGTTTTTTGTTTTTTAATTGGAATGCGGAGGGCTCCACCCTACCCCCGACTGCCTGTACATCCAGCCTCTGCACACTAGTGCTCCCTGCTGGCCCCAGCATGGAGAGAGGTGAATTGATATCCTTTTCACCAACAGTGACCTCTGGGTGATCAAGGAAGCAGGGACTCCCCGGGTCTTCCTATGGCACACAGGGGAGCTGGGTTGCTAACAGCAAGGAGGGAAGAAGAGTGGAGATACCCAGTTTGGGGTCTAAGCACAGTCACCCTTTTTCCATCCTGGCCAAGTGGCTAGTGGAAGCGAGGGTTGGTTGATGGAGAGGCAGGGAGTAGCATACCCCTTGGAATTAAGGGCAAGGTACTACCTTTCAGAATGGGATGTATCTCCTTGCCACTCAGCCCCTCATCATCAGCTCAGTGCTCCCGGCAAGGGAACCAACCCTTAAATCCCCCTTAAATATGGTGGTGAGGCAGGAGCAGGCTGGTCACTGGTCACCACGGGAGTGGAGGGAGGGGTGCTGAGGACAGCCTGCGTGCACAGGCCAGAGGGAGGGCTGGGGAAGGTGGAGAGTGTTCACCCAAAGGAAAGGACAGCAAATGGTTAGTGCAGGCTTGGAGGACTCGGCATGATGGGCGCTGATTCAGTGGCTTGGGGTGCACGGACATGTCTGCACCTAGCTGAATCAGAGTGGTCTGTCCACAGAAAGACCCCGCTGCTGCCCTGACAGCTTGGGGTTGCTGGCAGAGCGCTTCACTTTTGGCAAAATGCAGATGAGAATGAGTCTTTAACTCCTTCCTTCCTAGGATGTGGTATTGGGTTTCCCCCAAGCTCCTCCCCACCCTTAGTGCCAGGAATCTGGAGGTTTCTGCTCCAGTCTCAAATAACCCTGGTGCTCAAAGGCTCACACATTTGTCCTGTAGCCAAAGTTAGAGTCAGGCTGTGTGGTGTTACCATCTACTGGAAGCCATCCAGTAAAGACATCAAGGGAATCTTGAAGTAACTGACCTTTCTTGGGACACATATGTGTGAGACAGGTGCATGGTGTTGGAAGAGGCTGGAAGGTTTTCCTAGAAGGTGGTCTCTAACCCATGGACCAGCACAGATTTCCAGAGACCTTTGCCACCCTGCTTTCACCAGTCAGCTGACAGTGGAGGCAGCATGCATGGCATTTAAGAGCATCAGGAGACAGCCAGAGTGCAAGCCCCAGCCCTCCACTTACTGTCTGGGCAATGCCTCAGCTGCTCAGTGCCTCAGTTTTCTCATCTGGAAAATGGAGGGGACTGAGATAACAGTGAGGTTCTTGGTGAGATAATCTTGTAAACAAAGCGCTGAGATCCAAGCAGGCATTCTCTGTTAATTATTAGAAGTGTTCCTCCTATTGCCTCCAGGGTTCCTTGCTCCCTCTACCCTATATTGTGTTCTGGAGTGGGAGGTCCAGGACAGGATGGACAGAATGTAGGAAAAAAGCAAACGATGGCAACGCTAAGGAGAGCAACTGTAACATTTTAGCTTGAAAAATGCTGAAAATAGCTTGTTCAAGCTTTTGTGATAAAAATGTAAAATGTATGCAAATGTATGTGACTCACACAGAAACATACATCTACGGCCTCCTCACAGTCGGTGCCCGGATGTGGCCATCAGGAAAATCTTCGCAGAGTGCAGAGAGGGCCCAGGCTGCCTTGATGGTGGTGGTGGTGGTGGTTGGGGAGGGGGCAGTGCTGCTGTTTCCACCCTTCTGGGTTCTGTGCCTTCTGCTTGTTCCATGTGGGAAGAAGAGAGGCCCTGGGCCCCGCTCGGCTCCTCCGCTCTCACCATCCTCCCTCTGGTTCCTCCAAGAGCCCATTTGCTCCCTCTCCCATCCTGGCTCTATTTCTGGAGCATCTCATTGGAGATGCACGCCCTCCTCTCTGCTGAGCTCCAGGTGCCTGCTTGGTCCTCCCAGTCTTGTGTGCAAGTCAGAGACGGTGGGAGGGTGACAGCTGAGCAGGGAGGAGCCACAAGAAACAGAGCCAGAGCCTGAGCCTGGAGGGCTGAGTGGGGGAGAGCAAAGTGGACGCAGGGAGGGGCCCATGCGGCCAATGTAACCTCACAGTTGAAAAACACCCGCTCTAGCCACCTGGGGAGGCTTTCCACACCCCAGAGCATCTCCCCTGCACCTCCCAGGGGCTCGCCCGACCTGCTGTGAGCTAGTGGCCACCATCTCCCCTTGGGCAGCCCTAGAGGCCACTACCCAAGTAGCTGCAGGGGCTGGGTGCTAGCTACCTTTCTGCATCGTGGATGAGGGTCTGCTCCTCCCCTTAGGAAAACCTAGATCTGTGGTTGTCTGGAATGATGAATGATGAGGAACACCCACCCCCACCCCACCCCATGCTCTGTGGATGCTGACAACACTGCCCCTGACAAAGGCCAAGGTGAGCTTCACCTTGTAGACCTGTCTGTGGAGCTGGGTCCCATGAGAGCTCTGCCCTTTAAGCTGCTTGGGGATGGGGGAGGGTCTGCTCCGTTATCAGAAACCTCGCTATCTAAGGTAAAACCAGCATAAATGGCCCAGGGCAGGGTTCCTTCGGTGGACCCACTCCCTCCCTTCCCTCGGGTTCAGGAGAGGAGCTTCAGCCCCTGCTGCCCTGGACCACCCTAGCCTCGCTCTCCTCTCCTCCAGTCCCTTCTCCAGGGTCCTTTGGCCCAAGGAGCCCTGCAGGACCGAATCTGCGGCAGAGCTGCCTCGGCTCCCACACAACTAGCACCCGGAAGAGAGGCATAAAAGCCCCCCTGTACCCCTTCACTGCTCTTGGAGGCTCTTAGAAGGAATTTTGTTTCTAAAGGTTCTGTTCTTAGAGCAGAAGTCTTGACCCCAGACTTCTGTCAACTTGTAGTATGTGATTAGGCATACATGGAATGCCTCCTGGGCTCCCCTAAGGACCCCAGAGAAGGCTCCTGGAGGGGACCCAGTGGAGACACTGGAGCCTCTCCTGTACCCCGGGTTGTCCTCCACAGCCCCTCGTTGACCCCTCAGCCCTCCGCCTTTTTCCAGCGCCGTCCCCTGGTGTGTAGAGCTTTTAGGTCAAGGGTGTTTAAATACATGAGGCGCTGTTAAGGTTTGGAAGGAAAGAGTCCCAGGGCAGCCAAGGCTTCCCGCGGGCGGGCAGGACGTTAACCCTGTCAGCGCCGTCCCCCAGGCTTGTCTAGGGGAGGGGCCTGGCAGTCGCACCGGCCCCCGAAACTGCGCTTAGAGATCCTGGGGTGGCAGGTGATGTCACCCCTCCGGGCCCATAGGTCTCCCCGCGGCACCTAGTCTGCGGGTGACCAGAATTCAGCCGAGCCCAGCGAGGGCAGGCAGGGGAGCCCGGGCCCGCGCCGCAGCCCGGAGAACCCCGCGGGACCACTCCTGGCTCACGGGCTGGAGCCCCTCTCGCCGGGCGTCGGTGGGGGCCGGGGCTGCTCCGCACACCCCCGCCGGGTCCGGAGGCGTGCTGCGGCGGGGGAGGGGGCGCGGGAGCCCGGCGCCGATTGGTCGCGGCCCGCGCCCCCCGCCCCTGGGCGCCGCGCGGCCCCGGGGAAGTTGCTAGTTGGCGGGCGGGCTGCGGGGCCGCCGTTCTGGGATCCGCAGCGGGGCCGGTCGCGGCCGCAGGGGCCGGAAGGGCTCCCGGGGGCGCTCGCCTGCCCTCGCCCGCCCGCCCCTGCCCTCCCGGCGGCTCCAGCTCGCTCCTCCCTGCTACCTGTTTCCCTGCCTCCCCCCGCCTCCTCCCCGCGCTCGGCAACTTCGGCCTCCCGGGCTGGCCGCCTCTCCCGGCAGCCCGCCCGCCGCCCGCGCCCTCCCTCCTTTGTTGTGCGATGAGGGTCGGGTTTCCGATCTGACGGAGCCGCCGCCGCCGCCGCCGCCGCCGCCGCGCGGAGCCGCGGGCATGGAGCCGCTCAGCCACCGGGGCCTGCCGCGCCTGTCCTGGATCGACACCCTCTACAGCAGTACGTGCGCGCTCGGGCCGGGGGGCGGCCGGGAACGGGCCCCGACGGCCCCGGGCAGACACGCTGGGCTTGTCTGGGGAGCCGGGCGCGCGCTGGGGGCGGCGGGCACGGCCGGCCAGGTGCCCGGCGGGCCGGGAGGCAGGGAGCGGCGTGGGGCCCCCCGGTATCGGCCGCAAAGGGGGTCCCCAGAGCGGACTTCAAGCAGGTGGGGGGGTGGGTGCAGTGGGCCGACGGGGCCGGGAGAGCTCTGTCACCCCTCGCCCACCTGTTGTGTAAGCGAACACTCCTCGGGAAGAGGGTGAGAGCCTTGTCGGGTGCTGCCTCCGCACCCCGAGTGGCTGCCCTTCTGTCCACGCTGAAGCAGAAAGGCCATTTTGGCAAAGTCCTTGGCGCCCGAATTTGCCACCTCAGGGACACCCCGAGGCCGTTGTGTGTTTCGGGGTGGGGGTGGGGTCTGGTGGGAAGGGAGACTGTGGGTGCAGATCTCCGTGGGGGCCGTTTGGATGGAGGAGCTCCGGCTCAGCAGTCTTTCCTGCCAGCCTCATCTCCACCCCCACCCTCACACCTCCCCACCCCCAAAAAAGAAAAAAAACAAACCTCGACTTCTCCACCCCCTCGATCCCAAATCTGCCGCGATCATGTGATTGCTCTTGCACTGCCGCTGGGGATGTGTAACTGATCACTGAACCTTCTGGGGGCTTGCGCCGATCCGTGAGCGCCACCATCCCACCCTGCCTTGCTTGGTTGGCTAACGCGCTGCACTTCTCCGGACCCCTCCCTTGAGACCTTCCCCAACCTTTCAGTGATGTAGAAAGAGGGTCCTGCTGGCCCCTGAAGAAGATAGTAAGTGGATTTCGCCCTTCCGGATCACTCCAGTGGGACCCTCCCACTCCCTCTTGCTGGGTCTCCTAGCCCAGGGCAGAGGCAGGGGGAAGGTGTTGGGGGAGGCAGGTGGAGCCAGGTTCTGGCTCTGAAGACTGGATGCCATGGGACAAGGGCATTTCTAAGGGTCAACCTGGCTCAAATTCCTCAGTAACAGTCCTATTAGGGAGGCAAGGGAGTTAGGGTTAGGACAAGGACAGAGCCTTGAACCCCAAAGTCTTGCCCCGGAGGTTCCTCAGTACTCAGCAGCCAGCCTCTGACCTCTGTATCCCCTTGGGTACTCGTCATTCACCATACCTTCTTCCTCTTCTCCCTCCCCCCACCATCCTGTTTTCCTTCCTATCCTCCTCCCAGGAACTCTCCTTGTGATGGTTCATTCTGCTTTGGTTTTTCAACATCAAAGGGGCAAAGCTGGAACCCC